>NC_049909.1:6285199-6885199 GCF_001411555.2 Juglans regia | reverse complement strand
CAACTGCACCTTGGTGAATGCTCTCTGGAGACTCAAACATCAGATCATTCGAATGCATATTTAGTACCCGCTTACGCTGTTTCATGGCTAGGTAGGCATGAAAAAAGGTGGAGTTTGAATCACCATCCATCACCCACTTTAGCTTTGCCATTTGATTCAAACGAATTTCTTCCCGACGCCGCCAAGTAGCCAGGTCCGCATTTGCCACCTGCAACTCCCTATCTAAATTTTCATCCCAGTTTGATTGAGACTGGAGTTCAAGTTCCTCAACCTGTTTTTCAAGATCTGAAATTCGGCCCAAAGTATGATTGAAAACCCTTTTATTCCAATCCCGCAAGGCAACCTTAGTATGTTTTAACTTCATAACCAAATTCCGAATGGCTGAACCACCCTCTATAGATGACCAAGCTTGCCGAACACAATCCAGAAAATTATGGTGTTCCACCCACATCTGTTGGAAACAAAAGGGGGCTGGACCATAAGAGAAAGGGTCCTGCTTGAACTCAATAAACATAGGTGCATGATTCGAAGTAGAACGTGGAAGATAAACACAAATAGCATTAGGAAAAACAGAAAGAAAAGCGGCATCCATTAGAACACAGTCCAACCGTGCCCAAGAACGAGCAAGGCCATATTGCCCATTACACCAAGAAAAAGTACTCCACTTTGATACCATTTCAATCAAACCTCCCTGTTGAATCCAGTTGTTAAAATCTTCCATAGCTGTAAGAGGTCGAGGCCTACCTCTTCGTCTCTCTAAATCATTTCGGATAATATTAAAATCACCAACAAACATACACGGATCAGAGACCATATTCAGTATACCAAGAGCATCCCACAAAATGTGTCGTTCAGCCATGGTACATTTTGCGTAAATGACCATGAGTAGAAATTTATCTGCACCTTCACCTACCTTGAGAGAAAAATATTCCCCCCCCCCCCTCCCATACAAACCAAACTCAACTCCAGAATATTATCCCAAAAAATCCAAATTTTACCCCCATCAACCTCATTTGAAATAAACTTATCGAATTTCAAAACACGACCCAAACTCCTAGCAACATCAAGATTTTGAAAAGGTTCCAACAAAGCAACAATTTTCAGTCTCAACTTACTAATCAACTTTTTTAATCTACCTTTTGAGGTCCCAGCTCGCCCAATATTCCATACAAGAATGGGATCAATCATTGAGAGGGATTAGAGAAACGAGCAAGAACCTGAGAAGAACTTCTCATTTTAACAAGACTCTTTTTCTTATACTTTCTTTTACCTTTCTTGATCTCAAATTCTGTCAAGTAATCCTTATCTTGAGGGAAAACTTCCAGGTGTAAATCTGGTTCTGGTTCAGAAACAGTGTCATCCACAAATGGTTGCTCCTCATCTGGTCCATCTTCCAGTGCCACAACATCCACCTCAATCTCCTGGACTACAAGCGGTCAATAGTCCTATCATCCCTCTCAATTGAAGCACAAACAGCAGTATCCGAAACCATTGATGCATTTTTTGTGCCCGAAACCATAGCAGTATCAATGTCTCGTGAAGCAATAGCATACGCCCCACTAGGCCTCGAAGTCCCAATAGTATCCAAAATCGTATCAGAAGCAGGAGCTATCGGAATAGCAGCTACCTACACCATTGTGAGGATAGGCACCATTTCTCCATCTTTCTTTAACATATCCCCCTTTGGGTCAATAACAGAAACATCCCCAACTGAACTAGGGTCTACGGTATCACACGGAACCACATCTATCATCGGACACACAACTGCACTCGTAACCACAGTATCACTCAAAACCACAGTTGCTCTCGAACTCGCAACTGCATTCTGCACCGTCTCAGGACTCACATTAGTATTCCCCATCCCATCCGAATCTTTCTGCCCTTTCTTGCCTACCAGTGCCTTCCCTAGCTTAGGATGATCAACTCAACAGGTCTGTGAATTGTGGCCTAGCAGTATGCAGGAAATGTTTCAAAAACAATTTCTTGTTTCCTACTAGATGGCAGACTAAGAGCTCCAATCCAAAAATGAGAGAGTCTCTTTGGCAGCACCAACCTCAACACACAGCCTCGCCCCATCTGTTCATGTGGCACAACGCGTCGGATTATCCCTATGGATGAAAGTGCCGATAGGAGCCATAAGGATACTCAAAAAAGCTTCAGTATAAAAGTTAGTAGGGAGTCTCGAAAGAGAGATCCATACTGGTACCCGAGAAGGCTCCTCATCCTTTGTGAATTACGACGTCCATCTAAACGCCCGATAAAAAAATTCCATTGATCTCGCATACATCCCTTGACAACACCTTCATGAAATCTACCTCGTTATTCATACGTACGAAAACATTCATGGGCCGTCTCATTGAGGAAACAATCGAAGTGGAAGAAAGTCCCCAACGGTTATGTATAAATGATCGAACGGCATCTAGCGACGGATGATGCTTCAGAAACTTCAGAATCACCGAGTAACGAAAGGGTTTCACTGACTTGGTGACCTCCTCACGTGAAAACTGAAAATACACTAGACCGTCCAGCACCTTAGGTGGTTTATGCGGCAGCACCATCTCAAGGATGGGCTGGGGGACAGCGACCACCTGATTGGCAAAGGAAGGCTGATCGAAGCCAATATCTGTGGCTGCCATGCAGCCAGCCGTGGAGGTTCACGCAAGAGAGGCAAACGGCAACAACAACCCTAATTCGCACGTAGAGAGAAAAAGGGCAAAACTCTTTAGTTTAAGCTTTGATGCAACCATTAGGGACACTTTCACTATGAAAGTAGCAATTTACCACAACTCAAAAGGAAAAGTTCTAGAAGCTTGGACATCAAAACTTGAATCAACCAATCCAAGCATATGTAAAGCTATTGCAGCACTAAAAGCAGTACAACTTGCAACACCTCTCCATCTCAAATCAATCAATTTAGAAGAAGATGCTCTTAAAGTCACAACAATTGTCTAACATGCAAACATCACAACAAATTGGAAAATTTCACCGATCATTGAGGATATTCATCTCGAATTGTAATCCTTTGATCATTGAAAAGTTCATAAAATTCATAGATCACAAAACTGATGCGCACATTCAATTGTAAAATGGGCCGCGACCAATCTGATCATTGGGTCGTACACACTTAGTTACTCTTCCTAGATGTCTTGGTAGATAGTGGAATGGATCCACCTTTGAACTATGTAATATGAGCCTATTACTCTATTAATATTATTCTTGCTTGAAAAAAAAATGAGAAAAATGAGCGGTTGGCCATAATCCTAAAGCTTGATTTTTCCTTCCTTTCCTTCACATTTCCATCTCATGGTTCCTCTTGGTGTCAAGTGACAAGTGTTCTATACTATTCCTCAAGTGTGGCTAAGATCTTACCAAGTGTCCAAATGAAACTTTTCTAAACTAATTTGGACAATCCACACTATAAACTAAAAACAACTGGATTGCATGCCATATGGCTCTAACATAGGAGTTAGTATTCACTCTGAAAATAGTGAAAATAACTTTGCACCATAAAATCTTACATAATCCTACAAAACTAGGAGTGTACTTCATTTCACGAAATTCAACTCCCAAGTGCCTCCAACAAATCAAAACGAGTTTTCGAACAATTATTATTCAAAAAATGAAAATTGTTTTATTAGGCCGTAAAATCCTATATATTCATCTGTGACTATTGGCACCAAATTCTTCTGATTCTCACACTCTTAAATATCTCAAATAAATAAAATTACGTTTCTGACCCTAAGTTGGCCAGAAACTGACTACGCTGACAGATTCAATCATACGTGGTTGCTCGATTCGTGAGACATTTCTGGAGTTTTGATGATGATCGTAAAGCTTAAAGAAATTCATCAACTGAATATTTGGAACATTATTACATGTCTGAATTCCCATTTTGCACCATATACAAGGACCAAGCCATCCATCCCACAAAAAACATCCAAAGAAGCAGAAGAAGCAAGCTGCATTCCACCTTCACCAACCAAATGAGGATCACAATATGGAATTGTCAGGGCCTAGTCAAACCTCAAGCAATCAGAAGGCTCAGGGCAAACCTCAGGACTCATAATCATGATTTGGTTTTATTTTTGAAAACCATAATACATAATAAACACACCTTATCTATTGTAAATAGGCTAGGTTTTCATTACTATGTACATATTCCTCCTACTGTTATAAAGGGATGTCTTTTGCTTCTATGGCGTCCTGCTGTTGAAGTCAAACTTGTGCATATCAATGTTAACTCTGTCTCTTTTGGTGTCTTTAGATCCTATACATAACCCATAGCTTATCACTTTTGTTTATTCCCCAGCCCCATGGCATCAAAAAGGAAATTTTTGTAACACTAACAAATAATTCATAGAGTCTATCTTGGTGCCTGGCTCTACATTGGGGACTTCATTTCCATCCTAAATCAATCAGAAAAATTTGGAGGTCGCCTAGTAACCTTGTAGAAACTCAGTCCAATAATTCTAAAGTCAGGATATTGACAATATTTATTGGGCTTAAATTATATTTAATAAATCATATTGGATAAGCCCACGAGTAATAAATTATTGAGGTTAATTAAGAGTTTTAATTAGGCTCAATAACTTTCTTAAATCTCATTTATTATTTATTGAACGAGTTAGACACCTTTAAGAATTTAAAAATCCGCCATTAGAAATTTATTTCAATTTAAAATCATCACCAATTGAAGTCCCCTACACAGTCTCAGTCACTATCAATCCTACATTGAATGAACTACTAGATCATTTTTTGAAATTCAAACTCTCTTCTTGAATGATCATGACCTAATCTAACTCGAACTCGAACTCATGAGCACCCTTTCCCAAATCTATAAATATCTCCTTTCGTGTGTTATTTGGAAAAAAACCATAAACCTGCGTAAGTACAATGGCCAAACCCAAGATACACAATCTATCACTGTGTGTTTCCCATGTTCACCACGCCAATAGCCGACTGCCTCATTCCTCTCACAACATCCCCCACATTTTCTGTCTCCTTCTAATTCATGTGATCGATTTCATGCCAGTAATATTGGATTAACGCAGTGAGATAAATAGCATGATAATACCCTTACACATATAAACGGTAAACGGCTTGTCTTTTATATAATTCTTATGCATGTACACCCTCCATTGGAAGCCCCTTTTTACGTATCCAAGTCATGATTAATTTGTAAATATCATGATCGTATACATAAGTTTCGTGTTAGTTGCAAAATATGCATCAAATATTTTATGAAAATCCATTATTTATGTGAGGATTTATGCTTTAAAATATTTAGGAAAATTCATGATTTTATGAAATGAGTTATGCATCAAAAGATTTGTGAAAAAATCATGATTTTATGTGAGGAAACATGTATCACGACATTTTATGAAAGACTCCGATTTCATTTAAAAATTATGATATGACAAGTATGCAAGTATGATCATGATGAAGTATGAATGATAAGATATGTAACTGTCTATGTTATGATATGAAGACGGTACCATATGTTATGGGCATATTACATTGTCAGGTTGTATATGTTAGTAGTGCACTCAGTGTGTTTTCCTTATGTATGGATTCCACAACCCGTGGCCACAGGAAGAATTAGAATTTATTTAGATTCGCTAACCGTAACTAACGGGGATCAACAATGGGTATCGGCCTATGACAAGAAAAATATAAGCTCATGTTCATGATATTTACGTATGTGTTTATAAGTATGCATATTTTTCAAAAAACTTTATGTTTTTTATGTGTACTGTATTATGTGTTGTTGATTGAGTATTCGATGCATTTTAGTATGTTTTTATATTTTAACCTCCCTAGGTGAGGATTTTTATGAGGATGGAGTTGCATGACAGGACTTGGCCTAGGGAGGCGTGGCAGAGGCCTAGGTAGTTTATTAAGTTATTTTGATAAGCACGTGAGACCTTATTGATTTCAAATAAGTGCTTCAACAAACTATATTTTGGATTTTAAGTATTGTAAATGTAATTTGTGTTTGGCTAGAATTAGGTGAGTCTGTATTTAGATTCAAATTATAGATGAATGTAATTTTAAATTGGACTATAGGATTGCATCCGATAAGGATGAGTATTTGAATAGAAGTTATCAGATATGGATAAGTGTTTGAATTGTAACTCTTATCAAATCTTGTTTATATTATAAGATAAGAGTCTACAAGAGTCCTATGTATGTTTCGAGTCTAAGAGTCAGTTGAAGAGATAAAGATGCAACCTTTATTGAAGAAACTAAAGTTGATTTGAACTCGATGCAATCCAGAAGAAGTGATCTAGTCCTAGATGTTCGCAAATAGTTAGCAATGTATCTAATTGACATTCTAGATAAACCTATAAGCAAAGTCCTTCTCCAAATCAATCACAGCATTGCCTATTTATAGAGGAGTCGGCTGAGGGTTTTAAATAACACTTGAATAGCACATATTCTCATGTATTGAGAGCTTGAGGATCTAGATAGAACTTCAAGAGATTGTGTAAGAGAAAATTCTTAAGAAAGGAATTTTCCAAAAAGCTTAGTCCACGGGGTTGAGGGAGAGCATACGCCAAGGGGGAGTTGTCGTGTTCGAGTTCAACCACTGGAGGTTCCTGTAGAAAAGACAAAAATTGGAGAGCGTCAGAGGTTCTCGCTACCTACTGCAATAGAAGACAAGCGGGTTGCGTGTCTTGGGTAAACGTGTCTAGTTACATAAGTTTTGTAAAGTTTTACTTGTAATACTCTAAATCGATAAAATTGACTTTTTGGGTTTGGTTGCCCCATAGGGTTTTACCTTGGAGGAGTTCTTCAAAGGGTATCCCTTTGTAACCAAATTATTGTGTTAATGCTCTTAATATTTTATATTGGTTACTAATTTGTGCTAATAGCTTTTGTCCAGCATTAACGTGCATAAACAGGAGTACTTTGGTAATTTCAATTGGTATCAGAGCGTGATTCACTCAATTTGAGTGTGATCCGTTCCCCCTAGAAGAACATGTCGACACTATCATCACCACCACATTTTGATGGTGATAATTATGCCTACTGGAAGGTAAGGATGAGAGCGTTTCTAAAGTTGCTTGATGAGAAAGTCTGGCTAATTGTGGAGTCAGGATGGAAAAGGCCCACAATACCTATAGAAGAGTAGACCAAAGAACAATCAAGTAGCTGTAAGTGGGTCAATAAAAGTCTAAATGCAATTTTCATGGCAGTTTCTCCTATAAATTCAAGAGAATTTTCATGTGTGAGACATCTAAGAATACTTGGGATATTTTGGAAATCACACATGAAGGGACCTAAACGGTAAAAAATTTTAAATTACAAATGTTGACCTCAAAATTTGAGGAGATAAAAATGCTGGATGATGAGACTTTTAATGAGTTTTATGCTAAACTAAATGACATCGTTAATTCTAGGTACAATCTCGGTGAACAAGTGGAGGAGGCACGAGTTGTGAGAAAAATCTTGAGATCCCACCTTGAAAGGTTTCAACCAAAGGTAACAGCCATGGAAGAAAGCAAGGATTTAGACACAATCTTGGTAGAAGAACTGGTAGGTTCTTTGCAAACTTATGAATCTACTCTTCCACAACAAAAGAAAGGTAAGTCCATCACATTCAAAACTGCTAAGGAAGAAAGTCAGGTTGATGATGAAGATCTGTGTAATGATGACTTAACCCTTGTGGCTAGAAAATTAAAAAAAATTCATATTTAATAAAAAGAATTTTGGTAAAACGAAAAAATGTAAGAATTTCATTAAAAATAATGAATCTGAAAAGTGGAATAAAGACAAAACTGAGTCTAAAGATAAAGTCCAATGTCATGAATGCTCTGGTTTTGGTCACATAAGAATGGAATGTCCAAATTTTAGAAGAAAGACAAAAGCATTGAATAATACTCTGAGTGATGATTCTGACTTTGAAAGTTTAGATACATCCTCTGATAATGAAACTATTTCTATTGCTTTCTCTGCCTCTGTTACTGATTGTGCTAACGCGAACAAACAATGTGCTAACGACAGCATGGTTGTTTGTGATATTGATTTTATTGTTGCCATAGAAGTTGTTGATCATGAATTAAGTGTGCATGAAGCATATGAGGACTTATGTGAAGAGTTTGTGAAAATCAAAAGGTAAATAAAAAGTTGTACAAAAACCTAACCACCATAGAGAATGAGAAGGAAAATTTGGTGGAGGCACTGATAGTCTCATATATGGTTTTAAGATTGATCATGCATCTTGTTCATGAGGAAATAGTACTATATTTTGTACAATTATAGTTAAAGAAATTAGGAATGAATTTAGTGGGTTGTCAAGTTATGAAATAGATTTATGTATGGTGTATGATATTTCATGATGATTGGTAGTACTCTTATCTTTTATAGGTAACACAATTCTATCGCCATGTACAAGTTGTTAGATTTAGCACTTAAACTTTGGAGAGTCTTATGTTATGATTTATTGAGGTTATTATTTTTGGTGGAGAATTTTATTATTATTATTTTATCTGAAGAGTTTTATTTATGTGGAGATCGTTAGTTACTATTGTATGTGAAGTTAAGATAATTGTTGGGTGAATTAATCAATCTCATTGTTAAGGTTGATATTTATTTAGGCTTGAAATGAATTTGGAGTGTGTAATGGTTGACACATAGCATGCTAACGTGTGTGCCTAAAGGATTAGTGAGGTATCAAACCAAATATGAGACGATCGGATCAACCATACTCACATAGTCTTGATCCCAAAAATTCCAAATCCAAGCACTCTTCGACACTGCCATCTTATTAGCCTAACCAATGTCATCTACAAGAGAATCTCAAAAATTCTAGCTAATAGACTAAAAACATTCCTCTCAAGAATTATTTCTCCACTGCAAACAGCTTTTATCCTAGGACAAATTATTCAAGAAAACTCTATCATAGCACATGAACTCTTTCATATCCTAAAGAAAAAAGTAGGCAAAATGGGAATAATGGCAATCAAATTGGACGTGGAAAAGGGTTTTAACTTTAATTGAATGGAATCTCATTATGACAGTGATGAAATGCATAAGATTTAGAAACCCTTGGATAAATCTCAAAATGGAATGCATATCCTCAACAACATTTTTAGTGCGAATCAATGGAGCCCCCTGAAGTTTCTTTCCATCTCAAAGCGGATTGTATCAAGGAGACCCTATCTCCAACTTTCTATCCATTCTGGAAACTAAAGTGCTCTCTAGATTGCTAGCCCGAGCAAAATCTCAAGGAGATTTCATAGGTAATCGAACCAGCTAGAACAAAAAATGAAAATGTTGAGATGTTTAATGGCCAACTGGTTTGATGCTGAATGATGCATATAAAGGGACAAGCCAAAAATAAATGAGCCAAAGTTTCCTCTTCTTTGTTACAAATGGGGCAAATCATGCTTGCAAAATGGGCTGAGGGGATTACTCTATTCAATTGGGCGTGGGTTGGAAGAAGGTGTAATAAGATTTTCCAGAGGAGTAATCTATGGCGATCATGGATCTTTAGTTGCCATAGTTGTATGGGAAATTCAGGTAGTTTGGAAGTGATGTACTAGAGGATGAGGCTTCAAGATTGTAGGTGGATTTAACTGAGTACTTGCCAGATAAGTTTGATGTTCAGACCACTGCACCTTGTCTAGTTCGATTAGGGACTTGGGAAAGAGATGATTTTTGAATTTCCTCTACACTTGTTTGCTCAAACAAATTTTGAAGTTTGTCAATATCCCATTCTCGAGGGCTCTGTGTAATCAAAGTCTGAGACTTTGATATAAGGATTGATCACATTCATTTGATTGATTGGCTTAGGTTTGAATGTTTCTAGATTAGGGATCCAATGGATATTCCAAACACGTATAGAAAGACCATTGGAGATCAGGTGTCACATTCCTTAAGAAATGAGTGATCTTGTCTTTAAAATACATTTCCATAAAATCGAGTCTGGAGTCTTTAGTACAACATAACATAAGCATGAATTCTTTAGGTATTTCTTTGAAAGTAAGGAGTTCCAGAGATTTGGGTTGATTTGACTCATTAGCCAACTAGTTTTGGTAAGTAAGATTAAGTCAACTAGTTTTGGTAAGTAAGATTAAGTTTAGGCTTTCCATTGATTTGAAACCAAGACCTCCTGAACAATTTGGTTGGCATATAGATTTCCAAGATTTTGGTATGAAATGATGCTTACGAGATTCTAGAAAGCCCCACCAAAAATTTTTAAAACGAGAGTCTAAAGAATGACATATTGATTTAGGACGAATAAAGGAAGTCAATGAGTAGGAGAGAATTGAACTAGCAACTGACCTAATTAACAAGATGTGTCCAACTTGTGACAAGAGGTTAGATTCCCATCCTTCTTATTTTTTGGAGATTCTATCTTGCCATTCTTGGTAATGGCTATTTGTGTTCTTGCCCAGCGTAACTTGCACTGCCAAATACTTCATTTGACAAGTAGACAGTTTGTATGGGAGAATTCTAGTTATAGAGTTTTTGATTTGTGGGGGAGTGTTGCAGCTGAAGTACAGAGAAGATTTCTTCAAATTGAATTTTTGGCCTGACCATGACGTGTATATTTCTAAGCACGTTGAGATTGCTTGTGCTGCTCATTCTATGGCTTTTCCAAAGATGACTAAGTCATCAGCAAACAATAGGTGTCATGTAGAAGGACCATCCATGACCAAATCATGGTCAAGCCTGAAATTTGGAAAATTAGCCTTCTCCTTGCAATGCTTTATTGAGAATACGTACAAACATGGAGAAAGAAGCTTCACCATCTATGTCCTCATAAATGGACTCTCCCCCCATCAACTTCTATAGTTTAAGCTTTGATGCAACTATTAGGGACACTCACGATGAAAGCAACAGTTTACCACAACTCAAAAGGAAAAGTTCTAGAAGCTTGGACATCAAAATTTGAATCAACCAATCCAAGCATAGGTAAAGCTACTGCAGCACTAAAAGCAGTATAACTTGCAACACCTCTCCATCTCAAATCAATCAATTTAGAAGGAGATGCTCTTAAAGTCACAACAACCATCGAACATGCTAACATCACAACAAACTAGAAAATTTCACCAATCATTGAGCATTTTCATCTCGTATTGAAATCCTTTGATCATTGAAAAGTTCATAAAATTTATCGATCACAAAACTGATGCGCACATTCAATTGTGCAATGGGCCACGACCAATCTTATCATTGGTTGTACACACTTAGTTACTCTTCTTAGATGTCTTGATAGATAGTGAAATGGATCCACCCCCTAACTATGTAATATGAGTCTATTACTCTATTAATATTATGCTTGCTTGATTAGGGAAAAAAATGAAGAAGAAGAGAGAGAGAGAGAGGATAAGTTCTTTAACCGTTCAAATGTGAGTCCCATTAATTATTGCGTGCAAGTGAAGACGCGCACAACATCTTCTATCTTCAAACACATCTGTCAAAATAGGACGCACATATGACAACTTTTCCTGCTATTAGATTTTAATATTTTAATAGAATTGTTGTTACATCCGCCACTTAGACAATTCACATTGGGTTCCCCATAATTTAACTAAAAATCACATTCCCTAAAAGTTTTATCTAAATTTTATTCATCTTTTAAAAATCTCTTATATCTCATTCTCCATCCATATCTCTATTCTATTAAATAATATTTCTCTATTCTTTTTTTATTACTTTTTTTATTATTCTTTTGTCTTATTATCTTCTTTTCAAATATCACATTCTACTAAATACTTATACGATTTTGACTACCGGATACAATATTATTTTTCAAACCGAAATCCGTATTATAAAAATAGTAATTTTTTTTAATATGTGCATTTTTTTAAATTTTTTTAACGGTAACATTTTTTTCCCCTTTCTCTAACGGTAAGATATTGAAGACTTTCTCAAAATCTATCAATTTGAACTCCTACCTCCAACAGTAACTAAATTTGTCTTTTCTCCAACGGTAACTTTTTTCTCCAGCCTCAAACGGTAACATTTTTTGTCCTATATGTAACGTTAACTTTTTCCTCTATAAATATGCATTCTACCTTCATTCACATTCTCACTATCTCAAGTCTCATTTGATCTAAAGAATCGAATTTCAACAGTCTCCCCTGTTCTCCCACTCCCTTCATCAAATGGCTCGTGCCTTTTTTCGCAAATTGCTCACATACTTATCCTATGAAGATGAGTTGGATGTTGTTCTTAATGATGAGGCTGATGGACAGTCATCAGGAATCATGCAAATCGCCAACGTTGTAAGTTTATTCGGCGTGATCATATTCAAGAGCACGAGTGCCTATTTCGCGATTATTTCGCAGAAAATCCATTATATCTCTCGAATATATTTCGAATGAGATTTCGGATGAGCCGTCCCATATTTCTCCGTATTCTAAATGAGGTAGAGTCTTACGAGCCGTACTTCATCCAGAGAATAGATAATGCCGGAAAACTCAATTTATCTTCTATGCAAAAGATAACCGTAACACTTAAAATGCTGGCGTATGGGATTATTTGAGATTTTATGGATGAATACATAGGTATTGGTGAAAGCACCGCAATGGAGAGCCTTAAAAAATTCTCTAAGACAATAGTAAGTGTTTTTTTATATTTCCTTCATGTTAGTATAAACTATGTTCGAGTTAATTAAATTTCCATTCGTATTTTGTTCATGTTAGTAGTGATTATATTTGAGGTAATCTGTAATAGTTTCTGAAATTGTAATAGCCAATTTCCCTGTTTCAAAATATCAATTTAAACAATCCAAATAAAAAATTAATTTATCTTAGTATCAATAATATTGTCATCCATCATTGTCTGAAACAAAAAATAAATATAGAAATAAACTTTTTACAGAAAAAGTTTATCAATCCAAATGTGTTACAACATTGCATCTTGCCATGATTTCCCTCTGCAGTTCCTGGAAATATAACCCCTGCAGTCCTGGCATAGCACTCACGTCCATCATCATAATGCGCTGATCCGCTTCCTTCTTCGTGAACTCAGTTTCTCCGTCTCCAACCTCAATCTTTCGTCCTCTTGACGGATTTTATTTAACTCTTTTTCCTTCTCATTTTCCATTTTCTTGGCGTCAAACCTCAGTCTTTCATCCTCAATACGGATGAAATTTAGCTCTTTTTCTTTATCATACTCCATCTTTTCGGCTTTAAGGCGAAAACACTATTTCTCCTGAGCATGTGACTCCTCCAAAAGCGTATACTTTATCTTGCTAAGCCCAACAATCTCCTGTGCTGACGTGGCTTGGGCCTTTCGTTTTCCTTTCTCAGCTTTCATTTCCATTAGTCAGTCCAATTCGATCACGTCATTATCTATCACATTATCCGCCTCGAGATCAAAAACTGAATCCAAAATAGCGCCCAAATACCAAGTCGGGGTCAGTGACGGGGACATCGTCTTCCTTCACTTTAGGTCCTCCTTTGTCGAACGCCAAATCCATTTAGGTTGATCTTTTAACAGGTGTCAACAATGCTCGAACTGGAAGAAGCATTTCTCTAGCGATGCATACATAACCTTGGTCTAGTCAAACTTGCACGTAAACAAAAAACTTTATGTTAAACCAATGTATAAAAAAATTAATTATTCAGAAAACAAGAGTATGGATATTCTATCTTATCTTGCTCAGTCATGTTACTTTGATTCAATCCTTCAACCTGCGCTAGTTTCGCATAAAATTTGTTTGTCGCCTTTTGAATAACCAACCACCGATGTATTAAAGACTTGATAGTCCGATCATTTGTGGTTTCTTTAAATTGCTAGAAGTATTCAAAAAAAATTTCTCAAAGTTAAGAGTGTTTTTGGTTTGTTTCCTGGACGGCATCAAAGCTACAATTAAGCCATGCAGAGACAAGTAATTTGTCTTCTTCGAGTGTAAAGTTCGCACTCCTGACTGATTTCCTAACGCCGATAAGATCATTATGGGATAGGGGTGGAGAGTCATCAACAATCATATGAGAGTTTCCACTTTACCCACCATAAGTGAGGTCTAGTTGAGGATCTTCACTTGAGAGGTTGGTGAAGTACATATGTCCAAGATCTTGTGAATCAATCTCTAAAAATGCATTGAAATGTTAGACACGCAAATATGAAGTTTGGGATTTTTCCAATCGCCGGCTCAGGAACCAAATGGTGACATCTACGAAATTTGGCCACCCTCTCATGGCTGCAACAACCGGTTGCCACTACTTGTTGCTCATCCGGGTTACCTAGCCATTGAGGAAATGACCTTAAATTTCCTGTAACCCCATCAAGCTTTGTCATCATCACAGTCGAGGGTGTTTAATTTACACATTATTTTTTTATCACAACATAATTTTCCCAAACAATGACATAAAAAAAAACAATGTAACAGAACTAACCAATTCACATATTCACACAAAACAACAATGTAAATCACAATAATACTAAATAAGAGCATTCTCATTAGGTTTTTTTATATCGAATTTATAAATAAACGGGGTTTAGAATGATGGAAATATTGATAGCATGCAGCCTCTCCCCTGAGAGATACGAAACACTAAAAAGGACCCAACAACACATAACAAATTAATGAATGGATAACCACAAACAATGATAAATCACATTCCATAACCACAAAATCCACCAAATTCTCCTCAAAACCAATAACCCCACAAATTCCATAACCACAAACTCCACCAAATCCTCATCAAAACCAAAAACCCCACAAAACGGTTGAAAAACTATGAGAAACAGATTAACAAAAATAAATCCGTGTGATAGCATCATCAAATTCTCAACAGCCAAACAATCAACACAACCAACCACATTCACAGATAGAAACCCACCGATGAGTATCCTCAAAAAGTCACAATCGCAAACCACAAATAATCGATCAACAAAATTGGTTAGACAACAATCAGAGAAACAGATTTTTTAAAAAAAAAAAAAAAGTCTGTGTAAAATTGCTCATCACTTTCTCGGCAGCCAAACAAGGAACACAGTCAAAAACCCAACGCAGATCATGCTCAAAAATCCACAATCCCAAGCCTAAATGAATGTTTAGATCAAGAAAAACGGTTGGTTTCACAATGAGAGAAACAGAGTAATTAAAAAAACAAGAGATAATGCATCATCACTTTCTTGGCAGCCAAACACTTAAGACAGCAAAAATAATATAGAGAAATTAATGGCAACACAAGAATAAAAATGAGAAGCAGTTTCCTCAAACAAAGCCCAAAATCATAAATCTAAATGAGTAAAAAAAAAAAATGCAAATCAGTAAAAGCATTGCAAGCTTTCTCAGCAGCCAAGCAGCGAAGACATCGCCGACGCTGAGAGAGAGTTGAAGACCTTCTTTCACATACTTACTTTGATCATGGTGTGGGGAGGAAGAAAAAATGGAAGAGAGAAACAGAGAATAAGAGAGATATTCCAAGAACAATACAAGAAAATGAAGGAAGAGAGAAATAGTTTTGATTTTGAAGAAACCGAAATCAAACTTACAAAAATTGCCGATAGAGAGGGGTTGCGATCGACAGATGGGGAACCCAATGGGAATGCTCTTATAACAGCAGCTCTTTTTTCCCCATTTTCCATCACAAAGGAGGTCTATCGTAGATGGCTTGAGTCTTCTTAAAGAGAGCGAGATTTATGTGCCCAAGCCAAATAGTTTCACTTCAATTCCTATTTCATTGTAATTTTTTATTTTATTACTGTGGATTTCACCAACATGTATTATTTAGTTGATGTTTCATAATATGCCATGTTTTGCCATAAGCAGAAAGTTCAAGAAGATCCATGTCACGATCTGCAATTTGATTTATCAGATTTTCCAGCAGGACAGGCATTATTTCAACAGCTCATAAAATTGAGAATGTTATGCTCAATGTTGCATCCAATGAAGCAATTCATTAAGGAACCAATAAACACCACCAGAGTCGTAGCAAAAGCATATGTCATATTTGCTGGAGGTTTGTTGTTAGGTGTTCCTCCTACCCCAAATATTCTTACCAATAGTCATTGCAGGAGCAACGTCCTTCTTTAAAATGATGAAACCGGGTGCGATCTCTAACAATCACCTCTCGGTTATAAACACCCGAGAGAACCTTTGCAAAATTGTGGCAATCAATACAGGTACGAAGATTCTTGGCCACTCTGATTGTTGTGCCAGGTGGAGTTGAAAGAACCCCAAATGCAATAGCCAATTTCTCACTGTGATAAGAGAGCGCATCCCCTTTTTCTTCAGCACCCAAATTGTGCAATTCAGCGGAAACTTCAGCAACATAACCGGCTATCTTTAGCTGCTGATTAATCTCATTCAGCATCTCATAAATCTCGCCCTTTCGTGGATGTGAAACATCATCCACGACAAACTCATGCACTACTCCCTTCAAAACAATCGTGCTACAGCCAGGCGTGGTTTGTATTGCTTTCTCCTGCATAAATTTTCTCACTTCCATTACCTTGTCCCACTTGCCAGCCGAGGAATAAATATTCAACAACAAAGCATAATCCCCAGCTTCTTGAGCCTTAAGTTCAATCAAATGTCCAACCACACGTTCTCCAAGGGTAACATGACCATGAATTCGGCAAGCCCCAAGTAAGGTTCTCCACATTGTTGAATCTGGCTTAACCGACATTGAAAGGATAAGTTGATATGCCTGATCAAGCAAACCAGCACGGCCCAAGAGATCTACCACGCATCCGTAATGACGAGTGTTAGGCGCTATCCCAAACTCTTTGCTCATAAGATCAAAAAACATCATTCCCTCATCAACTAACCCACAATGACTGCAAGCAGAAAGAACTCCAGTAAACGTCTGATCATCCGGTGGAATACCCAATTTCTGCATCTCCCAAAATGCTTCAATAGCTTCTCTTCCATGCCCGTTCATTGCTAAACCTGAAATCATTGCACTCCATGAAACCACATTCTTGTTGCGCATTCCCTTAAACACCCCATAAGCCTTCTCCAAACATCCACAACGTGAGTACATTGCTATCAGAGAATTACACAACTTGCCGGCAGTACCATAACCATGCTGTCCAATGTAAGCATGGATCTTTTCACCAAATTCCAATGCATTCAAGTGGGCGCATGCTTGCAAGAGAAGTAAACACGTGACATCATCGGGTTCACATCCATCACTGCCACTCTGCATAATATCAAACAAACCCATTGCATCTCGGGTCCTGTTATTACGCATACAACAAGAAATCAACACATTCCAAGCAACGGTATCTCTGTCACGTATATCGTCGAACACCTTACACGCTTCATCGCACCTCTCGCAACACGAATACAAGTCCATCAAATTAGTAAGCAATAGGCTATCAGACTGGTGCCCATCTGTCAAAATCCTAGCGTGAACCTGAACTCCCCCTAACAATGAAGAAAGCTTAATACAAGACTTGATAGCAAACGAAGAAGACAAAGGGTTTACACGCACGCTTTGCCGTTTCATTTCTCGGTACATATAAAACCCCTCCAGTGGTGAATTGCTCATAGAGTAGGCCCTGATCATGGTGTTGTAGTGAAAGGTTAATGGGTCCGAGATTTGAGTAAAAAACTGGCGGGAATAGTCCACGTCTCGTGCGGGAGAGAGTGCCAGGCGGGACAAGAAGATGAGGGAAATGGTGGGGTCTTGAAGAAGACCTGTACAGACGAGGTGGGCGTGGATTTGAAGCAAATGGGTCTTCTGGGTGCATGATTTTATTAGAGAAGGCAGTTGCCGTCGTTCCTCTTCAAGTGTTTGAGAGGCGAGAGATGCAGCGGTAGCGAGCGAGCGGTAGTGCGGAATTTGTCCCATTAGGCGAATTAGTTTCATTCTTTGGTCTCAGAGATCGAGTATACATGTAATTTGAGCATGTTTCTTTGCACTTCGACATTTACGGAGCATCATCACCGGGAAAACAGTTCCAAGGAATTGCAAGTCCATCTGTGTTGGGAATAACTCATGACATTCAGATGTTCTGGTAGTGGTACCTCAAGTTCATCTCTTAGCTTCGTCACCTTAAAACCTTCGTACCGCCGTACGTACTACGTAGGAATAGAATGAATGTGTTAAGTCGGACGGGTAACGTAGGTGACTTGACAAATACAAGTTCATCTCTGGTTCTTAACTTTTAATCCCTAATCCCCTTCTTCTTCGCCCAGTTTTTTTTTTTTTTTTTCCCTATTTATAGGCAAAAACATTTGAGGAGTGCTACTGCTACATCCTCGGACGAGAACTGTCCCGAAAAGCCAAAAAAAAATTATTCTATATTCTTAAATTTTTAAAAGAAAAAATTGATAATATTATTAAAAAATATTTTTTTAATTACTAAATAAATAAAAAGTTATCGCGACCCTGACCCAAATTTTCTTCGTACAATGGCTGGAGTGAGGGGAAAACTTGCTAGGTGACCTAATGATGACGTTTATAAATTCTGCAGTCCTGGATTTCAAACTGACGTTTTTTAATTGAGAAATGAGAGAGATATTTTATAAAATTAAATTGATAAATTTATTAATTAATTTCGTTTGTATTTAAAATTCATCTTATTTTATTATTATAATTTTTTTAATTTTTCACATAAAATATAATAAATAATTCAATTTTTTCAAATTCTAAAATAATTTTTTCAAATTTCTACACAAAATATAATAAATAATTCAACTTTTATTCTACTATTCACAAACTATCTCAATTCATATATGAATCCAAATCGCTTCTTAATTATTATTTTTTTAAGAGAAAACTCTAATTTTTTTTTAAGAGAAAACTCTAATCACATTCCATTATAATAAAGATGAAATACAATGAGGGGATTCCTCCAACGTTACAACTACATCTAAAATAGAAAGTGCATCTTTTGCCAACAAGTGAGCCATTTTGTTACCATTTCTCCTAACATGAGAAACATCCCACTTGGCAAAGTTTTTTAGTATAAATCTTGCCTCATTCACATACATACTTGCAATGCTCCAAGGCTTAGAATTTTCCTTAATAGCAATAATCACCTGCAGGGAATCACCCTAAAAAATGATCTGCCTATGCCCAATTCAATCCCAAACTTGATTGCTTGTAAAGCTCCAAATGCCTCAGCTAGTAAATAATCAGGAAAAAGATGTTTTCTAAGCCTCCTGGTTGCCAAAATCTGACCATATATGTCCCTAACACAGATACCAACTCCAATCAAACCATTGATCTTGTCAATAGCCTCATCCCAATTGATTTTAAACCAATCTGTTCCTGGTGGAGACCAAACTTCACTGATGTACACTCTGACTTGATTTGACTGTAGTCCTTTCTTGCTTCTTCCTCTAGCATATCTAAGATATGATTAGCTTCCTTGATCAGAGAATTTGGGTGAGAGAATTCATTATGAAAGACAAACATGTTCCTCCTCCACCAAATCTTCTTTGCCACTACCACAAATGTTTGCACAAAATTCTCTTCCAATGAGTCTAAAGCTTCTACAAATTGCAGAATAGAAGTATGTGGCATGAAGCATTTTTGTAACCTCTTAGAACATTGACTCCACACATCCCTTGCAGACTCACACCTCCATAAAGCATGAACAACAATTTCCTTTTTTCATACTGCATATCAGGCATAAAGGATTATCCACCACCCTCTTTTTGAACAAATTGAGTTGAGAAGGAAGAGATTCGAGGCAGGCCCTCCACATAAAAACTTTGTCTCCTGGAGTGACTTTAAGTTGCTATATCTTCTACTAGATCCTCTTGTATTTGTTGTTGCAATATGCTTGTCCATCTGTTGCCAAACTCTTTTCCAGGTGATATGCACTCTTGACAGAGAAGCATCCTGAATTGGAGCCCTTCTAGATTAACTTGTCTCTACTATTCAGAGAGCTAATAGGAGTCCTTAGGATGGTTTCAGCTTCCTCTTCTACAAAAATTTCTTTAATCAGATCCCTCCTCCACTGCTTTGATATAGGTTCGATCAGCTCTGCTACTGTTGCCTTTCTATCTAATACTTTGACTGGACTGAAAAATTTTAAAGGGTTAGATTGATTCAACCATTTATCTATCCAAATCTTGATATCCCTTCCAATCCCAACTCTCCAATATGACCCTTCTATAATAAGTGGTCTAGCTGCAAGAAAACTCCTCTAAATATATGATGGCCTAGAACCCAGTTTAGCAACTTGAAATTCTGTAGCACTAAAATACTTGGCCTTCAAAACCTTAGCTGCTAGTGAGTCTGATTGTTGAATAATCCTCCAACATTGTTTTGCAAGCATGGCTTTGTTAAAACATTCAAGATCCTTAAACCCCATTCCCCCTTCAAATTTGGCTTTACCCATCGTATTCCATGAAACCCAGTGGATTTTGTGTTCCTTTTGCTGCTGCCCCCACCAAAAATTTTGCTTTGTAAGTGCTTAGCCTCAATCTGATTTTTTCTAGTATACCCTTGAAAGCTTTGTGTCTAGCTCTACCTACCACTGATGGCAGACCAAGATACCTCTCATAAGTCATTGTAGCCTTGATACCAGTAATGGAAATTATGTAATCCTGAGTAACTTTTGAGGTGTTCTTGCTAAAAATAATAGAGGTTTTATCAAGATTAAGGCGCTGGCCAGAAGCCTCCTTATAGATTCTAAGTAAACCAAACAACCTCCCCCATTCTATTGCATTTGCTTTACAAAATAGAATACCATCATCCGCAAAGAAAAGATGAGAGATCCTAAACTGACCCCTAGCCACAGGCACCCCATGTATCAAACCACTTTCCTAAGCTTTTCCAATCAAATGACTAAGAGTCTCAGCACAAAGAATGAATAGATAGGGTGAAAGGGGGTCACATTGACGTATGCCTCGAGTTGGTTGAAAAGCCTCTTGAGGTACTCCATTGATCAATATTGAATATGAAACTATTTCAATGCACTTCATCACCATATCAATCCATTGAGAACTGAACCCCAATCTGTTTAACACAGCTCTAAGAAAGCCCCACTCCACTCTGTGATAAACCTTGCTCATATCAAGTTTTAGTGCCATATAACCTTCTTTACCTGTCATCTTACACTTCATAGTATGCATTGCCTCAAAAGCCACAATTACATTATTAGTTATTAGCCTTCCAGGTACAAAAGCTGATTGGGTAGGACTTACAATTGATGACAAAATATTTTCAAGTCTATTGCCAATAGCTTTAGAGATGATCTTGTACAAAACATTACAAAGTGAGATGGGCCTAAATTCTGAAACTTTAGTAGGTGATTTTTTCTTTAGAATGAGAGTAATATAAGTACTGTTGATCTCAGCTAGGTTCCCATTAGAGTTAAGAACAAAAAGAGCTGCATCACTAACTTGTGCTCCTACTGTTTTCCAATGCTTTTGAAAGAAAAAAGCAGGAAAACCATCTGGACCTGGTGAGCTAAGGCCATTCATCTGAAAAAGAGCATCCTCCACTTCTTTTGGCGTGTATGGTCTAGTAAGCATCGTGTTCATTTCATCTGAAACCCGAGGCTCCATTTCAGCAAGGCACTCTTCAGTCATCCTGGGTCCAGAACATGTATAGAGCTCCTTGAAGAATTTTTGAAAAAGGTCCCTGATAGCCTCTTTAGACACCACTTCCTTGCCATGGTCATCCTTCAGCATTTTGATAGTGTTAGTCTTCCTCCTTTGAGATCCACACTAGTGAAGTACTTCGTATTTCTGTCCCCTACCTTTAACCACCTTTATTTAGCTCTTTGCTTCCACTTCAGGTGTTCTTCTTCAAGTGAAATGTCAATTTCTCTTTGGAGTAGCTTAATACTCTCATTCAAATGGCTTACATTCATCTCTTGTAAAATGGAAAGTTGTGCCAACTTTTCTTTCACCTCTTTTTTAGAATTGCCAATATTGTTTTTACACCATGTCTTCAACTTTTCTTTGTAGTTCTTCAGGCCATTAGTAAGAAGACTTAGCTTATTCTCTGCTAGCCTAGGGAGGCTCCATTCATCTTCCACTATATTGTTGCATTCCTCCCTTTGAGACCAACTTGCCTCAAATTTGAAGGGTTTGTCTAATCTGCCCAGCTCAGGGAGATTTTTGTCCAAGGTAACAAAAATAGGACAATGATAAGAACTTAGAGCTATCAAAGTAAAAACTCGAGAGCCAGGGAAGCAATCTGACCAAATTAAGTTACTAAATGCACGGTCAAGCCTCTCCTTTGTGTAAGCATCACCATGCCTTCCATTTGACCATGTGAACTTATTACCATAAAACCCCATATCATTAAGACCACAGATCTCCACAGATTCTCGAAAGGATTCCATCTGCATATATGGTCTAAGAGCACCCCCCACATTTCTCTCCATTATTAAGAATTTCATTAAAGTCTCCTACACATAGCCACCCCTTAGACACCTCAGGTTTTAAGACCTTTAGTAGTTGCGAACTGCTCTGTCTCTTTGCAATATTTGGAGATCCATAGAAACCTATTAAAAACCACTCTTCTCCTACATTAGCCCCCTTAATCAATAATGATATATGGTGCTGAGAGTATGAATGAACCTTAGCTTCATACCTATTAGTCCAGAGGAGAGCTAAACCTCCACTAAGACCCTTACAATCTATCACAAAATTGTTCTCAAACTTTAGTTTCCTTTTAATGAGTTCCACCTTATTCCTCTTACATCTTGTTTCCATTAGAAAAACAAAAGATGGGAGCTTATTTTGCACCCTAAGATGCAGATCATTAACTATCTGAGGGTTCTCAAGCCCTTGTCAGTTCCAACTTAAGCAACTCATTGGGGCTAGTGGGGCTGAAAGTCAGCCACCACCATCTCAGTTGAGTTTGTGTCCATTACCTCCATATCATCAGTTTTTGATCTTTTTGCCTTAAAAAGTTATGTTTCCTCAATAGGTGAACTGGCACCTCTCTTTTTATTTGTAATATGCCCTGCACTTCTCTCATTTGTGTTTTCTGCTAAAGTAACAAAACACTTGTCCCAAGCCCTTCTTTTCCATTTGGCCCTTTTCTTTGAATCTTCCAATATATGTACCTGTTCTGAGATGAATTGGTCTATAGAGTGGGCCTGATCCATCAAAACAGTCTCAGGAACTAGTGCCTTTGCTAGTTCTCGACTTGGCACTTTTGTCTGGACAAGATCTGCTACATGTGACAATTGGCCCGATCCTCCTACTGAAGCATTCTGACTGGAACCTTCCTTGTTGGGATTGAGAAACCCACCCTGTATAGACTCCTCTTCTTGTGCTCCAGAATCCCCATCTTTCTACAAAAATTCTATACCAGTGTCTCTTTCCAAACCTGCCTCTCTTTCCTTGACTACATTCTGAATTTCCTCCTGACAATCTTCTATATCTTTTTTAAATTCATCTTTAGGCTCATTGCCCTTTCTCCATGTGTAGTGGTCATCACCATCCTGCTAATTTTGATTTTGGACATATCTCTTCTTATTAAAATCACCCTCTCTAGCTGCAGGTGCTCTCAACTAGGCTCCATATTGGTTCTGACTTGAGCCATTTGAATCTTGAAAGCAGATTTTACCAACATGCTTAATCACTCCACATCTGAGGCAGAAAATGGGTAACCTCTCATATTTAAAAGTAACCCAAGTCTTTCTTCCATCAATAGTTAAAAACATGCCCCTCATTAAGACTTTTGTTATATCAACCTTAACTCTTATTCTCAAGAACTTACCCCACCCTATCCCTCTTGTATTTGTCTGAACTTTTATAACCCTTCCCACATTACCTCCAACCTGGTTTCCAACCTATAGTGTCATACTAGCAAGTGGCATGTTTTGAACTTGGAGCCAAAAGTC
Source organism: Juglans regia (assembly GCF_001411555.2). NCBI lineage: Eukaryota > Viridiplantae > Streptophyta > Magnoliopsida > Fagales > Juglandaceae > Juglans > Juglans regia. The sequence goes on along the minus strand of NC_049909.1, from coordinate 6,861,460 downwards.
CTCCCGGTTGAAGTGAACTTCATTGATAGACATGTGGCCTTCAAAAGCTTGTAAACACAGTAGCCACCTATCAAAGGACCATGGCCTACCTTTCATCACTCATTGCCTGTCTTCATCTTTATTGAACTCAATAAGAAATTTATTGGTTCCTAGCTCTGAGTATTGTATCCAATCTTCATTCCTCCACACCTTTGTCATTGTGTTCTTAAAATCTTCCTTATTGATAGGTTTATTAGTAATAATCATAATCAAAAGACAGAACTTCCCATGTTTCACCGCATTCTCCATTGTGTTATGTGAAAGAATCATCGATCTCCTTTCTTTCCTGCTCATTAAGGGAAAACCCTTCCCATTGCCTTACCAAATCTTCCCCCATGACACTCTCAATTTTATTATAAGGTGATCTAAATAAATCAGGTAAAGTTACATCAATTTATAAATTTAATTTTATGAAATCTATATGGATGTAACATTTCTCTTTTTAAGACTAACTTAATTACTATATCTGAGCAAAAATATGCATATCCCAATTCAAATCTCACAAAACATGAAAACATATAGAAAACTAGCTAGCATGCTCCATGAGTATATATATATTTTATAACCTTTGATGAACTAAATAGGAGTATTTAGGAAATTGAAATGTAGTGAAGCCTTGTTTAGATACAAGAAGTGTTTCATCTTATCTTATTTCATCTCGTCTCATTATTACAATTTTCTTAAATTTTCATACAAAATATAACAAACGATTCAATTTTTTCATCTCAAAACAATAATAATAATATTAAAAAATAATATTCTAATAATATATTATTTAATTTTTAATTTTCATCTCGACGCATCTCATGATCTCAACTTAAAATCCAAATGACACCTTAACATAAGATTATACTAGAAAGTCCCAATTAGGTCTAAATGCACCAAAAATTCTTTTGGGCTGAAAACACCAAAATACAAACTTAAAATTTTCTCATCCCCCCTTTTTTTCCATCATCAAAAAACAAAATGTAAGTCAAACAGCCATTTCCTTTTATTATGTCTCTCTTTGTTAATGTCCGTTGCTTTCCATAAATTAATATCAGTCTTTTCTTACTTTAATGTAAAACCCAATAAAAAATATTAAATTACATAAAAAATAGATTAACTTTTTTTTCAAATGCAGACATTTGCTCATAGAATGATGTTATTGGGTACACTTGTAATCAAATTAATATAATCCTATTTAGGACCACTATATCAAAAATAAATAAATAAATTAGTCATTTTATCAATTGAAAATAGAGCATTGATATAAAATATTGAATTCAATACATTAATCAATAATTTTGTACCTAATAAAGTTAAAAGAGTAATCTAATCATAATTAAATATCAACTATTATACATAATATAATATTTTATTAAAAAAAAACATTTTAAATTTTTGCCTTAATACGGCCGCCCTGGTGTGTTGTCAACTTTTTTGACCAAGTCTTCGCAGATAAATAAAACAAAAAATAAAATAAAATAAAAAAATAAAATGGAAGATGGAAGAAGAAGAAAGAAGAAGAAAGAAGAAAGAAGTAAAAAAGCAGCAAGTCCAAACTTAAAAAAAAGAACGCGTTAAAGACGTCAACTTGTGGAATATAATGGCAATTATATAAAAAAGCGAAGTTACATGAGATTGAGAAATGCTACGACCAAAAAAGCTTACGTGAACTTGCATGAACTTGAGCAATGCTACGAGCAAAAATGCACTGGACTTGCAAACTATTTTCTATACGTTGCCCCCAGAATTACATGAAATCACCATCACATACATGCACACAGATTACTGGGGCCAAAGCCCAAAGCAAGGGCAAAGTCGGTCAACGCTAATACTTTTAATTTTTTAATGGATTTTGTAAAAGATTTTTTTTTTTTTTTGGATTTCTCAAGCTGCAACCGTGGACGATATGAATGTATTTTTTTTTTTTTTTTGGTAACTAGTTACCATGAGTCAATATTTTAGAAGGTTAGTGTGTATACGTGTGAGCTGTGTGCATGAATACTAGTCTCATATTGTTTGTGTGAGGTTTTGTATTGCCTTAACCAATTATATACAGGAAGTATTAAACCACTTTGAGAGATGCATATAAATATATATATATATATATATATATATATAATGATATATAGAATACAATTCTAGTATGGTATCAGTGCTACATCATTGTGATAAGTGGTTGTCATGTCCATGTTAGCAAACTGACATGTCATTAGATTATGCAAATGTAAATACAAAATTTACATAATATAACATAATTTTATATTTGATTATTTCACTTAAAATCTATTCTCATATTGATTATTTATCTATTAGTTAAAATAATAATAAAATATTATTAATTTAATAATAATATTTTTTCTAAATTATTTTTCCTATTAAGTTTTTTTTTTTCTAAATTAAGAACTATAGAGAAATATTGTTTTTCATTCTTTTTTTATTAATGGTAAATATCACCTATTTCTAGGTAAGGTCAAAAGTCAATAAATTACATCAATCCACAATTATAACCACAAAAAAAAAAAAAAACACGAATGAAATTATGCGGTGGAGGAACTTTCTAATAACAAACGTAATTATCTTCATCAAATGAGTTCGGGAAAATATTTTAAGTCTCTAGTTCACCGAGAGAGAGAGCGAGAGAGCGAGAGAGAGAGAGAGAGAGAGAGAGTTCATTTCTAAAACAGAGCATTTCGGTAGAGGAGAAGAGAGTGTTTAGAGTTGAGAAAATATTTTTTATTCAATGTGGTCTAGTTACAGTGAAAACCAAATATGACACACAACACTAATTTAGTGTAGCTATAAGTCATCTTCTTTTATATTTGCAAAATCCAATGAAGTATAAGTTTTAGCTTTATCAGCCAAACTCCTCAAATTTTTTTTTTTTTAATTTTACATAATCCAATGAGGATGCTCCTAGACCTACTACATTGACCTTTTAAGTATTAACAATTTTCTTCCTTCACAACATTCTTCCACTGCCTCTGTCTTTTCTGGTTGAGCCCTATTATCGTTATCCAAGTGCTACTCATTGTCGTTAGACATTTGCAATCGCTGCAAGAACTACTACGTCAGCAATCTACCATGTCTTCTTCGTCCTTCTCGGCATTCCTCCACTGCCTGCCTTCTATAATTGATCCTTACCACCATTTGGGTGCTACTCACTGTCGTCTGACATATGCAGACGTTGCAAGTACTACTACAAAATTTTAAAATCATTATGCCACATCCTCATCTTGCCACATCAACACACTATGGCTCGGTTTGGTTATTTGGTTGACAACCTCAAGTTGATTTCTCATCCACCTTAAGTTTGAGGGGGGCTATTAGTGTATATGTGAGTCTATAAATTGTGTATGAATTGTAGTCCTACATTGCTTGAATGAGATTCTTACATTGTCTAAGCCTCTTATATATAGGTCACATTAGACCACATTGTGATAGAATAAAATTTTAATAAAGAATATTTGTGAATAATAGTGATCAAATAGCTAGTTTATGAATAGTAGTGAAATAGTTTAAATTAAAATGCTGTATTGAATTTTGGGAAAAGAGGGAGAGAGAATATTAAATAAAAATATTATAAAGTTAAAATTTTTTTTAATATTATTTTTTTAATATTATTTGTATTTAAAATTTGAAAAAATTGTATTGTTTATTGTTTTTAAGTTTGACAAAGTTGTATAGGAATTTTTATTTGAATAATGTTTAGGTAATAATTAAATTAAAAAATTGAATATTTAAAATTAAAAAATATTTTATATTTAAGTGATATTTAAAAAAAATATATATTAAAATATCTAAGAATACTTTATTACACAAACAAGACCTTAGTTGACTTTAGTATTTGGCGCTTACAGAATTTGCTTGTGCCGATTGAGGTGTTGGGTTTGCTTTTATTCCATTACATTATTTTTGAGACATTATCCCACTCCAATTCTACTATTATAATTAGAATTATTCATCAACTTTTCATTAAAGAAAGAAATAATTAAGAGATGATTCAAATATATATATATATATATATATAAATAGAATGAATTTTCAGTTATTTCAGCTTTAATATTTTATTTAGGTAAAATTATTAAATTAATTTAAATTATTAGTAAAAAAGTGGAAATGAAAGTCTATTTTGTCGTATTCATTCTCCATCCAACAGCTGTCGAAATGTTAAACATACCGCATGGCTCGTTTTTCACGTATGAGTTGTAGCTATCATTTCCTTTCGGGGCCAATATAATTAATTAATTAAACAATATTTAATGTAGTAGCTTTATAATGACACAATCAAAATCGAAAGGTGAGTAGCTTTAAGAACATTGTGTTTAGAAATTAAAAAGTCTCGTACCAAACAGAGACTGAGAAAATTTAAGAGCATAAAAATAAAAATCTATCGAAACCAAAACTACGATCTAACCCTTATTTTTCATGTTTGTTTTTCAATTCTTGAATATGCTGATCTTGGGATATGGCCCCCGAAAGATGTCACACTAGTTTCCTTATTATATATGATAAATATTTTAATTTGACTAAGACGTAAATTGCATACATATCTTTGTTGTTCACCTGTGTATCGCACTGTTATATATTTTATAAATAAATAATTTGCGTACAAATTTTTGTTGCGTTTTGAAACTATGAAAATCATGCCCATCATGTGTTCGACAGAAGTTCTGAAAGAAGACCTGTCATGCTCTCATTTGAATTGTATATTATTTCATCTCACTATTTCCAGTGTTTCTACAATCAGTATTTATAGACAAAATTTACAACCAATTAATTCATGAATTTCTAAATCACATGATACATGTCATTTCCTTTCTGAATATTCTGGAGTGCTCTAATATTTGTAGTGGTGCTGTTTAGGGGTGTTAAAAAAAAACCAGTGAACCGATAAACTGGACCGAACCGGTAAGTTTTAAAATAGTCTGTTGATAATCTTTGGACTAAGTTTTTCCGTGCTATATATGTGAAACATGGACATATTTTCATGGCTGAGTCTAGAAGGAATGCTTCCCGTTTCTGGAAGTCTATTATGAATGTGTTTCCTAAGGTGTTAGATAATGTTATTGTAAAAGTGAGGGAGGGCAGGTCTTCCTTTTGGTTTGATCGTTGGCTGGCAAGTGGGCCTTTATGTGCAAGTCGGAATTTCGGGCATTCTGAAATCAGAATTAAAGATGTTTGGGCTGATGGTTCATGGGATGAGAATTATTTGTTAGAATTGGTTGGTTTAGAGAAAGCAGAGGAAATTATGAATGTTGTTGGGGCTGGTAAGGTGGGGAATGATATCACCATTTGGAAACCTGCAATTAAGGGAGAATTTACGTCGGCGTAAGCTTGGGACCTTTTCCGTGTAAAAGGAACTGAATATCTGGGAATGGATTGGATTTGGCATCACCTCCTCCTGAAGAAGATTTATGTGTGCATGTGGAAAGCTAGATTTAATGGTCTGGCGTTAGATTCTCGTGTGCAGACAATAGGTATTCAGTTGGATTCTCTGTGTAATTGTTGTCCAAAAGGTCATACAGAAAGTTTAAATCATGTGCTCTATAATGGTAGTATTGCTTCGGTAGTTTGGAGGTGGGCAGCCATTATGCTGGGTTCATCATGTGGATGGTATGCCTTGGTGGACGATGGTTATGCAGTGGTTCTCTGTTGCGAAGAAGTCGTCTCATAGAGGGATCCTTATAGGTATCATTCCGTCGGTGATAACCTGGAGGCTTTGGATGCGGTGCTGTAAAGCCCGAATGGAAAATTCCTCTGAATCGACATCAGATGTCTGTTTGGCAGTGAAAGTCTGGCTTCAGAAGATTTCATCCCTGATGGTGAAACATTGGAAAATCTCGGCTAGGGATGAAGCTATTCTTCAAGCGCTTGATGTTCATCACGTTGATCAGGTAAAGTCTAGTCCAAAACTGGTTTACTGGAGGAAACCGAATGTTGGGTGGATTAAATTGAATATAGATGGGTGTTGTCGTGCAACCCGGGCAGCTGTGGTGGAGGAGGAGTCATTCGTGATGAGAGAGGTATTTTCATAGGTGCTTTCTCTTCTTGTTTTGGTCATGGTACGAATAATGAGGCTGAATTGAGAGCTCTAATTTTTGGAATTGCTTTATGTAAAGAATTGGGTTTTACTCAAGTTAGTATTGAAAGCGACTCTAGTTTAGTCGTATCTTGGCTGAGTAGTCGACAATGCACAGCTTGGTATTTATGGGATTATTGGGATGAACTTTTGATGTTATTAATAGACATGAATTTTTCCATTGGTCATCAGTTTCGCGAGGGGAATAATGTAGCAGATTTCCTTGCTAGAAGGGGCGAGGAAGGTTTTAATAACATTTTTTATGATTTTATTTCGTTGCCTCCCAAGGTGAAAGGCATGCTTTGGTTGGATAAGGTAGGTTTGCCCCATGTTAGATATTAAGTGGTTTTGTGGGCATTTCAATTAGGCTTGTTTAGTTTTTGTTTTGGTAGTGTTTGTTTTTTATTCGTTTTTTGTTTTTGAGATTTGGGATATTTTATTTCTTTATATCTTGTAATTCCCAAATGTCCTACTTATTACCACGGTTTTCCTCCGCCATAAGTGAAGGTTTTTGAATAAAATTTGAGAGGGGGTTACTCATGGACAGGTGACCTTCGTCTCTTTTCTAAAAAATATATATATATATATATAATATTAAATTTTGAAATCTTATATCACTATAATCTAATGTATTAATAGTTATACTTATACTATATCACTATATATTATAATATAGTATAATGCATTACTATATTATATATTATAATATATCACTATAGTCTATAATACTATTATAATATACTACAATATATTATCACTATAGTATTATATACTATAATATATTATTATATATTATACAGTATAGTATATAGTATATTAAAACCAGAAAACTAGACCGAACCGGACCGGAACCAGTAAAATCAAAAGTACCGGTTTAGGGGGGTAACTGGTGCAGAATCAATTTTTCAAAATGTAAAACTAGTGCATATTGGTCTGGTTCCAAATTTTATCCAAAATCGAACCAAACCGAACCAGTTACACCCGTAGTACTGTTGCATCGTGCTTCATTTGGTGGCATTTTCCTTTTTGTGTAGCAGACGGATGTAGTGCAGGTTCTTCATCCTTGCTGTTGCATCTTGCTATATTGATGACATTTTCCTTTTGTATGGCAGACGAATGTAGTGCAGAGTTGTTACCTCAACAGTCCCCCGCGATTCAAGCGGTATCTAGTAGATGGTGAGGCTTGAACAAAGAGAAATAAATTTTGCAGTGGACAAAGGTTTCGTCAAAATGTTGGCTAGTTGATATTTGCTATACATAAATGAGACAGTAAGTGTTTTAGCTGCTACCCTAGCCCTTACAAAGTGATAATCTAACTATACATGCTTTGTACGGGCATGTAAAATTGATTTACAATCAAGTATATCGCCCCCAAATTGTCACACCACAATTTTGGTGGATCTTGTAAAAAAAAATCTCAATTCTTTCACAAGTGATTGAATCCATAGTACCTCACAAGTGGTGTTAGCAATGGCTTTATATTCAACCTCGGTTGATGATCTACCAATGGTAAGCTGCTTTTTAGAGCCCCAAGAGACCAAGTGAGAGCCAACAAAGATACAAAAACCTCCAATGGATTTTCTATCATCAGGGCAACCAGCCCAGTCAGCATCAGAAAAGGCAGAGAGCATACATGGAGATGATTTAGGGAAAAACAGACCAAAGTAGGAAGTGGATCTAAGGTACCTAAGGATTCTCTTGATTGCTTGCTAGTGTGAAATTTTGGGATTGTGTATATATTGGCAGACTTTGTTGACAACAAAGGATATATCAGGACGAGTAAACGCTAAATACTGAGGGCTACCTACAACATTCCTATATGTAAGAGGATCTTCAAAGGTAGAACTGTCAAAGGTTGAAAGTTTAGTGGTGACAGACATAGGGTTTGACACATGTTTTGCTTGGTGCATGTTTGCTCTGTGTAACAAATCCAAAATGTATTTAGATTGACTAAGAAACAACCCCTCATTATTTCAAAAAATTTGAACACCTAGGAAATAATGTAACTGACCTAGATGCTTGACAGGAAAGGAGGCACCAAGAGAAGATATGAACTCAGAAATTAGATTAGAATCAAACCTCATAACAATGAAGTCATCCACATAAATAAGAACAAAAATAACATGAGAAGCAGATCTATAAATAAACAGTGAGGTATCAAATTTAGACTCTGGAAAGCCCAAGGAAAACAATTTGTTACTGAGTTTTGAAAAACAGGCTCGAAGAGCCTGTTTGAGACCATAGATGACATTTCTTAGCTTGCACACATATGAAGGATACTCATGATGCACAAACCCAGTAGGTTGTTGCATATAAACAACAGCTTCCAAATCACCATGTAAAAAGGTGTTTTCTATGTCCAATTGATGCAGTGACCAATTTGAGGAAACAACTATAGATAGGATAATCCAGATTGTGGTGGGTTTAACCACTGGAGAAAAAGTTTCGGCATAGTCAACCCCTGGTTGCTGATGAAAACCTTTGGCAACAAGGCGTGCCTTGCGCCTTTCAAGTGTTCCATCAACCTTCCTTTTTATTTTGAATATCCATTTTGAACTCAAAACATTGAATGAGGCAAATGGAGGAACAAGATCCCACGTATAGTTATTTAACAAACACAAAACTCAGATTGCATAGCCTCACGGCACTTAGGAAATTTCATAGCTTCTATGTATGAGGTGGGTTCCTCAAGAACCAGCGTGGTTGCATGGGTTGTGAGTGAAGTGGAGTGATTTCATGGTGGCCGGGGAATTGTACCATCCATACGAATAAGTGGTTTTCGAATGTTTACCTTACTGCGAGTGGTCATGGGATGAATGGATGTAACGGAGGAACCACCATTTGTGAAAGTCTCGAGCGGAACTAGAGGAGACTCAGACGCAGGGGAATTTCTTTGAAGAGGAGGGGTGTTAGGTTCAGATAAGTGAATTTGTGAAGGGGTTGGGCTATAGTCTGGGCTGAGAAAGGATGGGCTGGAGTTGTGTTGTTGCTAAACAGATATGGTAGGGACCGTAAATTCCGTGTGAGAAGAGTTGGCTGGTGATGGGTTTAAATTATTGAGAAGGATTTTGGGAGGAGTGGAGAGTAAGGGATGGGAAAGAACACCCGTTGACTGAGGAGAAGTTGCGTGTTGGGTTGGGTTAGAGCTCGAGTTGGACTGGGTTGAGAAAGGAAACTGATTTTCATTAAATAAAATGTCTCTAAAAATATAGGTCCGGCCCGATGGTAGATGAAGACAAACGTAGCCCTTATGGTCAGGACTATAGCCCATGAAAACACAAAGTTTGGATACCAGATCCATTTTATGTTTATTAAAAGAATGCAAATTGGGCCAACAGGCCAACCCAAAAATTCAAAGAAATTTATAATCAGGAATTAATAAAGCTTGGAAAGGTGATATGTTTTGTAAAACAGGAGTGGGCATTTGATTAATCAAATAAACCGAAGTTTGGAAAGCCTCTGACCACTAACCAATATTTAAATGGCATAGAGGAATGAGCAAGTAATGAGAGACCTGTTTCAACTATGTGCCTATGACGTCGCTCAATTGTCCCATTCTGAGCATGAGAATAAGGACAAGTATATCGATATATAATTCCTTGGTCAAGAAGAATTTTTTGAAGGGGTCGAAATTCACCCCTAAAATCTGATTGGATAGATTTAATTTTAGTGGAGAAATAATTTGAAACAAATTGCATAAAGATAAGAATAATTGAAGACACATCCGATTTGGATTGCATGGGAAAAATCCAAATATATTTGGTATTGTCATCCTATTATAGAAAAATAAAATTTACAATCATTTGAAGATAACACTGGACTGGACCTCATACATCTAGGAACATTAAATCAAATGCTTGCTTAGACTTGGATGGTGAAGATAGATGCGGAAGAGAATGAGGTTGGTGATGCGTGGTGAGGGGTGACCAAGTTGATAGTGCCAATAATCAGTGGAAGTGCGCTCACCAATATTAGCTTGAAAAGGGACGGATGATGGTGTGGACTCAGTAACAAGAACATACAATCCATCTTTAACGATGCCCCGAAAAAGTACCGCATGTGTGTGAGAATCCTTCACAAAGAAAGAAGTAGAATGAAGCTCAAAATAAACACTATTATCTTCACAAATCTGGCAGACTGAAAGTAGCTTTCTAATGAGGGAAGGAACATGTAAAAGTTGAGAGAGTAAGAAGTTGCCAGAGGAAGTGTCAAGATTGGCAGATCTCGTGTGTTGAATCGGCATGGTGGAGCCATCTCCAATGCTTACTTGGTCTAAGCCTTGCTAAGATATAGAATCCAAGTTGAGATTGGTGAGGTTAGGTGTAAAATGAGATGTTGCTATTGTATCAGGAAACCCGGAGTTAATATGAGAGAGGGGTGGGGCAGTGGTGGTCATGTTGGCTGAGAATGAAGACGGTGGAGAGGATTGGTAACTCTAATTGAATCTGTGATGACAAATTAGGGTTGTGTTTCCAGGTTTATTGCAAACCTAGCACATGGGACAATTGTTGGATCTATTGGAGAATGAGTGAGGAAAGCTTCCTGGACCACATCGACCCCGAAAATTCCTAGTGCCTCGGCCCCTATTGTTTGGTTGGTAAGACGCAGAAGAGGGAGTCGAATGCTTAGTGGTAGTGAGCTGGGCTGTGAGCAGGTTGGCACTGAGCAAAGTATGAGTTTGGTGTGCTAGACAGGACTCATGGTTAAGGAGAAAGCTGTATATTTGATGAGGGGAGAGAGGGTCAGCTCTAGTTGGAGAGATCACAAGAGAGTCATAATATGTACTAGACCAGCAAGAAGAAAACAAAGAACTTAGAATCTGAGAGAGGTTGTCTTGCAGCTCCCATGGAGACTGCCAATGCTTTGGCTTTGTGGAAATAATCCGTAATGCATTCAAGGCCTTTCTTAAAAGTGGCCAGCTGATATGTTGTTTGCATTATGTGTGCACTAGATTATGCGGCAAACAAGCTCTCTAGGAGAGACCAAACACCTGGGCAAGGACTTGCTCGGAAAGTGACAAGTTTAAAGTAGTGAGGATTATCTGGTCGACAAGCACCCATTTTGCATAATCTAAGTTTTCGGCTCCATCAATCATGGGAGGAGGTATGGGGCTTGAACTATCCACATGATGAAAGAGTTGATGACCTTTGAGGAAAGGCACCATTTGAGCCTTCCACAATAGGTAATTGTCAATACTTAATTTTATAGTTATGAAGTGTGTTGCTGAGTTGAGTAGATTGGGATTAATGGTGGTGGGACGAGGAGTAGGTGAGGAAATATCAGAGGAGGTTGGATTAGCCATGGCAGCATCTGGGTAGAAAGAACAAAGAGAAAAAAAAATTGTAGACGTGAGTCTTATGCAGCTCTGATTACCATATTGAAACTATGAAAATCATGCCCATCATATGTTCGACAAAAGTTTTGAAAGAAGACCTCTCATTTGAATTGTATATTATTTCATCTCACTATTTCAAATGTTTCTACAATCAGTATTTATAGACAGAATTTACAACCAATTAATTCAAGAATGTTTGGATCACATGACATGAGTCCTTTCCTTTCTGAATATTCTGGAGTGCTCTTACACTTGTAGTGGTGCTGCTGCATTGTACTTCATTTGGTGGCATTTTACTTTTTGTGTAGCAGACGGATGCAGTGCAGGTTCTTCAACCTTGCTGTTGAATCTTGCTGTATTGATGGAATTTTCCTTTTGTATAGTAGGCGGATGTAGTGCCGAGTTATTATCCTCAATAGTGCATAAGTCTTACCTAAACTTATTATACAAATCATTACTCTTTATAATTTAATAGAAAAATCTAGATGAGCATTCCTCGCCGTTGTTATTGCTAGAAATTGGTAGAATGCCTCTTGCTAGTCAAAGACATAAAATTGTGTTGCAAATGAGAATCCTAGCTTTACCCTCTCAAAGACATACCTTATACCCCTCTTCTTGTTGACTTCTTGTCTGGTCTTCTATAATCTCATCTTGCCTTTGTTACTCAAGATATAATTTTTGTTTCCTTCATCATCAACTATTGCAATCTTGTTGTAACTTCCAAAATGCTGATCATGTGCAGTCAAGATTCTCATCCTGTATTACCTTATTTCCTTTAAGATTGATTAGAGCCCCACTGCTTTGGCCCTCTCCACTGGTTGAATCATTGTGGCCCTTAACCATTTGCCATATTGGTTTTGAGATGTTTCTTCCGTACTAAACCAACTAAACCTTGGTTTTTCAAGAACACATACTCAACCAACATGTTTGATAACCCCACATTGAAAACAAAATTAAGGCAACCTTTCATATTTAAACTCTACCTAGCTTCGTTTGCCTTCTACTCTAATTGATTTCCCATGATGTATAGGCTTTGTAATATCCATATTGACTCTTATCCTTAGATATTTTCCCCACCCAATTCCATCCCCATCCACATCAACAGTTATTACTTCTCCTAGTGAGGAACCAATTTTCTAACCTCCATCCAATGTCATGGCTGCTAAAGGCAAGCCATGTAGTTGAATCAAAAAAGGTTCTTGATTAAATTTCATCTCATTAGGGGGAGTACTTTTATCAAAAAATGTATACAGATTAGGTGTTTATCAGAGGTCCATGGTCTTCCATTTTACACTCTTGCAATATCTACATCTCTTTGAAATTCAACCAAAAATCGATGATGTCCCACCTCATTAAACCAGATTGGATTCCAAATTTTGTCCAAAGTTGCTTTAAAAACTTCATTGTTTAAACTCTTGTCCATCAAAATTTGAAGAAGTAGGTATCTGTGAGTTCTAGCATCTGCACGTTTAGTGTCATCCACTGAAAAAATCACCTATTCTTTCTCAATTTCTATTAAGTTGAATCATTCCCATAGCTTTGTTAGTTCTTCTGCCATAGCTTTGTGTTGCATTCTCTTGTTTACACCAAAAAAATTTATCTAATCTCTACTCCACTGCCTCACCCTCCTAAGAAGTAAATGACACTCACCTTACCCAAAAAGAAAGGAGTCTCCGATTTTCCTCGTACCTAATAAAGTTAAAAGGGTAATCTCATCATAAATAAATATTAGCTATTATACATGATATAATATAGAAGACTTGATACGGCCACCCTGGTGTGTTGTCAACTTTTTTGACCAAGTCTTTGCAGATAAATAAAACAAAAAATAAAAAAATAAAATGGAAGATGGAAGAAAGAAGTAAAAAAGCAGCGAGTCCAAACTTTAAAAAAGAATGCGTCAAAGACGTCAACTTGTGGAATGGAATGGCAATTATATAAAAAAGCGAAGTTACATGAGATTGAGAAATGCTACGACCAAAAAAGCTTACGTGAACTTGCATGAACTTGAGCAATGCTACGAGTAAAAATGCACTGGACTTGCAAACTATTTTCTATACGTTGCCCCCCCAGAATTACATGAAATCACAATCACATACATGCACACAGATTACTGGGGCCAGCCCAAAAGCAAGGGCAAAGTCGGTCAACGCTAATACTTTTAATTTATTAATGGATTTTGTAAAAGAATATTTTTTTTTTCTTTTATTTCTTAAGCTGCAACCGTGGACGATATGAATGTCTTCGTCCGGTCACATCACTGCCATCGTAAACAGGTAACAGAATCTCTTGATGTATTTTTTTTTTTGTAACTTACTGGTAAATATTTGAGAGAATAATAATAAGATTATTACTTCTTGTCATCTATCTGTTATTTTTTTTAATTTTTTTATTTAATGATTAAAAAAATGATTATTAAAAAAATTATATATTTTTTTAATTTTTTTTTAATGATTAAAGATGTTAAAAAAAATACTCAAAATAAAATAATAAAAAAATTAAAATTTTAAATATACTATAAAAGAATAAAAGAGTAATAGGAGGAGCCTATCATTATCCTATTTTAAAAGGTATATTCAAAAGGGACAATTGGCTTCTGCATTACAGAGGCATATTCAAAAGCTTCCGCGTGACTGTTTTTGAAGTAAAGAAAAATAGCAATAAAATCGAATTGGCTTCAAGAGCTACTGAATCTAAGACTAATAGGGAGTCAGAAATTTCCTCTTCAAGAAATCTCTCTTCCTAGACTTGGTGAGTTATAGAAGTCCATCTCCCAGCTCTTTCACACACTCCTATTAGACAATGTAATTTCATTACTCCACCAATTTCAGCGGTACCAAAGCCTTTTTTTTTTTTCCTTCTTCTTTAGGGAACAAACACTATCCTAAGTGAACAATCTAGACAACTCAATTATAGCATCAATGTTTTCATTTGCAAAATGGTTGGGATTTTCCAGAGTTGTATGCCTGTACCTTGCTGTCTGCTAACTCTATGATGGCTGAATATTGAGGACAAATGTTTACAAATATTAAAGAATTGGGTATTGACAAATTTCGGATGATGAAATGCTCAGAAACTCATAGATTAACTACTTACAAATTGTCATGAGATGTGACAAACAGAAAATTTTAAAAATAAAATAAAACACCTTTAAGAAACAAGAACAGTTTTTGGGAATTGAGACATTTTTTTTTTTTTAAAAACAGACTAATTTCATTAATGAACCGAAATAACTGCGACTTATCAATAGATAAAAAATTCAAACTATAAGTCAAACTACACATCAGCTCTAGGACTTCCTCACACAAATTCATTTATGACGGACATTATCTTAACTTCTAAACAAACTCTCTCTTAATAGAGAAAGTGCTCTGTAAAATAGAACATAAAGGCCGCCTATGTCCTCCCAAAAAGGATGAGTACGGGACACTGCTATGGACATCAAATCCAATAGCTTATTTCTATTTTATTAATAACTAAAATAACTAAAAACTACAAATAAACACATTAACAACAACATGACCACAAGCACTGGTGAGACCCCGGACGTCACACCCACCGCAAGCATCGGCATCTCGAGCCCTGACGGAACAAGCACCCAGCTAATGCATGGACCACAACAGCCTGGCCGTACGACCACCGGTCATAGCATCACCCACCACTCTCGAACGGCTCTTGCCCCAAATTACGTCAAATCCAAAGCCTCAACACTTCACTCAGGTCAATAAAAAACAACAAAAAAAAAAGAAAAAAAAAAACAACTACAAAACATTGAAATGAAAACAAGAAAGAACCAAAAAACAAAAATGGATCAACACTGCACAATGGGTCGGCAGTAGCGCGTGCAGGACACTGTTCACTCTGGGAGGAAAGCTGACGGTCAGACTTGGAAGTCCCAAAGTCAGAGGTTCCACAAAAACCTAGCCGTCGTTGATATATCCCAACTTATTACTTTTAGATGCTTCAAGTATGCATTGAAGATCATATCTGCCCATAACTTCAACAACCTAGAAGCCAAAATTTTAAATAAATAAATAAGGTACAAAAGGGCATGGAACTGGCAGCAACATGATAAGTTTAAAAATAACTACTGAGAATGCTTAAACTTGAGGAAGAATGAAGAGTAACAAGGCCAATAGGAATGAAGAAATATAGAAATGACCTGCATAAAAGATTCTTAGCACCATAAGCACACAATTTAGGATGAATAATAGATTATGAAAGTCAGAATTAAGCAAATAGTAGTATTTGAGAAGTTACCCAAGTTGGTGTTAGTACTGGTTTACAACCTGGGAGCTTCTGCTATGTAAACTGATAGAAAGCTCCAAAAATACCATATTGGGACTTATTATAAATCAACCTAGACTAAATTAAGAGCAAATATGTTTATTAAAAAAATAATTGACAATGTGCCAGTGGGTATTTTTTCAGAACATCACCTCTAAATTTCAAAAGCAATTAATAATACAAATTGGCAAAATAACCTCAACTAATTATAGATTTTTTTTTTTTTTTGTATAATTCACTTTCCTAATTATTCCAAAACGGAGTCAAGATTAACTCAAAAAACAGAGTTTCCATCGAGCTGGCTGTCGTTGGCTGTGGAGAGGTGGTTTCCATCGAGCCCTAGGAATACATTCAAAAGCCTCACATCTCTCTCTAGTCTCTATGGGATTTGGTTTTTGTTGGAGAAAGAAGCATCAGACAGCTAGGGAAAAAATAAAATACACAACACTCAGCCAGACAGAGGAACAAAACGTAAAAATTACCATCACACCAAAAAATATTGGGCGATAACTACTTTTATAATAGAGAATATATATCATTCTTACCTGAAATACAAGCTCCCAATTCAAAATCCAAAGTATGTTGATTGTTGGATTATGAACATGGTTTAATTGACACATTTAACCTTGAACATCAAAACAAGTGTGGACAAATAGTCCAGAACTGGATTAAATTACCTGATTTATGGGTAAAAATGCCAACAACGAGCAAAAACAGACTCTGAACCCATTTTTAGAGCCTCATCTGATCCAAGAAAATAAGTCAACCTAGACCTCCAAACCAAAGCCTTTTGAAATTAGATGAACCAGAAACTGCCAAAACTACCAAGCAAATGTCATTTGCAATCATATCATAGATTCATAATAGACAACAAACTTCAGAAAAAATCGACACTATAAGGATAATGTAGGGATAAAAACTTATAAACCTGCATAAATTCTTCACATGCACAACACATATTTGATATTCTATTCTTCATTTTTATTTTTTTTCTGGTTTCCATTTTTTTAGGCCAATAAATGCACAATATTAGCAGACCAAAAATGGAAAAGCATCGTCTTTACAAACAAATGAAGGACCCCTTCAATCCCATTGTGCACGTTCTACCCATTGTCCATTTATAGATGCCTATCAATAAAATATTTTGTTGTAAAAAAAAAAAAAAAAAAGAGAGGCTCAAATAGATGAAGCACATGGGTTGCAAAATATAAAAGTAAAAGGAAGAGTGGGCTAGCGAGAGGAAAAAAAGAAGAAGAAGAAGAAGACAACAGCTTTACTTGAAAAAGGTAAAGTTTTGCACAGGAGCTTTTGGGTCTACGGAAGATACGCACACGAGAATTTTTTTCACCTGACTGAGTGGGGGACATGGGAAGTGGGGAACCAAAAAAAAGGGGGAAGTGCAACACTGAGCACAGAACCAAACTCAAGAGAAAGAAAACATAAAAAGGCATGTTGGGATGCACTCACCCTGGGAGAAAGAAAGAGTGGCCAGCAGACGGACGTGAACAATGCGGGAAAGAAAAGAAAAGAAAAAAGCAGTAATTTGCTTTTCAGCATGTAATGGCGAGCCCCGTGATTTGTAATTAAATAGTCAAAAAGCTCATGAAATAGGGGAGACAGATAATATTAAAGGGCTCTTGGACAGACGAAGGACGAGAGTTTTTTTGGAGTTTCTGGGTTCCTCTAGGGAATGGGAGTAGTTTACCTTACGAGTTAGTTTTTTTTTTAAGTCTTTCTTTTAGAGTTATTCGGGTTGGAGAATGCATGATGGCTCTTCTCCCCGCAACTGCCTCTCACACGGTTTCTCCACCAAAGCGCCGACGTACGTAGTCCCCACGCCACCGCACCACCACCACTGAGCTCCTCTTCCTTCGGCGACTACCCCCATAGACCCAAGCTACCGTCGAAGCCTCCACGACAACCCTCTTTCTCCCCACAACTCTCTCTCCCGAATGGGTCTCATACGGTTCTCCACCATTTTGCCTCCATACGCTGTCCTCACGCCACTGCACCACCACCACCGAACTCCCCTTCCTTCGACGACTACCCCATGCTCTTCCAGCCACCCATAGCTCCTCCCCCTTCCCCCACGCATTAACACATCTCTCACAGCAACTCCCTCTCTCTCTCTCTCTCTCTCTCCAAACCAAAAACCCACAACCAAATAAAGTCTTTAAACGAAGGAAATGAATAAAGAAAATCTGAAATCCACTAGATTAGCATCATGTTTGTTTCTGCATTCGTGCAGGGGAAAAACATAAACGAAGATGAAGAAATATGTAGAAAGAAAATGAACATGCAAAAAAAATGCAGAAGTAAAACTACAAGAACATTCATAAAAGCATACCGGTGGCGAAGTCAAAGAAGAAGAACCCTAAAACAACACAACAAAATTTATGTCTCCCTCCACCCGAGTCTCAAAGTTCTGCAGATGCTGGAAAAACACAACATGACTCTGCCATTCATCCCTCCTATCAACAGGCCAAACATCCCCTTGGTTGTCACACCACAACAGTAGCACCAACCAGATGCTTCAGACCCAACGAAGAAGAACCAAAATCGTGACTAAAAGAACAAAAGAAATCATGCAAAGGAACGAGAGACACAAAAACACAGACTACCATGGGCACTGATGGAAAAAAATTGTCAAACATAAAACATTGTTCATTACTGTTTATATCTTATAGACACTTTTAAGTAGAATGAGAGATATATATATATATATGTTGCACATTAAGAAAAATCTTACAAATCAATACTCTTTATAATTTAATAGAAAAATCTAGATGAGCATTCCTCGCTGTTGCTATTGCTAGAAAATTGATAGAATGCCTAGTCTTGCTAGTCTCACCTTCTAGTTCTACTCTAGAGTGCCTCTTGCTAGTCAAAAACATATAAATTAATTGTGTTGCAAATGAGAATCCTAGCTATACCCTCTCATGACTTAAGGTCTCATGAAAATTAAGAAAAAAAACCCTAAATGTCATAATCTTATAATTATGACTCATATTTTATATTTTACTTATAAAATTAGTATGAACCCTGGCCTTATAGTAGTTGTACTATATGGTGTACTGTGGATCGTCCTATTAGAATAAAACTCTTACATACTAATCATGTACGTACAACTAAATGATCATCCAAGCTCGAATAAGCCTTACCTAGACCATCCATGATTCCATATTGCTCAAGTTATATGGTTAGAATATGGATCCTTCTCTCATTCTTATCCTTTTTTTCTTTTTTAAGAAACACAAACATTCTTCATTGCATCAAACAGTTTTATGGCCTTTAGCCATTACAAGAGACCTAATTCCTGGGTTTACATAATCTAGATGAATTTTAAAACATAGTGAGACAGCTTCCTGAGCGAGTTGATGTGCTACCTTGTTTGTCTCCCTCTTTACATGTTGAATTTCCCATTTAATATCTACCAAGGCAGCTTTAGCATCCACCACCAAGCAGTTAAGTATCCCATTTTGATCTTTATTACGTCTCATAGCATTGACAACTTGGATTGAGTCTCCTTCTAAGACCACATTATACAAGTCCAGCCTTTTACATAACATTGCTGCTGTAACCATACCCCTTGCTTCTGCAATGGCTGACTGAGAACAAAAAGAGAGTGGTTGCATTAGAGAAGCTAGCACATCACCATCATTGTCTTGAACCACCACTCCAATTCCAACTTTATACTCTACCTCTCTGATAGCAACATCCCAATTCAGTTTAAGCCAAGTTGGTGGTGGAGCCTCCCGTGTTGTATTGGCTTGGTGATGCATTAATCTTTGTGATCCACCCTGCACTCCTTGTGCCTGTGTAAAGTCCTGTTGAGCCAGTTGAGCTCTATTGACTAAAGCTATTGGTGGTAAGAAACAGCCTTAAAAATTCCATTGATTTCTCTTATTCCACAAAGCCCTTGCTATTTCAGCAAACAAACAGATTTCATCTTGGACTATTCTCTGCAACATAGAAAGAAAAATGGATCCAAAATCCTCCTCTGTAATTGCAGCTTTTTGTATTTTCTTGTTTCCTAAACTCCATACATCTTGTGCAGATGGGCACGATCAGAGTATATGAGTTGGGGTTTCACTTTCATTCTGACAAATGGGGCATAATGGATATGTTGTGATCTTCCTTTTATATAGATTAAGTTTTATAGGAAAAACATCCTTAATAGCACGCCACATGAAAACTTTAACAGAATTTCTTGTTTGTAACTCCCATATTTGCTTCCATACCTCACATTGATTCCCACTTGATGATGATTGCCCCATCTTAGTTCTTTGTTGCTGATTATACAGGTGATATGCACTTCTAACAGAGAATTCATCATTTGATGTACCTTTCCACACCAATTTATCTTCAGTAGCAATCTGTGAAACAGGTAGATTCAGAATCTCCTTTACCTCTTCCTCATTGAAAGCATCTTTTAGAAGTTGCATGTTCCACCATCCTTTATTTTGATCAATTAATTCTGCCACCCTTGCATTTTCTATTAAAACTTTCTTTGGTGATTGAATGTTGCATAGCCAGGTCTGGGAATCCATTTATCCTTCCACACTTTTTTTTTTCCGTCTGCAACCCTCCATATGCACCCTTCCTTGACTAAATCAATTGCTGAGAATATACACATTCAAGCAAAGGATGGCCTTGATCCTACTTTAGCCTCTAGAATAGTGGAATTAGGGAAATAGTTTGCCTTCAAAATTTTTGCTAACAGTGATGATGGATTCGTGAAAATTCTCCATACTTGTTTAGCTAGAAGAGCTAGATTGAAACTTGCCAAATTCCTAAATCCCATTCCTCCTGCTTTGCTCATACTTAGAATGTCCCATTTCTTCCAGTGAATTTTTAAAGCTTTTTCTTGAGATCCCCACCAAAAATTGGCCATCAAAGCATTCAATTTATTTCACAATACCTTTGGTAGGGAAAACACACTCATGCTGTATGTTGAAATGACTTGAATGACGACCTTTATAAGAATCTCCTTGCCAACCTATGAAAGAAATTTATTATTCCAATTCATAATTCTGTTGCTGACCCTTTCAACTATGCTTCGGAATTCTCTAGCTTTCGACCTTCCAATTAGTGATGGCAATCCCAAATATTTCTCCAAGTTAGAGGAAGCTCTCAATCCAGCTATATCCATGATATAGTTCCTTGTTGTTTGCATTGTGTTTGTGCTAAAAAACTGTGATGTTTTCTCTTTGTTGAGTTGCTGCATAGATGCCTTCTCATAACCATATAGAACTTGATTTAACTCAGCCCATTCTTGCATAGATGCCTTACAAAACACTAGGCTGCCATCTACAAAAAAAAACATGATTCATCCTGATCTTCCCTCTAGACATTGGAACTCCTGAAATGAGACATTTCTGTTCTGCTTGTTACAGTTTGGCAATTAAAGCTTCAGCACATATAATGAATAAAAAAGGAGATAATGGACATCCTTGTATTAATCCTCTTGAAGGTTTAAACACCTCTTGAGGCACCCCATTAAGTAAAACTAAGAATGAATAAGTTATGCACATTTGAATCAACTCAGTCCACTTCTTGTCAAAACCCATCTTGAGCATTGCTTCTTTAAAAAATATCCACTCTACTCTATCATAAGCCTTACTCATATTCAATTTCATTGCCATATAACCTTTTTTCCTTTTATCTTTGTTTTCATTGTATGAAGTGTCTCATATGTAGCCAAAATATTGTTTGAAATTAATTTTCTTGGAACAAATGCACATTGGTTTTGTGAAATGATGGCAGGCAGAATTTTCTTCAATCGATTGGCCAACACTTTTGTGGTAATTTTGTAAAGCACATTACAGAAACTTATAGGTCTGTACTCTGTGATATTCTTTGGGTTATTGTGCTTTGGAATCAACACTAATATGTATGATTAATAGTTGACATGTCTTGTTCAGAGTTTAAAAAGGATAAGATAGCCTCACATACCTCATCTCCCACTACTGGCCAATATCTTTGATAAAAGTAGGCCCCATATCTATCTGGACCAAGAGCTTTATAGTGACCCATTTGGAAAACTGCCTATTTGATTTCCTCTCTACAAAAATGGAACCATTAATCTGTCATTCATATGTTGGGTGACTTTCCTTCCAGTTGCATTGAGAAAAGCCTCAATGTTAGTAGGTTTAGAAGTTGTAAACAAGCCCCTATAGAATTGAGTAAAAGCTTTCCCCATCTGGTCTGTGTCTGATATACTTTCACCATTCTCATCCATGATTTGCATAATTGTGTTTCTCTTCTTTTAAGGTGACATTGCACATAGATTAACATCCTACTTCCAAAACAAAGCCAAGCCTCCATTCATTCCTACTCCTTCAACAAAAAATAAACCATTGTAACCCAACTTGTTTTTAATAGCCACTAACTTATAATTATGCATCTTGGTTTCAACAAGAAACAAGATACTAGGCTGATGGGTCTTAACCAAAATGGTAAGATCCCTAACTGTCCGAGGGTTGTCAAGCCCTTGGCAGTTCCAACTTAGAAGCCTCATTGCTCCCGGTAGGCCGATTTTTTCTTTGCAGATGCCATAGCTGGTTTCTTTCCCCTAGCATCCTGATTATTCTCCAAAGCAAATAGAATGTTTTCATCATCTATTTTCCTTTTCCTTGTGGCATAAGTATTGGTGGGTTCCATCTCTACATTAACCTGTCCCCTTGCCATCCTCTTCCATTTATTAACAATTGTCTCTGAAACCTGTTGTGATATGCCTTGATTATAATGATCAGTTCTGAACTGGAATCTGTAACAAGTATATTCACAATGTGGATTTCCATATCCAGAGTTGCCGTAGGTAAAACATGTTGCACTTGTGTTTCAGTTTTACTCTCCTTCGTGTCTTCATTTGGTGTGAGTTGCATCAATAGTTTACCACCTTCCTCTCCTATAACACTAGTTTGTAAAAGACTCTTTTACCCTTTATCCTTGCCTTCAGACCTTAACATATTAGTACTTACAATCTGTCTGCCTGAACTACTGCCATAGTTTGAACTGGTTCTTGAATTAATAGAACTTATTCTTGAGTTAGTAGCTCTAAGCCATTTTCGTTATTGATTTGTACTTAGTCAGCTTAATAGAATCTACTCTAGTATCTTGACCAACACAACCACTAGAAGCATACTTTATTACTCCACAAGTAAAGCAAAACTTTGGGATTTTTTCATATTTGAATTGTACAAAACCTTTGTGGCCTAAGAGCTCCATCACCTTCCCTCTTACCAAAGGTTTCATCAAATCCACCTCAATCAAGACCCTTAACCATTTTCCCCAACAATTTTCATTGATGTCAGCATCCACCTTTAAAACATTACCAATAGAGGCTCCAATTCTACTCCCCACTTCCTTATTCATGCATCTCAAAGGTAAGTTATGAATTTGAACCCACAGATTGGTGTGTGTAAAGGTCATTTCATTCGGTGGAGTATAACCCTCAATGTTTTTTAAACATATCAAATTCATGTCAAACATCGATGGCTGGCTCTCCCATATCCTCTTTAATTCTGTATCAGATTGGAATTCAAAGATGTAAAGATTCTCACCCACTTCTATTATCTTGGTGCCTATACAGAATTTCCAAATCTTAAGCATAGTATTTTTGAAGACCTCTCTATTAATCTTCTTATAAGCAATTACTTTCCCAACTAGACAAAGCTTTCCTTTATCCAAGGTTTCCTCGATATCCTTTCCCATAATAACAATTTCATCATTTTCATCCTCTGTTAATGATAGTTTGTTCCATAACTCAGCTATTTCTTCAGACATCTTGTACACAGACACAGTTTAACTAATCTTGTATGAAGCATCTCAGTACCAGAATTGTAGTTCTCTTCTCTCACAAATTGCCCTTGGCAAAAAACCTTCCACCAGAGTGAAGGATAAACTTCCACCTCGCTACAACGCTAACGATGTAGCTAGCGTTGTGCATTAATTATTGAATAATTGTTTATGTTATTTAATATATAAAACAAGAAGTGATCTAACGGTTGATGAATAATGTCGTCACATTAACATCGTATTATTCTCGTGAGAGTACGAGAATGTAGTATATAATATAATTTAGATATATAATACTGATAGACGCAGCTGGGAATGGATTTCAGATTGAATTGCAGTCCATATTTCCAAGAGACTCCTAGGCTTTGTCGTGTGGAAAAGACTTTGTCGGACTACATACTAGACTAGTTGGGCATGGTGATTTAGTGCTTAATTTGGTGCCTTAGTGCGCATTCTCCTGGCCTGGTGTGTTAGTCATCGGTCTACAGGGTTAACTTAGATGGGCGTATCTCCCACTCCACATGATTGATGATGCATTTGCTCCTTGGAAAAAACCAAAAACAAAACAAAAAACAAAAGCAAGTTCAGTTCTGCATCCATTGTTTAGTCGATCGAGGTCACAGAAGGCACGATGATATTTCCACCTTAATGTTTATCATTCAATGTGTCTAGGACCTTAGGCAAAGAACAGTTCAAAGTAATATATGTAAGTGGAGAGCGGTTCTACTCTGCTACTTACAGGTGTTCACTGATTGTGCCGCTTAGTATAAATTTTTATTTTTTTATTTTTTTAAAATATTTTTAAAATATATTTAAAAAATAATAAAATTATAAATATATTAATAGTCATTTTTTAACTATTAAAAAAATTAAAAATAAAATTAAATATATAAATAATCAAAATAAATAGATAAATTGAAGAGTCAAGAATCTTCAAGCCCCTGGTAGCCTCTTATGGATCAAACTTATTTGGCACGCCCTTCCACAAGCATAACAATATTATATATGGATGAATAAATATAGATAGAAATCACTATTGAGAACATCTATTTGTATACATGATGTGGCATCATCTAGACTACACATCTTTCCAAGTGAGTGTTGAAAACAATCAATTAGAAGTAGTCATACAGTGAATGTAAAGTATATATTATTATAGTGATTTCTCTTTAACATTACTCTATATAGATTACGTGGTATGAGAATAACCGAGAAAGCACTAGACAGCCCAAGAAACAGATGAAAAACTTTGAATTCACGTAAAAGTACTCAATTTGAAATTAGGGTAGAATTATTATTTTGTACTCAAATGTCAAATGTCAAATACACTAGGGGCACGCCAACGGTACAAGCCGGGCGGCCCCTAGCATTGACCTTAAGTCAGTCAACTCCACGACCGGGACATCAATACCTAACAGTAAGTACTAGAGAATATGAAAAGTTAAAATCTCCAATAATTATATAAAATTTAACTAAATAATTAAACAAAAATCCTACTAAAAGTCTAATCTAATTAAGAATTAAAATCACCACAAAAAAGAAACAAAAAATATTTTTTTTTAAATTGAGGTTTAAATTTAATGCTTGATTGTGACACTATTAGATAACGTTATGGTTAAAAAGAATTCCTTTCGTTTATAGTCAAATGTGGAGCACTCCAATGATGACATCTTAACTGGAGCATGCTTGAGAAAAGAGGAATACGGATTGGCAAACCATGCACCTGACCACGCATACGAGTTTAACGCTTAAGAATTGACTAAAGTTCCTTAAGTTGTTGCCGGAAGATAACAGAATTTGGCGAGATGGTAACGCTATCGAGTTGATGTTGTTGTCTCTCTGTTCATGAAGGCTAGAGGATACTTGGTCACGAACGTGTCGGGCACAAAAATGAGCATCACTTATTACAAAATTAGTTGCATGATCGTTACTCATGATATGGTGAAGGGAGTCAAGATGGGTGTACAGCCTGAGATAGGGAGCCGTAGTGACATAATAAAGAATATGGGTGAGTTGTTGAGAGATTTCACATGTTGATTTGGACTTGGTGGTTCCAATTCGTCGATTAATTTATATGACCATCGAGGAACTTTTTTATTTATTTCTTTTATTCCAATATGTTCTTTGCTAATTGTTTTATCCTTAGTATTAGTTATAACTGCATTGATTAAAAATTTAAAAATTTTTATTGGATCTTCTGAATTAATTCTTACTTGTTTGTTTTTCAGAAATAAATAAAGTCTGGGAAATGTAATGTTAACGTCGTGTTTCGCACGCCTTTGGGCCAAGCTCTGACAACTCAGGTTTTCAAAAATAGGCCTTACGCAAAGTAGAAAAGAGTACAGCTTTGAGAGGGCGGTCTCGGAGCCAGGTAACCTCCGATGCCAAAGTCAATAAATATTATTGGAGTGTAGTAAATAAGTAAGTGAGTCTAGAGATCAGAGAGACATTCTCGTACCTGAGATCTGCTATTTATATTTCAGCCTTAAGGAGCAAACGATGCCCATTACCATGACATTCGTATTCCCCGTACTGTTCATTGTGTTAGAGTTTGTACTATTTATTGAGTCAGAGTTTTTAAGTGTGCCGTGGCTCTGCGACGGCGTTATTAATGCGGTGTGGCTCTGCAACAACATCATTTAATGTGGCGTGTTGCCTGGGTGGTGGGCCATTAATGCAGCATGGTTATCCGATCTCCTTCTCTCAATCTATCTTCCTTCTAGTTTGTACATGCATTCTCTGTCAGTAGATCAACGGTTCTCCTTATATCACTCATGCTGTGTGGGCAGGCACTTGAGGACTGAACATTAACCAAAGGGTCCTCGATTGATGAGTCCCATCTTCTGCAGCATCATCCCTCCTACAGGTCATGTACAGAGGAGCCTTCTCTTGGGTTGGGTTAATGACTTTCTGTTTTGGGGCTGAGCTTGATAGGGCCTTTTGGACTTTGTGGAAAAAATCTTCTTACAGTTACCCCGCTAATTCTTATTGGACGAGTACGGTAGAAATTTATCATGATTCGATCCCGCCTTCCTAACCAGGGTCGAGAACCTTATTTATGCCTTTTGAGGTCCAGGAAGCTTCTGTTGAGTATTTAGCGCCCTCGGGCAGAGTAGTGTCTACAGGCCCAGTGGGTTTTAAGTAGCGAGAATAAATCCCTTATAGATATGTTATGTGATGATTTGGGCACTGGGTGCTTAGAACATTTACAATGATTATTGATTATGTTTTTTTACTTAGAGAATTGGTTTCTCAGTATGCTTATAATATATGTGATTTCAGCTTTATTTACAGAAAACTTATGCATTCATATTTATCACCATTGTCCTACATTGTTAATGTTGTTATAGGTTTTAACTTATTAAGGTCTCATTATGGTAATCCCATTATGGTTTCACCTATTGGATCTGTAGATTTTGATGTAGATGTAGCTAATGAAGATTACTTCGAGGAGGAATGACCAGTGCAGCTAGAGGAATAGCTATGGGGCCCTGTCCTCATTAAGCTTATAATCTTTGTGAATTTAGGATGTTATCGTATTTGGGCGACGAACAATTAAAATGAAATTTTATTCAAGTTAGGCAATGAATGAACATTAATTTGTATTACTTTAATGACAATTCAATTACAACTGAATCTCACTTGTGAGGAAATGACAGTGAAGATTTTCAATTGCAAAGAACAAAGGTTACAGTCCAAGAGATTACGTGGGAAAGTGAAAACGTCATGAGGAAACTTTTTCCCTACATGTTCAGATCCCAATAGTTGGGCAGTTACATACATTAAGATGGGCATTTATGCCATATGACTAGTAGATATGATATTATAAATGACCATTAAGCCCATTCGATTCAGTTGTACCTAAGGATTATTCTTTGGGAAAAAAAGCTGACGTGGAGCTAGGGTGATTTTCTCTAAATTTGCACATCCTAGGGTTATCGTGCATGGTGCTCGGCACCGGCCCTGTGCCTTTGCCGGCTAGTTTCGGGAAGGAAGGGGTGGACTTGAGTCGGAATGCAGAGCTGAGATTGACAAATAGGGAGGGGAAGGATTTGACGAAACCTACAAGGCGACGTTTTGCATATGTGGTGAGATCCAATCCTCAATTGTTGCCGAACGTCCATATACCACATCATGATCCGAGATTCCAAGATGGTGAAATGTTTTTTGTTTTCTCAAAACCGGAAGTGCAGTTATCGTCCGAACCGTTCAGTTTCTCGATAGTTTTGAAATTCCTACGTCGAAAACCTTCGCTTGACCATATTCGGGAATTTATTAATAATAGGTGGGGGTTGAAAGTGATACCAGTTATTGGTCAATTGAGAAATCCACATAATTTGTTGGTGCGGATGAGGATTCACCTTAGGTTTTGGTGTGGATGACTTTGCCAAGCTTACCTCTGAATTATTTTCAGGAATCTATGTTGCATAGTATTGGAGATGGATTTGGTAAATATTTGAAGAGGGATAATGCCATGGCTTGTGTTTCTTGACCTGAGGCGGCTCGAATTTATGTGGAGTTGAATATTTCTTCTCCTTTGAGGCACTCTTTCTGGCTAGGTCCTCCTCATGAGGGTTCTAGCCATTTTCAGGAAGTTTTTTATGAGGCGGTACCGAGTTATTGTGGCTCTTGTCGCAAACAGGGCCATATGGATATCAGATGTAAAAGAGGTCGTGATATTAAACAGCATACTGTTGCAACGGCAGAAGGTGGTAATAAGCAGTCCAGAAAACTAGCCTAGAAGTAGGTTGAAAATAAGGAAAGGCAGGTGCTGTGAAATTTCGCAAGTGTACGAAATCGTACCAAGTAATATAATGATAAGAAAGATGTCGAACCCACGAGGACTATTTACTTCTAAACTATTGAAATTGTTTTAATTCTAAGTTATTTGAAAATCAAGAAAAATGGTGGATTTTAAATTAGAAAAACAGCAACAAATTAAATTAAATCAACAACTAAAGAATTGACAAAACACTTGAAAAGAAGAAGATTTCAGCCAAGAAGAAAACACTAAGGCATCCGACTCACCTAAGCAATCCAATCCCAAATTCTAACCATACAATCAATCAATTATCATCCTTTTTGACAGTGAAATATTCAGAATCAGAATTACTCAACATACGATAACCCGCGATATGTCTATGCAAATTTAAAAGCATTTGAGCACATTAAGATTAATAATATTTCACATAAAAGCCACACAAATCACGTTGGCACATTCATGTCTTTCGTTCAATTCATGGCATACATCATACAAAGCTAAACTACATGCATCATCTCTTGAATTAACATGCACAACAAATCATTCAACTATTGGCTAAATAATTGAAGGCATTAAACTCAATGATGTATACATAAAAGGAATGATAAAATTATGATCACAATGAAATAAGATTTGGGATTGTCATGGAGAGGCTACATCGTAGCCTTAGCAATAGAAATTAGTTCATAATCTAATAAAAACAAACCATAATAATTTTGGAATTCATAATGAGAATTATACAAAGAGAAGATTAAAGAGTTAAGAAGGAAACTCTACGTAGATCAAGAATCTCTATCGTTTATGAACTCCAATTCTGCAGATTTTCGACCTCCTACTTGAGGCATTGTTTCGTCCCTCCAGATGTTCGTTTCCGGCCCTCCCTTTAACACAAAAGTTATAGGTTTGTATCTCAGCTTTCCGTAGACACCAAGATTGCCCTTATTGGAGTTTTCTACAAGAACTTATGCTCTAAATACTGAAGGATATTTCAGGAATTCGGCAGTTTTGCCACTTTTGAATTGATGCGCCCTTTCCGCCTTCTAGATATTCGTTTTTGGCCAAGGCTTTAACACAAAAGTTCTAGAATTTTCTCTTGGATTTCTGTAGACACCGAAATTACCCTTATTGGAGTTGTCTAGAAAAAGTTATCTTCCAATTACCGAAGGGTACTTCAGAAATTTAAAGAAAAGAATGTTTCCTATTTTCTTGATGACTCATTCAATTTAATTATTCCTAAACAAAAATAAACAAAATAAATAAAAACTCTAATAAAGAAGAAAATTAAATACAAACTAGTATAAAATTAAGAATAAAAGTATGATAAAACTTATATAGAAATTAAGCACATCAGCAGGAAAATAGGCCAATCATGCAGGTTGAGATTGGGGAGACGTCGAGGTCTCGGTGTTAGGCAATTCTAGAGAGTATCTAGGCTCTAAAGTTGTAGAAAATGGTCGTTCAGAGCCAATTTTCTTTATTTCACAGATGGGTGTGATGCATGAAAATTGTGAGGGTGTCCTTCGAGATGCAGAAACGGGGTTGACGAAGGGCTTTCCTGAGATGCGCACTTCTGATGTATGTAGTTCTACCACACCTGTGACTAATTGTTATCAAGAGCTTGGGAAGGATGGAATGTTGGAGAATTTATTGCCTACCTAGACGCAAGTAGCAAATTCAGAAAAATGATAGTGAAAAAGTTGGGGGTTTGTTACAGGCGTCTCGGGCTAAAGGCTGATTTTAATGGGTGCATTCATGATTGTGCACTGCTTGATCTCCCTTTCAAAGGCAATCGTTTATCTTGGTGTAATGGACGACTTGGTGGAAGGCGAATTTGGGCTCGATTGGATCGAATTTTGGTTAATATGCAGTTTCTTAATTGTTTTGGGGTTGCAAATATTAGTTACCTTTTGCGCACATTGTCAGATCACTCCCCGATGTTGATTCAATTTTTTAGTAACAGTGAGGTTTGCGCACGGCCTCTTTGGTTTCTACGAATGTGGGGTTCCAATGAAGAATTTCTTATGTTGGCCAGGCGGATTTTGGAGGCAAATGTGGAAGGTTGTGCCATGGTGTGAATCAGTAAAAAATTAAAGATGCTAAAAGGTGTGTTGTTGAGATGGAATAGAGACGTCTTTGGGTGAGTTGAGGTGGAAATCAAAAGGCTGGAAGATCGGATTAATTGGCTGGAAGAGGAAGTGACAAGAAATTGTTTAGTTCAGTCCAAAAATGAATTAATGCATTGTAAACAAGAACATTTATAGTGGATTCACAGGGAGGAAACCTTGGCTTGTCAAAAGTCAAGATTCAAATGGATTATAGAAGTGGACTCTAATACAACATTTTTTCATGCGGCTATGAGAGTGAAGAAAAAGAATAAAAAAATTGAGAAAATGGTTCTTGATGATGGACGAGTATAGGACTCGGCTGATGTTGTGCATACGAAAGTTGTGGAATTTTTTTAAAGGTTGTTCTCTTTTCTGCGTACCGGAACTTAACTTGCTCGTTCCATCCATAACACTGGAAGAAAATGAGTCACTATGTGTGACGCCGTCGGTTGATGAAGTCAAGAATGCTCTTTGGTCTATTCCTAGGGATAACAGGCCTGGCCCTGATGGGTTTTCAGCTTCTTTCTTTTCCCTGGCTTGGGATATTGTTAATGATGACCTTGTAGAGATGGCGAAGGATTTTTTTGCGGGTCAACCTTTTTCTACTTTTTTATGGGGCTACAAATTTGGCCTTGATTCCAAAGGTAAAGGAACCTGTGGGATTTGGACAATTTCGGCCTGTTAGTCTGTGCTCCGTGGTGTATAAAATTATGATGAAGATTATGGCTGTTAGATTGGCTCTGATACTTGAAATAATTATTTCGAAGGAGCAGCAGGGTTCATCCTAGGTTGAAGTATTTTTGATAATATGGCTTTGGCCTAGGAATTGGCTCAAGGTATTAATTGGAAGGTGCGAGGGGGTAATGTGATGATAAAGATTGATATGGTAAATGCGTATGACCGAGTTAATTGGAGATTCCTCATGGAAGTTTTACGTAGATTGGGTTTCTCTGATAATTGGAGGAATCTAGTTTACAATGCTATTTCTTCCTCGCATTACTCAGTGAGGTTGAATGGTTGTACTAAGGGTTTTTTTCAAACGTCACGTGGCCTTCGGCAAGGTGATCCATTATTGCCTTACCTATTTATTTTGTCTCAAGAAATTTCTCTCATATGCTTCATCAACAATTTAATTTGGGTCGTATAAAACCTTACCACCAGGGTGAGGTACCCTTATTTCTCATTTGTTGTACGTGGATAATATTTTGATTTTTGCAAATGGTGGTAAGGTGTCCATCAGGAATCTCATGACAACATTACATTGGTATGAAGATATATCTGGTCAGTTGATTAGCTCGAGTAAATCTACTATTTTCTTCTCCTCTTCCATTTCTATGGTTAGAAAGAATAACCTCAAACTGATTTCCAGGTTTGAAGAGGGTTCATGGCCTTGTTTGTATCTGGGAATTCCTCTCTATGTGGGGCGATTGAAAATTAGTTTATTTTATTATTTCGTGGCGAGGATTCAGAAAAAATTAGCGGGGTGGAAAAGCAAGATTTTATCCTTTGGGGGCAAGATCGTTCTTATTAAACATGTGTTGAACAGTATGTCAATCCATATGTTATCAGTTTTGAAGATGCCAAAAGCTGTGTTTACAACTCTTAAGAAAACAAAATTCTGATTTTCTTTGGGGCTCCTCAATGGAGTTTCGAAAGCGGAAGTGGATCTCATGGAAGCTTGTTTGTAAGCCAGTGAATGAGAGAGGCCTTGGTATTAGAGATTTGATGGAGGTGCAAGAATCTCTACTTATGAAATTTGGATGGAAATTGTTAACGGGGGAGCCTATGTGGGCAGAATTTTTCCGGAAAAAATACATTGGGTGGGACCACATCTATAAGGTGATTCGGATGAACAAAAGTTCCTGACTTTGGAAGGGCATAACAGCGTTCTTGCCTAGAGTGATCTTGAATTCTAAATGGATTGTTGGGAATGGTCAGGTCAATTTTTGGATGGATAACTAGGTGGGATGTGGTCCTTTGCAAGATTGTTTTCCAATGGTAGGGAGCAACAAATTGTCGGTTGCTGAAGTAATTGATGACAGGGGCCCGAAAACTGAAGTCATTCTAGAATTGGCTACACCAAAAATGCTGCAGAAAATTCATGAATCAGGTGTGCGGCTTCGACAAGGGAGGGATATCTTGATATGGCAACATTCTTTGGATGGTCACTTTACCACTAATTCTGCCTAGGATATTTCTAGGCAACGTGGACAAGTGTGTGAATGGAGGAAGTGGCTTTGGCAAGCAAATATTCCCAAGAAAATGTCTTTCTTCTGTTGGAGGGCGAAGATAGGACTTCTACCGACTGATGATTGCATTCAACGCCTGGGCATTCCGTTGGTTTCTAAAGGCTACTGATGTACCATGCCTCAAGTGGAAACTATGCATCATATTTTGTGTGAGGGGCCAAGTGCTCAAAAGGTATGGAAGTTTTTTGTAAATCTTTGTCAGATAAGGAAACTGGAAGCGTATGGGGTCTTTTTTGTGGTAGTGAGCGGTGGTACACTCTCAAGTAGGGTGGATACGTGGAGCCCTTCCTATTATTATTTCTTGGACTGGAAGCCTCAATGTGTGGCTAAAATGGAAGGTAGTTTGTTCAATATAGATGATGTTATACGGACTGTGAAGTTTTTATTAAAGATGCTTCTTGTAATCTGAAAAAATTCCAGCATATGAGGAAGAATGATAGTTTGGTGATGGAAAGTTTAAATCTTCGAATTGTCCCTCTTCATACGAAAAGATCAGCTTGTATTAAATGGGAGCTGTCGGAAATGGGAATGGTGAAGCTGAATGTTGATGGTGGTGCTTGTAACAACCCGGGAGATGCAGGGGTGGAGGTTTCATCCGAGATTCAAATGGCAAGGTTATAGCAGGTTTGCGCATTCATATGGCTTTGCATCTAATACTATTGCCGAATGTCGAGCTTTTCTCGATGGCCTTCAGATATGTAAATGTTTAAGGATGCGGGATGTTTTAGTCGAGTCGGATGTAGCGGTTGTCATGAATTGGATCGCATTCGGGATTTGTCGACTTTGGTTTCTTTGGGACTTTTGGGTGGAGATTAAAGAGTTTGCAAATGAGATTAATGCACGGTTTAGACACATTTTTTGGGAAACAAATATCGTAGTGGATTTTTTGGCAAAGGAAGGTTTGCTTGGAGTTAACACAGATTTTGTTGGTTCGGAAGTAGTACAAACCCGTTTGCGAGGTTTGATTCATACGGATCATTTGAGAATTCCTTTTATTAGAGAGAAATGAGGTTTTGTTTGTTAAGAGATTTTTTTGTCACCACGGTGTTCCTCCGCCACTCGTGAAGGTTTTCTAATAAAACTCGGGTAGGGGTCACTCATTGACATGGGGCTCTGACTCTTTTTTTTGCTACAAAAAAAAAAAAAAAAAAGAGCAGTTGTACCACCATTTAAAATTTTGGAGAAATATCGCCATGGTTAGGGCAAAGAGAACAGCGCAGGAGGCTATTCCACCACGAAAAGTGATCAGGCAATTTTAAGAGGAAAGGCGTGAAAACGGCAAGGTTGTTAGAGGATCAACGACGAGCAAAGAAGAACATCAACGAGCGATGGTCATGATTATGAGACATCGTAACGAAGTCTTGGACTATTGGGACAATGCTGTATTTACCTAACTGGTGAGACCACACGAAGGAAGAAGATATGCTTGGGAACGACATTTTGAAGGAGAACGCGAAGGGAGGAATACACTGGAAACCAACATCGCAGAATCTAGTGGAGAAGATAGAGTATGATGCAGTAAAAGAAACCAATGATGCAAAAGAAGTTGGCAGCGAACACAAGGGGAAGAAACCTTCGATCCGGTTTTGGAAGGCTCAGATCTGGAGGTGTTGGAGTAATTGAACAAACACCCGCCATTAACCAGCGAACACGTCAACAATGATAGAGAGAACAACTAAGGTTCCATTTCGAAGTCATCCCCCAACAATATTGTCATTGCTTGTGTGTCGCTTTGATAGTTGTCCCCAAATTTTGTGGAAAAATTTGTTCATTAAGGATGGGAGGATGTGAGGACCTTGCCTAATCAAAGTGACACACAAGCAATGCTGAAGGCCAATAACGTGTAGACAATGATGTGAGAAAACGTAACCGAGAAGAAGGCAGTCAGGCACGTTAGACGTTATGGCGAGCAAAGACACGGGATGAGCAGCACAAGTGAGCAAGTTAAACATCACCTTAGGTGAGCAACCAACAAGACAACTAAAGAGATACATGTTCTACATGGTGGGCAAAATGGGGTGTTGAAGAATGCGTAAGATGAGTAGATCCAGACGGGAACCAAGACCTTCAGGCGAGCAATGTGTAACGAAGTAGTCCAGGGTGACCAACAATCAACACAGTACGAGAATTGAGGTGCCCAAAAATAGAACATGAGTGCTAAAAAAGTAGCAAGCAGTTTATCAAGGCCTGCACTCCAACAATGACATCTCAATAGGAGCACGCATAGGAAAAGAGGAATACAAATTCGAAGACCATGCATCTGACAACACAATTGAGTTTAACGCCACGTTGACGATTTTCATAAGATGCAAACTATCAACTCGGCCTCTACCATTCTTCAATCCAGCGTACATGTGGACTATCGAGATTCACGATTTTTCTTCGACCAATCAGAGGCGAAAGCCGTCAGAGCTGTGATTGACAACACTCCACATATAAAAGATATTCTACCAATAGTCTTCATCTCACTCTCGAGATATCTAAGTGTTTCGTTACACTCTCTTTTTCTCTTCCTCTCATGTTTTGAACCACAAGAAGGATGA
The DNA here is from genome assembly GCF_001411555.2 of Juglans regia. Classification (NCBI taxonomy): domain Eukaryota; kingdom Viridiplantae; phylum Streptophyta; class Magnoliopsida; order Fagales; family Juglandaceae; genus Juglans; species Juglans regia. The sequence goes on along the minus strand of NC_049909.1, from coordinate 6,826,273 downwards.
TACTCAGTTCGAAATCTTCATCAACAAGGAAGCTCGATAATGTTTACTGTGTATTTGGGCATTGGGTGCTCGGTGATGTTTATTGCGTATTTGGGCAATGTTTGCTTAGTAACATTTAAAATGATTCATGATTATGTTGTTTTACTTAGAGAATTGGTTCCTCGGTACCCTTATGATATATGTGATTTAAACATTTATTTACATAAAACTTATGCATTCATATTCATCATCATTGCCTTACAAATTAGTATTGTTATGGTTTTAACTTACTAATCTCATCTCATAATGGTTTCGTTTATTGGAATCATAGATTTTGATGTAGATGTAGTTAAAAAGGATTACTTCGAGGAAGAATGACCAATGCAACTTGATGAATAGCTATGGGGGGCCGTCCCCATTAAGTTTATAATTTTTATAAATTTAAGATGTTATCGTATTTTAACAATAAACAATTATGATTTAATATCATTCGAGTTCGGCGATGAATGAACATTGATCTACCTGTATTGCTTTAATGACGGTGTAATAGGGACTTGCGGATATCTTCATTATTGGGCGAGTAATGCATAAACCTCTTGTACTATTGTTATTAGTTTCCAACTAATACCATATATTTTTTTCCTCTGCGACTTTGTACATGCTTAGCATACGAGCACACAAGTTCCTACATTACATAAGAGATGCAGCCAAACTGAGCACCATGGTTCCTCACCAAACGGAAATTCGTAGCGTCACATATATTTTATTAAATCATCACTTATTTTAAAAGTTTTAATTAATAAAAAAATATAATTTAATCATTTAAATTGTATGTTAATAGGCAGCACCGTTAGGAAATAATCTAACGGTGTTGCATAATTGAATTTCCTACATCAGATAAAATGACAATACTAATTCGTATATCAAAACAAACTTACTAATTAGTAGCTGCTATATATATATATATATATATATATATATATAAAGATGCGTGTCAACTCGGATAATGACCATGTGAATCATCAGCACTCCATTTGTTGGGTTGTTTGCGTGTATCGCACTTGGCAAAGTACGTCCCACGTAAATCATACAAAATTAGCAACGTGATCCACATGTCACGCTTCGAATGTGACTGGAAACGCCTTTCGCATGTATGCATCATCGTTGTCCTTGTGTTTCCGGGAACCGCACTATAGTGTAAACTCCGCCTAGGACGGTAAATGAAGCTATTTGTTGGATAGTTCATTCGATATTTGTTTGGTTAAATGAATCAAATTCAGTTTGTGAAAAAATGATCGCTTATGAAAATAGATATTCTCTCAATTAGTAAATGATACATTTTTTATAAAATTCGACTCGATTCGATTAAAATTCATTCATATATTAATAAATATATACATACACCTATGTATATGTAAATATATATATATAAATATATGTATTAGGTAATAATATAAATATATCACTTTTATAATTAAATATATAATATGTAATCTAATTACTTATGTCTATATATTGCATACTTCATAGTTATATTTTATAATTTGTACAATAATTAGTCAATAAGATCTAATAATTTCATATACTAGTATACATGAACCATATATGAAATAGATATATGTTATCATATTATATGTATGTATTAATAATATATGGAAGCATATAATATATTATTATTATGGATAAATATCAATTAGTTAAATATTAGTTAAATAAGATTTAATAATTAAATAATTCGAGCCAAGCTCGAGGTCGGCTCGACTCGAGCTCATTTGTGGGACAAGCTATTGCTCTACTTGGGAGTTTAGTTTACCAAATCGAGTTCAAACAAAAAATAAATGAAAGTTTCAATCTCTGCAAGCCAAAGACCAGCTTAGCTCGGCTCGGCTCGATTACAACCCAACCTCACAACATATTTTAAATGATTAAAAAAAGGCATACATTAAAGACTTCAAAAAAAAAAAAATTGCTATTGGAGCTCCTCAAATTTATTTCTCAGAACTTCTATTTGAATATTTTAATTTTTTTACTTAATGTTTAAGGAAATGACTATTAGTAGAGTTGTATATATATATTTTTTTCATAATGATTAAGGATGTTATTAAAACAAAAAATTAAAATACACTAGCGCCAGTAGTACATTGGGCGGCCCGCTAGCACTATCCATAAAAATATAGAATAGATGGAGTTTTATAATGAGATTTGTTTTGAATAATAATAGATATAGTTATGAGTTGTGTAAAAATTACGCACTCCTTTTGAAAAAAATAGTATTTACTGTTAAAAAATTAATTTTTTATAAGTCTCATATTTATTTATTTTTTTAAAAAAGATACACGACGATTATGTACTATATAACTATAAATATCATTTCTCAAATTTTATACCTTCCAACCATGTGCAGCCACTTAAGCGTTTTATAGCTTTTAAAATAAATAAAAAAAAAAAACTTATTCAAGTACAAAGAAAATTTATAGGAGTAAATGAACAAGTTGATGTAGTAGCTTAGAGTATAAAATTATTTTTACTGTACAGTAGACCTAACGTATCACATTAAGATATTTTAATTTATAAATTTATTTTTATAAGATCCTTTTTAAAGCTAGCAGTTGTCTAAACTAAATTATTACACAATATTATTACTATCCTAAAATATGAAGATTAAACTTAAAAATTATTAAGAGAAATAATAGTTGCAGTCGTGATTGCATAAGAAGCGTGTAATTATTTTAAAAAAAATAAATAAATACGAGATTTACATAAAAAAATTATTTTTTAATAATAGACTTTATTTTTTTTTTCAAAATGACTGTACGAAATTTATACATTTTACAATTATATATTGCGTTACTATGCTGAATATGACTTTATCAAGTCCAAACTTTCACCGGTTGGTTGCTGGCAGTCACCAATTATGGCGGTAAGACAACCACCAATTTCTTAAAATAAAATAAAATCTAATTAATTTAAGTTTTAGTGAGTTAAATATAGTGTGGGTATTTTCCTCTTATCGTTTGTTAAGAAATCGAGGCGTCACAGTTTTATTGGAGGTGGTAAAATTGATACCCAAAGCTTTTTTTTTTTAATTTATATTTTTTATAAAAACAAGTTACAAATTTATATACCTTGATACATGTGAGAAATTAGATATATTTTATAATCAAATAAGTTTTACGATCCGATGCACCACATTTCAATATATAAATTTATTTATATAAAATTTTCTAAGTAAGGTCCTACTTGAAATTTGGATTGAATTAAGTCAACTCAATTTAATCTTAATTTCAAATGGAATCTAATATCCAAACATTTAATTTTTAAATTACTAAACTTATCTGAACTCAAAATTTTTTTATACTTGCGATTCATAACTTTTTTTAAATTGAACATAAAAATATATAAATTTATCTTAATATTTAAGCACATCTTAGATAGATCTTACAAAATTCAATTTACTATCTGATCAACTCATTATTATTTATAAAAAAAATTATTTATTTTAACTCATCTTAACATATAAACGGCCGGGGCCTAAGTATTAAAAAAAAATTATATAAAAAAAAATTGTGTTGACACTGAAATTTCTCAGCAGTTTACGACATTACTTTAATAAAAATTTAAAGCCTGCTTTCTCCTGGAAGATTCCCATAACGACCTCCTGCTCCACATAATTATGTGGAAACTGTGGAGGAATTGGCATTGAATTTCCCCTCCCTTTTCCTAAAGGAATTAGGCACTTTTAGTGATCTATAAATACTTGGAATTAGCCCTATTTAATCCCCACAGTTTACCTAGACGAGCTTGTCTCCCTGTCTGTCTACTTACCATGGTAAAGACAGCTGCCAATACCATCTCATTCGTTGGCATTCTCTTAATTCTTGTAATACTCAAATGGGTCCTCCTAGGACTCAAAGATTTGTACTCAAGCTTTCGGATTGTACTCCAAACTTTCATAGACCTGCTTCGCCATGCATGGAGGGCGGTTTATGCAGAAGCTCAAATTCAGAGAGTACTTTGCAGTGATGAAAATTTGGAGGATGTGAAGCCATCAAAAGAAGAGGAAATGATGCTGGCAACTGAGAAAGTTGAGGAGAAAAAGCTGTCTATTGGAGAAGTGAAAATGATGATGGAGAAAATGGTAAAAAATCATGAAGAAATGCTGGGTTCAGATGAGATTGAAGGCCTCTTCGAGGAGGAGGAACCAAGCCCTGAGGAAGTGAAACAAGCGTTTGATATGTTTGATGAGAACAATGACGGATTCATTGATGCATGGGAGTTGGGGAAAGTTCTCTACACACTGGGGCTTGTGGAGCCTTTGGAAGCAGAATGCCAGAGCATGATCAGCGTCTTTGACGACAATGGAGATGGGCGGATAGATTTCAATGAATTTGTGAAACTTGTGGAGCACAGCTTCAACTAGCTCAAGAAGAGGCGGGAATTTTAATCTTTCATATTTGAAGCGGAAATCTAAAACTGCACGAAATGAGAGTGAAATAAGTGTGACACATCACACAACCAAGCTTTTGGAACAGAAACAACCACAGCATATCTTGATATATCTGGATAAGCAGCATGTTTCATTTTTGTTTTTAATTAGCTTTATTTATCCAATGGAGCAATTCGTCAAGGAACTTGTAAACACCATCCGATTCGTAGCAAAAACTCTCTCTCTCTCTCCTCTCCTCTCTCTCTCTCTCCAACCAAATGCTTCCAAAGAGATCATGAGTAATATTGTGGAAACCCTTTTCATGATCAATTTTTTTTTTTTTTGTGCCGTCTCGAAAAAGAGAACTTCGAACTTAAAGCCATTGTTCATTTAAGAAAAACTAATCTTCAAACCCACGGTGCCGATTGTATCCTCAAGTCAGTAATGTTCAAACACATCGTTGGAATCTGACCTTTGTCGAACTTGCCGATTTGGATTTCTGATCAATCATTATTTATTCTTTTCATCTCCAAGTTATCAAATGGCGAGGAAATGGAGAACACACAAGCCCAAGGAAAATCTCTGCATCGAAACGCGCGCACACACTCTCTCTCTCTCTCTCTCTCTCTGTCCGTTCCATCTTCATTCTCTCACTCTATCAAACCCAAAACATAATTTCTCCCTCCTTTACAGGCTTGTTGGGCACTGAATTCTCAGCACCGAAGATAATCGAGGTAGGCGACCTAAGCAGTTGCTAAGGCTTCCAACACATGAGATGCCCCCAAAATAAATAAAAATGGACGCTTACCATTTAAAAAAAAAAAAATAGTGGGAGGAGGAGGAGGAGGAGCAGGAGGAGGAGGAGGAGGAGGAGGAGCAGAAGAAGTGTCGCAACCAATACCGATGAGCTGAAGGATCTTCGTCTCAAAGTGAAAAGAATAATGCTTGAGCACTGAGCATCTCACCGAGCATCTGATCGATTTGTTTTTATTTATTTTTTACTTAACAGTGGAAGTATTTTTATTAAATTTATGATTTTTATTTTATCTTTTAAAATGTTTAAAAGATTTAAAATATATATATTTAAAAAAAAAAAATTGGCTGCTCTGTGTGATCCTCGTAGCTCTAGCAGCTTCCAAATGAGAAATCGAAAGAAGCGCTGGCCTACAATTTGTCGCGAATCGTATTTTTGGTTCGTGCTTGTATCTTATTAAATCATCAACATTTAACTATATAAATCAATCTGAATATTAACATATCATGACCATTCGATTACATAAAATTTAAAATTAATATTTATTAATAATCACAATATCTTAAAAAATATATATCAATATTTTTCAAATTTTAACATATAATAAAATTAATGTTACAAATCATATATAATAATAAAATATGAATATAGGTCTAAAATTATAATCTAAATAAAAACATAGACATATCGCAAAATATCAATATTACAAATTAACAATAATAAAATTTTAATTTTGAAATAAATTCTAAACGAGTCAGAATGTATTGATTTCGTATTAAGCAGGTTGACACGTTTATAAGTCGTGTCTTAATGGGTCAACCCGTTTTGACTTGACTTGAATCCTTAACGTCAAACTAAAACCTGTTAATTTCGTGTCGTGTTCGTGTTGAATTCACGGATCGTGTCACATATTATCACTCCAAGCCTAGCCCACATCTTGTACAAACAAAAATGAATTACGTACAGAATATGATCTGCCTGAAGGAGCATCCTCAATAGATTAGTCAAAACTAAAAGATATTTTTTATAAATATAAGATAAATTTTAACTTTTGATTATTTCATTCTCATAAATCTCTATATTAAAATAATTATTTTTTTATTATATAATAATAAAATATTATAAAATAAGACTCCATAATATACATCCCCAAAATCAGCACAAAAGAGTACTCAACTACATAGTGGCTGCCCAGTCACAGAGTGCAAATGTCAAACTTCAGTTTCACTTCATTCCCCACAATTTTTTTTCTTAGTGCAAATGTAACGTCTTTTTTGTTTTTAATCTCGAATTCATTCCTGTGGGAAGCCAATCGACCCTCGTTCAAGAAAACATAAGACAAAAAATTGGTTCAGGTGAATTCGGCTTTCTTCACTTTCCGGAAACCAAACCAACAATAAACATAAGTAGAGATAAATTTCTCTGCAATTTCTTCTGTTGTCCTTTATTTTAGCAGAAGAAGAAAATACAAAGATATATTAAATTTCTCTGCAATTTCTTCTGCTATTTTATATTGTTCTAACTTTATACATTTCTTTATTTCAATTTCAATATATATAGTGATTGATTATATGCACGTACATATATTCTATACTTCGTATTTTTCTTGAATATATAGTAGAAATTTCGAAGCTAGCTAAGTTAAATGGGTTTTTCATTTTATCAACTTATGATCCACTCTGTCATAAGAAAATTCTATTGAAAGTAAAACAAATATATTTTTAATACAAAATATTATTCTTTAAGGCTTCAATTTATATTGGGCTGTACGCAAAAAAAATGATCGCGAAGCTCGATATCTCTTTAGTAACTGCCATGATTAAAACTCTATTCATACCGAAAGGGTCAGATTTAGGGTCCTCGCTATTCCATTATTGTTTTCTGTAGTTAAGTTTGATGAAAAGGGTCAAATGTGTTGGATGGGGAAGGCTTTTAAGAAGATTGCCTATTTTTCTTGAACCTTGTTGAAAAAGTAGGCTTTTCTATCTTCAAAACATATGAATTTCTTGTAACGGTAGTTGTCCATAGTATAATGAAATGAGAGGAATTTCCTTGTGAAACTCATGGCTGAGTGCTTGAGCTATAAAAAAACCAAAGAAATATTTAAATAGTTCTTCTATATGCAACTAGGGGTGGGGAACCGTAGGGGAATCAGCTTACGTCAGTTGATATAATATTAAAAAAAAGAAAGTACAAAACACAATATGGAAGAAAAATACAAAACACAATACGAAAGAAGAAAAATGCTGAATAAAGATTGAGAGAGTGCCAAATTTGTCGTCGTTGACATGCATCTGTTTGTCAGAACCCCATGTTTTGTGCCCCATGGCCAAGCTGTCAACCATGCCATGACAAGCCTTGAAGGGCCCATGGCTAATGCCTTGACACTATCATTGACAAGTCTGGACAGCCCCACGACCAATGCCTTGACACTGCTGCTGACCTGCCCCGACAACCCCACGGGCAATGCCTCGACACTATTTCTAACATACCTTGACAGCCCCTCGACACTGTCGTTGACATGCCTGGATAGTACCACAGCAGCCCCACAAGCATGTCATGGCCTCAGCCAGGACATGCCCAAGACAGCCCCACAAGCATGCCATGGCCCCTGCCATTACATGCCCAGGACAGGCCAACAGGCATGCCATGGCCCTAGTGATGGCACACCCAGGACACCCAACAAGGCTAGTGGCAACCCTGCCAACGTGCATTATTGTGTGCATGCCTGGCAAGGCTAGTGACCGCATGCAGCCCAGCGTGCGGCCCAACAAGCGCACGCCCTTGCTTGCGCCCCAGCAGCAGCAGCCAGCCAGGTTAGTGGCATGCCTTCACAGACATGACATCCAGCGCATGGTTCTAGCTCGTGCCCTGCAGGCAAGGCCAGTGGGTGGGCATGCCATCCATCGCATGGTTCCATGCCTTGTAGCACCAACACCCAAGCCACTTGCTTGGGCCATGCAGAGTCAACGCCCAGGCCGCCTCCTGGGCCATGCAGCACGCATGCATGGCAACCTGCCCTGACCAATAGAAGGTCTGGCACGGCACCATGCCGTGCCCACCAGCAAGCCCATTAATGGCACCTTGCCATGCCCACCAATAGACCATGCCGTGCACCACATCAACCTTGGACAAGACCAGCCTAGCCAAGGGCCATGAACCATCCTAGCCCATCCATGGGCCAATGCATGCCACGGGCCACCTTGGCCCTTACAACCAATGTTATTGCTTTTCTTTTATTTTTATTTAATTATTTTCCAAGGGACCTTTTGGAGGTTTCCACTTTGTAATTTCTATAAATATGACCTTTAGACATTTCTTTTACATCTTTTGACAATTTCCTTTATAGACGGCTTATTTTTCTTGAGATCGTTTTCGGTGCTTAGCACTTGGGCTCTTTGGGGTACAATTCGTGAATCTCTAAGGAGATAATCACACTTTGCAATCCATGAATAAGTGTAATTCAAGTTATTAATCTTATGAGTAGTATTCATTCCATCTCTTGTCTTCCATTATTTCTCCATTAATCTTATTATTTTATGTGCATTATTCTTACATTGTTCATGTAATATTCTTGTGTTTTCTTGACCATAAAACACTATCCATTCCCATACAACCATTTGATCTTTTCCACATACATATTTCGGCCACCATTGTGTTTACCCTAGCCCACTTTCCAGAATTAGCCTTGCCTCCATCCTCCATAAAACCCTAATCCATAAAACCCTAACCGAAATCCTCAAGCTCCATAAGGAAATTCCTATCATTTAGGTTTTCCTCCTACTCAAATCCATTGATTTAAGGAATTGCTATTCTCCCTCAATTCTGTAAATATCTCAATTCCTAATTTATCTCAAGTCAAACCCAACCTTTCCTCAATAGCCAAAACCAAATCCCCTTATTCCCTAAAAGATTCCATCCATTTTGGAATCTTTCCTTCTTGATTCCAACCCGTCCAACCCTAGCCAATCCCCCAAAATCTCGCCAACCCTAATTCCTCATCCAAGTCCATGGCAACCCTAGTTTCCCTTGCACCCAAAACCCTAGCCTCACCTCACTCATCCAACCCTAGCTCTATCACTTTGGCACAACGCCCAAGAACAAGCCCTAGCTGTGCCACATTGCATTGTGCTGACCAAACACATAGTCCCTCCATTGCCATGGAAGTTGAAGGCCAAGCAAGATGGCAAGTTCCACTCGGTCATCACCATTACCAAGGCGAGTTCGTGGACCTTAGTGTTTAGGGACAAGACCGAGGTCCCTAACATTAATTGGTGCTTTCGTTGAGAGGAATCTTGCGTGGCATTTTGAGAAGTTCTCACTTCTCCAAGAGGTAAACGACGCGTTAACCAGAAAATTTGTGAATTGGTTGGGGGAGTCCCTCGTGGATCCCATTATTTTTTGTTGATTGTTGAATATACAAAGTTTGGGGGTTGAGGTAGAGGACATAGTAGTTTTTTTGAAAGGATCGACCACCCTTGAAGTTGGGGGATCCGAGGTTGGACCTTTGTGCAAGAGGGGTCAACCACCCTTGAAGGTGGGAGACCCAAGGTTGGACTTGAGAGCCGTGATCAAGCTCCACCAACCGAATTGTTGTCCAAGTGCCATGTGCAAGTTCAGTTGCAAGCCGAGTTTGCAAGCTCAGTTTGCAAGACTCAGTTGCAAGCAGTTGCATGTTTTGAAGAGCCATGAATCGTGTTGTGCAACAAGCGGAGGAACAAAGTGGTTCCAACCGGGAATGCCTTGAGGCCGTAGAAGGGTATACCACAAGGCTTACCAATATCCTTGGCGAGGTTGACACTACATTAGCTGAGCTTAGGATGGCCTTGAATGTTACAGCCCGTGAGACCAAAGAGAATAGAAGGGCAATGGATGCCATGAGATGTGACAATAATGCAAGCCTTGAAAGGCTTGAGAGAAGATTGGCCGAGAGCAATGGCCAAAGAGTACCACTTAGTCCGAATAGGTAAAGACATAAGGCCTTTGTTGATGGAGCCGAGACAAACGTGATGGGCTCCATGCATGAACCATCAAGGCCTGAGTATAGAAGAGGTGGTCATATTGAAAATGACCTTGTTGCCGTGGAAAGGTGGATACATGATGAGGGCAATCATTCTAGAAGCCCCAGTGTGCTAAGAGGATCTCAAGATGTGAGGTTTGAACTTCCAAGGTATGAAGAGCATCATGAGGCCGAGTATGCATTTGGCCATGAAGAACCGAATGGTTATGATGATGATGCTAATAGAAGACATCACAACATCATCATCATAATCGTGATAGAGAAAGAGGCCCTAGGGGCCGAAGGCATGAAGAAGACCACTTTGATGATAGAAGAGGAAACCGGGCTTATGACTGGGGACCAAGGAGGCCTAAGGTGGATTTCCCCAAGTTCAATGGGGGGATCCATAGGAGTGGTTGGATAAAGTAGAACATTGCTTCCATGTCTATGAAGTTCCAAGAGAAGAAAGAGTATGCACGGCGTTTTCATCTAGAAGGAAGGGCAAGTAAGTGGTGGTGTTGGCTTCGTGACCAATATGACAAGGAGACGAAATGCCTAGGTATGGGCCATTCCCATACAACCATGGCCCCAGCCATGGCACACCTAGGACACCCATAAAGGCTAGTGACAGCCCTGCCAACGTGCACAGCCTGCCCAACATGCACAGTGCACAGCATGCTAGCAACATGCGCGTCAGCCCAACACGCCCAATGCTCACGCCCAACACACACCCAGCGCACGCGCAACCCATTACCCAAGCACCTTACTTGGGCCATGCCAGCGTGCCCATGCAGCAGCCCCAATGTGTAGCCCCAGCGCCCAAGCCCTTGCCTAGGCCATGCTAGTCGGGCCAGCGCATAGGCCATGCATAAGCCATGCCAGCCTCATGCCAGAAGCCATGCCCATGGCCCATGCCATGGGCTAGCCTAGGCCACCAAGAGCCAACATATGACACGGGCTATCATGGGGCCCACCCAAGACCTATTTTACGATGGGACCTTTTAGGGTTTCCCACTTATGTTATTACTTTAAATAGAACCTTAGGCATTTCATTTGGAAGTTTTGGATCTTTTGACATTTCCTTTATGGATCGGTTTCATGTGTTCTTGACAACACTTTCGGTGCTTTTGCACTTGGACTCTTTTGGGTGCAATTGGTGAATCCCAATGAGAGGATTAACACCTTTCAATTCGTGAATAAGTGTTGTCCATTTATCTATCTCTATTTCATAACCTTGCAATTCGTGAATAGATGTTGATTAATTTTATCAATCTCTTGTTTATTTTCCATTCAATCTTCTTATCATCTATTTACCAATCTTTTGCATATTTTCCATTCTCTATTCAAAAATCCAAAAATACATTATTGTTCTTATATTTTCTAGTTGTTCATATATTTTCTCACATATTCTCGCATATCAAACACATCCTAATCCTCCATCCATCCAACATCACATTTCCATAATTCCCACTTCCAAAGATGGCCTTCTTCCACCCACATTAACCCTAGCCGAAACCCTAGTGTCCAACAAGTAATTCCTACCTTTTAGGAATCCTCATCCCATCTTCTAAATCCAATCCCTAAAATCACTCCATCCCTTAACTCACTCAATCCCATCCTCAAATCACTCAATCCCTTGAAATACTCAAACCCCTCAAATCCCTCAATCCCTCAAATCACTCACTTCCTAGAATCACTCAAGTCAACCAAAGATCTTCATCTCTTACCATATCCAAATCCTATCTTTCATCTCCAATTCCTTAATTCCAGGAACATCCCTAGAACCACTCATTCCCACCAAAGACCTTCCTCATCTTACCTTAACCAATTCCTAAAGTCAAGGAACAACCCTAGACTCATTCAAACACCACCAATTCCTCCTTACAAACCCTAACAACCCATCCTACACTCCAACCCTAATCCATCACTTCCCAAACTCATAATCCCCCTAGCCACCACCCAAAATCCTAGCTACACTTCACCATACCAACCCTAAGTATCATCCAAGTGGAGCCAACATCAAGTGCAACCATCAAACCGTTCCACATTGCGTCAAACACACCAAATCATCACTTAGATTGGCCGAACTCATCATCATCATCATTTCCACCACTAAACATCATACCTCCATCAACCTAGGGACCCTCCATTGCCATCATACATTCAAGGCTAAGCAAGTAGGCAAGGCACAATCAGTCATCACAAGAACAAGGCGAGTTTGCAGACCCCTAATGTTTAGGAACTAGACCGAGGTCCCTAACACTGCGCCAGTGGTCATCGTCTTGGGTAGCCAAATTTGCCATCGTCGTTGTGGGACCAAGAATAAAACGTGTTTGTGCTCTTTGTTTAGTTTGTGCTCTGTGTTTAATGATTCAACCTAGGTCTTTTTCCTTCACCTTTTACAATTTTTGTGCTCTGTGTTTGGTGCATCTAGGTTAGTGCTTTGTGCTTGGTGCATATGGGTTAGTAGCTCTTGCGGTTTAGTGCTTTGTGTTTGATTTATTTTTCTATATATTTTGGGGTCTAGGCATATACCCATTTAATGGAGGACTTAATTCTTGTTAGGTGCTTGAGAAAAAAAAATGTTGAGCAGGAAAAAAACATATTTGTGTCATTGCAAATGTGCTAGTTAGATATGTCCATATATTCTTCCCCGTTTGTATGTCTGCTAGATTAGTGTCACCTATATATAACATTATCAAATTCTAGTTCAATAAACTTTAATATCATGTGTGGATTTGTTACAGATGCTTTCAAATTTAACTAATTTGTCAAACATGACTTACAAGATTTGTGCTAGGTAGCTGCTATAGATCATTGTTTTAAGGTTCATTTGATTATATTTCTAACTTGGATTTTAATGTCATAGATTTTAATGTGTGAGTTATACAACATGTATTAAATATTTAATATTATTTAAGAGATTTATATTGACAATAATTAATATTATAAAATTAATGTATGTGTCTCCCTCTCAACATGGGAAAAGGGGAAGAACACTCATCTCAGCTAACCCCATCTAACTCAAATCCCCCAACTACGGTATGTTCTATTTTTGAAAAATTTGTTGAAATGGAATGTGTTGATTTGATATTTATTTTCAAAATACATGAACAACTTGTCTAATAACATGTTAGGACATACTATCAACTTGTCTAAACTTCTCAAATTACATGCACGGTTACTATGGACCACTTCCTGCGTGGTCACCAACTTTTCTACCATATCCAAATGGAAACCAATATCCACACAACATTCAGGTGGTGATGCAACTGTGTTCTTGTATTTTTTTTTTATAAGTTGGCTTTTTTTGGAAGTTTAATGTCATAGATAAGGTTCTTTTTACAGAATGTGCCATGTACCTCCTTTAAAGTTGAAGAAAGCAAAGATCATAGACCAAATTCACGGGAAACCGAGTATGGCAGTGCCAGGACACTTGAGTTAGTGCAAATGAATGGTGGTGATATGATTGAGGAGCCAAAGTCAGGGATAGAGTTTAATTCTTTTGAAGAATTAATGAGTTATTATAAGGAATATGCTAAGAAATACGAGTTTGGGGTGGTGATAAAAAAGAGTGAAATGGGAGAGGATGAGACTATTAGATATGTCACCCTTTGTTGTGCCCGGGGTGGGAAGGCTCGAAATAGGACATTGAATGTCATCAAACCACATTTGATAGGAAAGATAGATTGTAAGGCAAAAATTAATGCTTTAAAAGTTGATGGGAGGTTTTGGTTGACAACAGTTCATAATATCCATAACAACGACCTCAGTCCAAAGAAATCTCGCTTCTTTTTATGTAATAGAGAAGTAAGTGACTCTGTAAAAAGAGTCCTACATACAAACGACTCGGCTGACATCCGAACGAATAAGAGATTTGGATCTCTTGTAGTTGGCGCGGGTGGATTCAAGAACCTCATGTTTTTGAAAAATGATTTTCGTAATTACATCGACAAGGCAATACATTTATAACTTGGGAAAGGGGGTGCTGGAGTGCTTCGAGAGTATTTTTGTAGGATGAAGTACAAAAATAATCATTTTTTTTGCATTAATGGATTTAAATGATGACAGGAGGTTAAAGAATATCTTCTAGGCAAACCCTCGTAGCAGGGCTGCCTATCAATATTTCGGTGATGTGGTCACATTCGACACCACATACCTGACGAATAAATATGGGATGCCCTTTGCACCATATGTTGGTGTAAACCACCATGGGTAGTGAATTCTGTTGGGAGCAGGATTGATTTCCAGTGAAAATACAAAGACCTTTGTGTAGTTATTTCAGACCTAGTTGCAGTGTATGGATGGTATAGCTCCGAAAGCTATTATCACAGATGAAGACAGAACAATGAAAAATGCAATTGCTATTGTTTTTCCAAAAAGTCGACATAGATTTTGCCTGTAGCATAGACTGAAGAAAGTCTCCGAGAAGCTTGGCTCTCATGGTTCCTACAAAAATGGGTGTGCTCATGGGTGTACACGAACGCTAAATTTAGGGAAGTCCAAACGCAACTCATGGGTGTGCTCGATATGGATCCAGCTCTACTTAGAAGTGATGGTGTAATGAAAACTTATCTGGTAGAAGATGAAGTTTGTATTGAAGAGTTCACTAAGCTGGCTACTCATTCTGTGGACTTTAGTGAGGAAGACTGCGTTTCAAAGTCTTCATGTGGGTTATTTCAAGTGAGGGGGATACTGTGTAGGCATATTTTGGCCATATTCAAATGTAACTGAATAAAATCTTTACCAGATAGGTACATTTTAGATCGATGGAGGAAGGACATCAAAAGGAGATACACGTTAATCCATTGTAGTTCTGACGTAGGGGATCAACGGGCAAATGCTAATAGATATTCAAGTCTATTGAATATCTGTTATCAGATGATCACTCATGCAACGGGTTCAAAAGAGCATACTGAGGATGCAGCTAATAAGTTATATGCAATGATTGACTTATATCGTGACAACCAAGAACCCTTATCGATTACCCTAACAGGTTCCAATATTGATTGTACAACAAAGGACACAACTACAGTTGGTAGTTCAAAGCAAGTCCTCAGTCAACTTGTTGTGAGAGGGAAAGGCAGACCCCCATCTCTAAGGAGAGCATTCAGGATGGAAAAAGACATGCAGAAAGTTAAAGCAAAGACAAAGAAAGTACCAATAAAGGGAAAACGTAAATAGGTGCACATTTTTAATATTACATGTTTTTTTATATTTTATTAATGCAAATATGAGTAATGTGACGCGTTATTTGTTACTTGATTATTAGTGAGATGGAGGACATATACCAGCCGTGGACACTTGCATGAATTTATTTGAACTTTAGAGATAGATATGTCGAATGTTGGACACGTGCTGGTATATTAATAGTTATATATTTATATTTGAATTACATTATTTGACTTTTTTTTATGAGTATTTATCACTAGGCTGTTCCAGACAGCTTATCTTTTGACATTAGTGGAACCCAGCTTCGAGAAACAATGATTAAGAGTCAAAAAAGTGTAAGTGGATCCCAACTTTTTAAAATTTTTGATATTTTAATAGTAATTTCGATATGAAATTAGTATTTGCACTTTATTCGTTACAGATGCAATTTGGGTTGGATGGATCACAACCACTGCAATGATTCACTCGTTTGTTTTCGGAAAATATCTCATCTCATCTCATCATTACAACTTTCCCAACTTCCAATACAAAATAAAATAAACAATTCAATTTTTTTCAAATTCTAAAATAAAAATAATATTAAAAAATATATTCTAACAATATTTTATTCAACTTTTTAACTTTAATCTCATCTCATCCCATCTCATCTCTGAAAACAAACGAGCCCAATTTTAATATTCAGAAAATTTTTGTATTTGAATGTAATTCCTGGACAATATTTTGTTATTTTGTGTATTAGTATTGTGTATTGTGTATCGAATATTTTGCTGGTGGCAGTTTGATTGGTATTGTTTTCGAACTTTTGGCAGGGAATATTGAATTTTAAAATGGCAGTTTGATTGCTATTGATTTTGAAAAAGTTTTGTTGCTTCATATCGAGCTTAGTGAATTACCGCATCTATTTAGCATGGTGCCGATTTTGTATGTGTCGATTCAGTGAAAAATTAGTATGTGCAGATTTAGTGAAAAAACTACTATTCATTTTGTATGTGTAGGTTTAGTGAAAAATTAGTCGATCTCCTTGTTCTAAGTTGCCAAACTTTATCAGGGTGCAGATTTTGTACGTCTATATGTGTATCCTTTCTGGGTCAAAAATATGAGCAGTTTTTGCCATATGTGTATCCTTTCTGGATGTGCTTTTATGAAGTTTCCAAACTAGATTTTGTAAATACATTATTTTAAATTGAGCTTTGAGCATGTGTCAATAACATACTGTGGATGCTTTTCGAATGTAATAAACATGTGGTTCTTAGATGTTCAGAGGATATGCAGTAATACATGGTAATTTTAATAGCGGATTGAGGCTTAGAAAATCTTCAATGCGTGTGCTAATGGTCAAAAAATATGCAAAGCGTACTACAGAGTCAAAAAATATACTAAAAAAAACAAAGTCCAGAATACAAAAACAAAGTCTAATATATCTACATCAAGTACAGAGTCCAATACAAATGCTAAAGTCCATAATACAAAAACAAAGAACTACTAAAACATTGAGAAATTACTTAGATACACTACCAAGTAGCATGAAACTACATATGCAAAAGCCTAATACACCCGAAATAGTGTGCGTGAACGCCTTATTTCAGCTTGTTGTTCCACTCCTTCAGAACCTCATCATTTCTGTTGGATAGCACCAACTCTCTTTTCTCGATCTCATCCACTCACTTACGAATCTCAATCTCACTCTTTTTGACATTATCGAGTATCTTTTCGAGCTCTTTCTCCATCATTAACAGTACATTATTTCTTTCTCAAAGTTGGAGCTCAATCTCTTGATTACTATCTGCCCACTTGAAAAACTTGTAGTATGGTAATTCCTAATCATTTTATACATATATAAAAAATGTTAGATGCACATAATATTAATCATTATATATAAAAAATGTTAAATGTACAAATGATGTAGTTACCTCTGTGTTGTACTTTGGACACCCTAAAAAAGGGTCGTTGTGGATTTCTTGCAAGACACCCTAAAAATGTAGCTATTGCTACTATTGCTACCTACTACTATTACTTCTATTGCTACTACTGCTATTGCAGCTGCTATTACTGCTATTGTTGTTGCTGCTACTACTACTGCTATTGCTTCTACTACTGCTACTACTACTACTACTATTACTACCTACTACTACTACTACTACTACTACTACAACTGCTACTACTACTCATGCTACTGCTACTGCTACTACTCTTGCTACTACTTCTACTGCTACTACTACGACTCTTACTAATGCTCCTACTTCTACTGCTACTGCTACTACTACGACTCCTACTACTGCTCCTACTTCTACTTCTACTGCTACTACTACAACTCCTACTACTGCTCCTACTTCTACTGCTACTGCTACTGCTGCACTTGGTCCTGGTCCTGCTCCTACTACTGCTTCTACTACTGCTTCTACTACTACTACTCCTACTACTACTTTTGCTACTACTACTGCTACTACTCCTGCTACTGCTGCTACTACTACTACTAAATAAATAAATAAATACGAAAAACCAAATATGAAATAAATGCGAACCATAATACAAAATTAATACGAACCCTAATACGGAATAAATAAAAAAATACGAGGAAATAAAAAAATACCAATAGATAAAAAAATACGCAAACCCTAGGTGAGGTGACTGAGCCGAAATGAATCGCATCGACTTGTAGAGATAACAGTGGCGATATCACAGCATTTTTGACAATTCGTCGTTTTGGTGAACTGACGAAGGAACAAATGGGTTTTTGTGCAAAAACCAAGAAATTGAAACACAACCTCACTAGATCAGATCAGACCATGTAGAGGAAGAACCATTTTTGTAGTCGTAGGCTTCGGTGAACTAACGAAGGGGCTCTGTGCTTGGGGAAGATGAAGGGGGTATCTCACGACGGGGCTTGGGGAGGCTTATATGTCATCGTGGCTTAGGGAAGACGCAACAACGTTGTTTTAGTGAACTAACGAATGGGCTCTGTGCTTGGGTAAGACGAAGGGGGTATCTCATGAAGGGGGCTTGGGGAAGGGCTCTATGATTTTGGAAATACGAAGGGGATTTTGGGAACATGGATTTGGTTAGAGCGATTTTGGTTTTGGGTAACCACGTGGGACGTGGTTACGCCGCGGTTCCACCCTGCGGATGTGTCCAGCATTTTGGATTTTATAAAAATTATAAAAATAAATTCACAAATTTATTTGACTTGATGTTATACGTTAAATTGTAAAATTATTTTTATTATAAAGTAGATCTAACGTATCATGTAAAACGATGTTAATTTGTGGATTTATTTTCATAAAATATCTTATACCTATTGGAAGGAATATTTTCCCCGGCCCAATTGGTCAGGCTTGGGTCAATCAGCAAAAGGGGCCCAACCCACCAACCATGCTAGCAGAAAGGGAATGCATCATGCGGGAAATGGGTGAAAGGGACAAACGAGACAGGCCGACAGTGACATTCCCTTGTGACACCTAGCATTAAAGGATCTACGCCAGCAAGTGAACGAGAAGCATGGACAACCCTCCATTCTCTGAAGATGGGCATGAAAAGGAGCAGCACCGATCATCCACTGTCAAGGCGCCACCCGGGGAGCCACGTCGTATTAATGGCACCATGCCAGACTCCACGCAGCATTAAAGGCCTTGACTAGGTCAACTGTTGGGGTGACGTGAACCCCCTGACAGAGGTTACAAAATATCGCCATAAATCTCATATAAAAACCGATCCCCATGTACAAAGAACTTTCTCTGAACTTGATTATTCTTCCACAATTTCCTAAGATGATATACTGACTTTGGCATCGAAGGTTCCCTAGACCACCACCGAGCCACCCCCTTCATCTCTGTATCTGCAGGTAGGAAGACCTTGACTCGGGTTACCAGAACCTTGCCCAAGCATACGAAAGATGACGTTAATAGTGGTGACGTCTGTGACATTCCTATAGACGCTATGTGTCCTTCATATACCAACGACAACCCATTCTCAGACAACTCGAGTACAAGAAGAAGTGACATCAACAAATATGGAAGCAAGGTTTGCAGCAATGGAGTAGCTCTTGGGAAGGCTAACTGTAGAAATGGAGACGCTCCAAAAGAAGAAAGACACCTTGAGAGTAGATACCAGTAAGGTGGTGATGCCCAGTCGAGCCACAATGAACAGCCGAATCTTAGAGTGCTAGAGGAGTGGATGTCAGTAACGAGGAAAGAAGAAACATCCAGAATGAGCTACGCAACCTCAAGGGCAAGTGCGATGAGATGGCAAAGAAGATGGGCACGTCATCGTTGGTGGACCAGCTGCTCACTACCATTGACCTGTCTTACAGTGCAGAGGTGATGGTTGTACCGCTGCCACCCAAGTTCAGGGTCCTTCCAATGGAGATGTAAGATGGGCTCAAGGACCGCCTCGAGCACTTGGAGACCTTCAAGGGTCACATGATCTTGCATGGTTTCCCTGGGAAAATCGCTTGCAGGGACTTCCCCACTGACCTCGAGCGGACCTACAAGAGTATGGTTCGGGTTGTTCATACCTGGGTCGATAGACAGCTTTGGAGAACTGGCCCGCCTGTTCCTCATGCAATTTATGGTTAGCAAAAGGAGAAGGCGTCCAGAGGCATACCTCCTAACCATCAAGCAAAGGGAAGTCGAAAGTCTAAAGGCATACATGTTTAGGTTCAACTAGGAGTGCATGACGGCAGATGACCAAGACGAAAATATCACCTTAGCGACACTCTTGGCAGAAGTATGGCCTCGGACCCAAGTCATGGCAGAGTTGGCAAGAAGAACTCCCCACTACACTGTGAGAATTCATGGACCAGGCCAATAACTTCATCAATGTCGAAGACACACTCGTAGCCTTGATAGAGCCTAGGAAGACAGAACTAGAATAGGCCAACAAGAAGGCCAAGACATTGGGTAAGGCTAATGTCCCCGTGAAGACAAGGAGAGAGTGGCAAGATAGCAAATGGGAGAAAGCACCCCCCTCAACGGGCCTAGGACCTTGATTCAACAAAGTCACGCTCTCTATACAGGAGAAGGACAGACCCACTAATCGGGAAGAAGACTGTCGGGGCGACAGCCGCTGCTATTGCAGTTACCATCGGTCCATAACTCACAACACGATGGACTGTATTTCACTCAGGGAAGAAAGGAGGGAGCTGGAGCACCTAGCCCCCGGCATCATACCAATCGAAGAGAAGAACTGGAAAGGAGCCGAGGAAGGTTCAATTGGCTAAGGAGGGGTGAGAGCCTGAGAAGGAGGATGGTGGAGTGGCGGCCTCCTCATAATCGCCCTTGGAGGCCACCCCAAGAGGGCGCCCCTTTGGGTGAGATCATAACCATCACCAGGGGGTTTGCCAGTGGTGGCTCAACCTCCTCTAGCAGGAAAGCACATGCAAGAAGGGCACGATACCAGAAGGTATATTTAACAGATCACCACTCAGCCAAATAGAGAAGGGGCGAGCCCACACCGATCATCTCTTTTAGGAAGCTGACGAGGAAGGAATCCTCTACTCCCACAATGACACCCTGGTAGTAACCATGCCAGTCGCCAACTTCACCACCAGAAGAATCCTCATCAACAATGGCAGCTCTGCCGACATTCTGTTTTGGGATGCCTTCACCCGGATGGGGATTGATCTCCCCCGCTTGGGCCGACACCAATGTCATTGAAAGGGTTTTTAGGGGATATGGTTCAGCTGGTGGGGACCATCACCCTTTCACTCTTAGCTGGCAAAGCCCTTTAAACAGCCTGCACCATGCCCGACTTGATAGTAGTGAAGGCCCCCTTATCGTACAACACCATATTAGGGCGACCCACTCTTAACAGCCTGAAGGCGGTGATGTCAACCTACCACCTGAAGATAAAATTCCTAACCACCATGGGAGTAGGAGAGTTCTAGGGTGAGTAGTGTTTGCACGAGAGTGCTACATGCAAGTGTTCAAGCCGAGAGGGGCAAGATCCATGTAGTAAAAGTCCTGGAAATTAACCATATTCTGCAACCCCTTCCCGAGTATGCCATAGTAGAAGAAGAGGTCAGGGATGAACAAGCCCTCAGACAATTGGAGGCAAATGAACAACTAGAGTTGGCTCCCCTAGACTCAAGTGGCCACGAGGCCACGGCTAGAATCGGCCGCAGAATGGCACCTGGCATGCGGCAAGCCATGAAGCAGCTCCTCACGAAACACCGAAATGTGTTTTCCTAGCGCCATGAGGACATGCCTAGGATCGATCCTAACATAATCTAGTAGCACCTGAGCGTGGACCCGAAAGCCAAGAAAATTAGGTAGAAGGGTCGGAACTTCCACGCCAAGAAATGCGCCACCATCAATGAAGAAGTCGACCGCCTTTTAGCATCAGGCCATTGCATGTTGATCTTCATGGACGCTTACTCAGGGCACAAACAAATCTGTATGAGCCCCGAGGATGAGGAAACGATGTCGTTCAACATGGATAGGGGATTATATTGCTACATAGCCATGCCTTTCGGCCTGAAAAATGAGGGGGCCACCCATGTTCAAGGAGCAGATAGGGAGAAACATGGAAGTCTATGTGGATGATCAACTCATAAAAAATAGAACCCCTTAACAGCACTTAGCCGACCTACGTGAAGCCTTCAGTACTACGGCGTTACCAGATGAAGCTTAACCCGGCAAAGTGTGCTTTCGACATCGAGTCTGGGAAGTTCTTGGGCTTCATGATCTTGGAGTGAGGAATAGAGGCCAACCCAGAGAATTTGGAAGCCATACTCAATATGGCCTCACCTTGAAACATTAACGATGTATAGAGACTGGTCGGTTGGGTGGTGGCTCTTAATCTATTTGTGTCAAGGTCGACAGACAAGTGCCTATCGCTCTTCAAAGGGTAGCAGAAGGCCCAGGCTTGGGACACAAGTGCCACCAAGCATTCGAGACTCTCAAGCGGTACCTCACCAACCAACTACTCCTCAGCCACCCTGAACCCGGAGAAGCCTTGAATATGTACCTGTCAATCTCTCCACACGCGGTATCCTCAGCCCTGATAAGTGACTTCAAGGGGACATAGAAGCTAGTATACTACACCAGTCACACTTTTTGAGGAGTAGAAGCGAGGTACCCCTGCATGGATCAACTCACCTTCTCCCTGGTAATGATTGTCTGACTACTCCGACTGTATTTCCAAGCACACTAGAAACAAGTCCTGAGTGAAAGGCCCTTGAAGAAGATTTTACAACAACTAGATGTCTCAGGTTGCCTAATGAACTGGGCAGTGGAGTTGAGTGAGTTCGACATCGAATACGTACCAAGAAATGCTATCAAGGGGCAAGTGCTAGCAGACTTTGTAGCAGAGTTCACCGACTTCCTAGTAGAAGTCCGAGATGCACCTCCCATGAAGCCCTGACAGGTCTTCGTTGATGGCTCATCCTGCCGGGCTGGAGGGGGAGTGGGGTTGCATATTGTTACAGACACCAGAGAGGAGTACGACTACGCCATCATATTGACATTTAAAACCACCAACAACGAAGCAGAGTACAAGGCCCTGCTAGCTGGCCTAACGATCACTGAGTCACTAGGCGCCGACATGGTGGAAGTGAGGGCCCACTCCCAAGTGGTCGTCAACCACGTGCGGGGGGAGTTTACCACAAAGAGCAAAAGCTGAAGAAGTAATTGATGCTGGTGGGGGATAAGTGTGGCCACTTCGGATACATCTAGATCCAATACCAAGAGCCGAGAACCAGAAGACTAACAAGCTGGCACGTGCTACGTCTAGACAAGAGCACTTCCCATTATCGGAGCAAACAATGGTGAGGCAGTGGAAATGCCCATAATAGGGGTCGAAGTCTTAGAAGTAAGGCCAGGAGCTCCAGAATGGGCTGTGAACATAATCAAGTACTCAAAGATGAGTGGGAAGCGAAGAAGATCAAGAATAGAGCAGCGTTCTTCACCCTAATTAACGGAGTCTTGTACAAGTGGGGTTACTCCATGCCTCTCCTAAGATGTGTCTCGCTTGAGGAAGCATAGTACATACTGGTGAAGGTACACGAGGAAGTGTGCAGTAACCACTTCAGAGGGAAAGCATTGGCGGGCAAGGTAATGAGAGCGGGAACTACTGGCCACACACCCTAAAAGATGAAGAGGAGTTTGTCCGATAATGTCAAAAATGTCAGGAATTCTCCCCCACACCTCACTACTAGCCAGAGGAATTGACATCGATCATGTCGTCATGGCCCTTTGCACAATAGGGCATTGACCTGGTTGGCCCCTTGCCCCTAAGTAAAGGAGTAAAGTTCATAGTAGTAGCGGTGGACTACTTGACTAAATGGGTAGAAGCTGAAGCCTTAACAACAATAGCAGTGATCAACATCACCCGATTCCTATGGAGAATGGTCGTCTGCATATTTTGGCATCCCCTGTTTCATCATATCAGATAGCGAGAGACAATTTGACTCGGATCACTACCTTGACTGGTGTAGAGACTTGGGAATCAAATTCAAGTATTCATCCTCAGGACACCCAAAATATAACGAGCAAGTCAAGGCAAGCAACCAGGCACTTCTAGGGTTGTTGTGGCCTACTGGACTATGGCTAGGACTCCAACAGGGGAAACTCCCTTCACCCTCACCCACAGACATGAAGCAGTGTCACCCATCGAAGTAGGAATGCCCACTTACAAGATCTAGCACTTTGATCTAGGCTCCAACAACAAGAGGCTAGAAGAGCAACTTAACCTGCTGGAAGAAAGAACACTTGAGGCGGAGGTAAGGACGACAATCAACAAGAGGAGAGTCAATCGCTGCTTCAACAAGCGAGTTTGGCCAAGATCTTTCAAGGTTGGAGACATGGTACTGAGACAGACAAGGATGACTATCTGAGAGGAAGAAAAGCTAAGGCCCTACATAGTCCCCGCCAACAACTGTCCAGGCTCCTATTGACTCCTAGACTCCCATTGAAGAGAGCTGTCACACCCATGGAATGCAAAGCACTTGCGAAAATTCTTTTGATGAATGTGTAAGTTATGATTTCTTATCAAATAATGTACAAGTGATAAATAAATTTGTGATTTTCTCTTAGGAATGCGTATCGTCTTGCCCAACAATTTACCTCCCCACGAGGCTCAAAGAGGAGAGTCCAATCTCCAGGCTACTCGACCTTTCTCGCAACTGTGTGAGGGTCCAACCCTTAGCTGCCCGAGAACTTACCTTCCCCGTAGGCGTCAACAGGCAGGTGCGGGTCCAGTCTCAAACTGCCCGACACTTACCTCCCTGTAAGGTGTAAAGAGACAAGTCTAGCCCTAGGATGCTTGGCCTCTCTCACAGTGGAGTGTGGGTCTAGCCTATCAGTTGCCCGACTACTTACCTCCTCGTGGGGTTCAAAGAGGTGGGTTTAGTCTCCAAGCTACTTGACCTCTCTCATGGAGGAGTGCGGGTCCAGTCTCAAGCTGCCTAACAACTTACTACCACATGAGACAAGTATAGCACTCTGGCTGCTTGGCCTCTCTCACGGTGGGGTTCGGGTCTAGCCACTTCGCTACCCGACTACTTACCCCGACCTCCATCACAATGAAGTGAGGGGTCTAGCTTTAGCCTGCCCGACAACTTACATTTCATGTGGCGTCAACAGGTAAGTGCGAGTCTAGTTTCAAACTGCCTGATAACTTACCTCCCTGTGAGGCTTAAAGGGGCAAGTCTAGTCCCCGGGCTACTTGGCCCTTCTCATGGTGGAGTGTAGGTCTAGTCTTTACGCTGCCCGACTGCTTACCCTGACCTCCGTCACGGCAAAGTGCAGGTCTAGTACCAAACTACCCGACTACTTACCTCCTCGGGGAGCTCTAAGAGGCGCGTTATGTCTCTAGACAGCCTGACCTCTCTCATGGAGAATAGCGGGTTCAGCCTTTCGACTACCTGACATTACTCTTGGGATGACACCTCCTCCAGAAAATGCCAAGTGTTTACAATCGCGCAATAAGTGTTGCCTCAGACCTTCACCACACTCCAACAAGACAATTCAGGTATTAGATTGTGATTGGAGATTATTTAAGCTAATTGGTTTTGCTTCTGTGGCACGGCCAAGCTTCTACTACTTACCTCACCATGAGACTCAAAGAGGTGGGGTGGGTCTCCAGACAGCCCGACCTCTCTCGCAACGAAGTGCAGGTTTTACTCACCTCACACTTATAGTTGGAATTACTTGTGTTAACTAATCTGAGTTGTTTAAAGCATCGTCACGTGACTCCCCCTATGCACACTAACTACCCGTTGGGACATAGCGGGCTGGTCCAGCTAGCTAACTAAGCAACCAACCCCATTGAAAGGTCACGACAAGACAAGAAGCAAAGAAAGCCCCAACTTTAACCCCGAATCTATTGAGTGCTCTGATAGAGAAAGCAAATAAAAGGAAACGGAGGGAAAAAGAAGGCTAAAGACACATAAAGAAAGAACGACATCCATTATGTCACAGAATATACAATGTTTCTATTACTCAAGGAATAAAGAACAAAATGTACAAAAAAAGGAGAAAGTGCAAGATCAGCTGGTGGGGTCGTCAGGAAAGGCATCTGGCATCAGGTCATTGGCCATAATAGCACCATGCTTCAGTGCAACTACATTCGGGGGAAGAGACTCCAGGTTCTGGGCCCTCAGGTCATCCTGTGGGTTCACCAACACATGGTCCCACATCCTCTCCAAGCCCTCCAGATAACCCAAGGACCAGGCTTGTCATGGACTACCCTGACCAGCTTCAGCTGATTGTTCAAACGGGGAACGATGCCTTGGACCTAGGTCAAATCTGACCTCAAGTCCTGGATGATGAAGTCGCAAGAAGACACCTGATGCTCAACCTCGCCCAGCCTGGCTTCCAACTCCTCCACACCAATTCCCCCATCTGTACTGTCGCACGAGCCACAACCATCTCGGCCTCTAGGTCCTTCAACCGCTGGGCCTTGGACTCAAGTCTGTCCAACTTACGCGTCAATGACTTTGAGAGAGACGTGTATTGGTCGTTGAGCCAATTGTACGATTGAGCGGAGTCGCATTGCCTCTTCAACTTCAAGTTCTCTTCCTTAAGCTTTTGGACAGCCCTCTTCAGTTCCTCAAGCTCCTTCGCTTGGCAGTCTGACAAGTGCGATAGGGTGTCTCATGCCTCCCCCACAAAGTGCTGGCTTGAGGCGATGTTGGTCGTTCTCTTCCAGCGACTTGTCAAGATCTGACCTCATTCGAGCCATCCGACAATGAAGCATGTCGATCATTTTCTGCTTTCACCAACGGCTGGACTCCACTTTTGTAAGGGTCTCCACTAGCTCCATTTTATCCTTGCAAACCCAGTTGGCGTGCAACCAGACCAGGTTTGAAAGAGAACAAAGGGCCTAGTTCTCCTCCTCTAAAGCCCCCCGACCATTAGGGCTGAAAATAAAAATCGGTAGACCAACTCAAACCAGTTCGGTTCGGTCCAGTATCGGTTTCATTTTTTCAAAACCGGTACCAAGTTGGTCCTGTTCCTATTTTGATTTTTTTTTATACCGGACCGAACCGGTTCATATATTATATATAAATAATTTTTTATATGATTTATTTATATTATGTATATTATATGCTAAGTTTCTAATTAATATAACATGAAATTTTAAAATTTTAAAATTCATGTATAATAACATAAAATTAATATAATATAAAATCTTATAAATAACATAAAATTAAGATAACATAAAATCTTTTAATTTTAATTTTAGGTAACCATCATATTATCACTAACATATATGATAATATGATTCTTATAAATAATGTACGTATACTATAATAGTTTTACTATAATTCTTATTTTTTGTTGCATATGATTTTTATAAATAGACAATTCTTTTAATTTATCAGTTTGTTGTTCCAAGCTCAACTTCCTAAGTGTTTGACCTTTCTAGTTCATTAGGAAAATCTGTAAAACCAGACCGGAACCTATAAAACAGGAAGTGCCGGTTTCGGGGGTGAATCGGTCCGATATCGGTTCTTCAATTCTCAAAACTGGTATATACTGGTTTGGTTCTAAAATACACCCAAAACTGAACCGAACCAGATTGCTTACACCCCTACCCATGATAATAGCTTAGTTTTGCACATTCATCTCATCAGTAGATAGATTTATTATATTTAGTTTAGGTTAATTCATGCATATTATAGATTGTTTTAGAATAATGTTATTTTCTTAAGTTTGTGCTTAAAATGAGTCTTAATGCATAAAATGTTTCTTTGTAGGGTTTGAGAGTAATTTGGATAAAGAAAAAAGAAAGAAATCACAAAAGGAAACTGCAAGAAGTGCAAGTCCGAAATGCACTAGGAAACAGCCTGGATATACCTTAGTATTTTGATCATAACTTTCTACTCACATCTGATTGATGTAACTTTTGATGCATTGGAAAGCTATCTTAAAGGGTTAAAAATTTGTATGTGATAAAGATGTCTAAATATGAGTCCTAAAAGTTAGGCAATTCATATGTGATAAAGTCTACGATAATTCGTATGTGATACGGATGTCTAAAAATTTGTACGCGCTAGAAGATAGCCTGAAGCATGCACACAGTTGCCAATTTGAGTCTTAAAAGTTAGACAATTTTTTATGCGAGAATCAGGAAAATGTTAGGGTTTCTTTTATACCCGAGAAAAACATATCATTATGGGGGAATTGAGTGGGAGGAGGCCAAGAACAATTTGAGTTTATTGTTTTATTTTCTTTTGTTGATGGATTGCTAAACATCTTGCTAAAGTGTTGGAGCCCAACCATCTTTTGATATGTTCTTAACAATCTGCATATTGTTTTTATGTTTAAATTTTGGTGTTTTCTGATTGACTTACCATTCTGGAAAAGAGATTTATTTTGTATGGTTATTTGATTTATCGTAGACTCCGAGCACGTTGAATGCTTAGAGTTCCCTACGCATAAATTCTCTAGATCTATTTTACCTAAAATCAATCCAATTTACGAAACTATCTTTGAAAAGTAATATGTGCTTTAGTGGCCAAGTCATCCGACTGAGATCATTTTTCGTATGAATTTTAATTGAGTTATAAAATAGATTGCTGAAACTATCATTAGATGTGTTGTGTGTGAATCACGAAGCATTAGTGTTTTAAGATATTGATAGTTTTCTCCATAGTTTTGGCTTTTTTTTTTTTTTCAGTAACTCAATCAACCATTGATAATCTTTTCTATAAAGTTTTCTTGTTCTATTTGATTTTCTTGCTTTGGATTGCAATTCTACACCCTTCCCTGTGGATTCAATCTTGGACTCACCGAGTTATTACTGTGTGACAATCCTACACTTGGGAGCATTATTAAAGTCACAGCAAGTTTTTGGCATCGTTGCCAGGGAAAGCGGCATGGTTGAAGCAACCCACTTTTTGTAGGGAGGTTTATTGATTTGTGAATTTATTCACAATTTCGATAATATCTTTCCAACTATTTTCTTTCTTTTTCTTGGTTTTTTTCTTTCTTTATTTACATTTATTTCTCTTGCTTAGTTTTAGATTTATTTTAAACTTGTTTGCTACATTATTACTGAGCTCTTGGGTTCGTGATAGAGATAAACATTTGATTAGGATGGAATATTATAATTGTTTATACAATTTGCCTAATTCATCTAATCATTCTCACACACTTGATACCATGTCAATCCATGAGAGTGTCCATGATGAGGGAAACCATGATGAGGGGAACAATATCAACATTTCAGAATATGAAGATCTTCCTCCCATTAGGACTCTTAGAGATTATTTGCATCCCTCTAAGAGTAGTGTTCCATTATGCATTGTATTTCCTCCTAGTGCATATAATTTTAATTTTAAGCTCGGTATGATTCCATTACTTTCTAGATTCCATCGCTTAGAATCTGAAAGTCCTTATCTACACATTAAGGAGTTTGAAGAAGTATGTGCTACCTTACATGACCAGACTTGTAGTGATGAGACCATTAGGCTTAAGTTCTTTCATTTCTCTCTTAAAGAGAAGGCAAAGATTTGGCTTAACAATTTGAGACCTGGGTCAATTGATATTTTGCAAGAGATGCAAACTGAGTTTCTAAAGAATTTTTTTTCCAATCCATATGACTTATGCTCTCAAGAGACAAATGATGAATTTTTCACAAAAAGAAAGTGATACATTTTACCAATGTTGTGAAAGATTTAAAGATTTGCTTCATTCTTGTCCATATCATGGCAATGAAACTTGGCGTATAATCAGTTTTTTCTATAACAGTTTAAGTCTCAAAATACATAGAGATGATGTGCAATGGAGAGTTTTTAAACAAAGACCCCTAAGAGGCTTTTGAATATTTTGATCTTTTAGCTGAGAATGCCCAATCTTGAAATACCATTGATACTTCAGATACATCCAAACTTTCCACCAACCCCTCTAGAAGTAGTAGATACCAACTTAAGGAAGATGATGACCGTAAAGCTAGGGTAGCAAATTTGACTAAGAAACTTGAAGCCATGGAATTTAGGAAAGCTAATGAAGTCACTGATGTGCCTAAAGTGAATGAGGTTTGTAGTATTTGTGAGACCATGAGACACCTAACAAATGAATGTCCTACACTTTCAGCTTTTAAAGAGGTGTTGCATGATCAAGCAAATGCAATAAACATGGTCAAAAAGTCATATTCCTCTCCCTATTCAGAGACTTATAATCTTGGATGGAGGAATCATCCAAACTTTAGCTGGATGAATGATAATGTGGCTACAGCTCCTACTCAAGGTCCTCTCAATTTTATGCCTTACAATGCTCCACCACCAAAGAAAAATCTTGAGGATGCATTGCACCAAATTTCCACAAGTTTGCAACAATTTATGCAAACACAAATAACCATCAATAATCAAATTCCCAAGCCATCAACGACATTAGGAACACACTAACTAAGTTGACCACTTCTTTGAACAATCAAGAAAAAGGAAAATTTCCTACTCAAGCACAACTCAATCCACAAGGTCAGTTTAGTGTAGGTGAATCTAGTGTCAATGGTGACAAATTTGAGTATGTTAAGTCTATCACTACTCTTCAAATTGGGAAGGTCATTGACAAGACCATCCCACCAAAAGAACTAGAAATGTTTTCAAAATCAAAGAGTAGTGATGAACCAAATGAGCCCAAAAGTGATAAGGTTGTTTGTCCTATCCCTACCCCTTTTCTTCAAAGATTGGTTCCTCCTCAAAAAGTGAATCACAATGGTGAAATTTTTGAAGTGTTCAAGCAAGTTAAAGTGAACATTCCACTTTTGGATGCCATAAAGCAAATTCCTTCATATGCCAAGTTTTTAAAAGATTTATGTACTGTTAAGCGCAAGCTTAATGTACAGAAGAAGGCATTTTTTACTGAACAAGTGAGTGCAATCATTCAAAACAAAGCACCTCTTAAATACAAAGATCCAGGATCTCTTACTATTTCATGCATGATTTGTAATTCTAAAATAGAGCAAGTTTTGCTTGATCTTGGATCTAGTGTGAATCTTTTGTCATATTCTATATATGAGCAGTTAGATCTTGGTGAATTAAAACTCACTTCCATAACTTTACAACTTGCTGATCGATCTATGAAAGTTACTAGAGGTGTTGTTGAAGATGTGTTGGACTAAGTGGATAAATTTTATTATCCTGTTGATTTTATTGTCTTGGACATGGACCCCACTCTCAATAGCACTTGCCAAATACATGTGATTTTAGGTCAGCCCTTCCTTTCTACTTCTAATGATTTGATCAATTGTAGGAATGAGTTTTTAAAACTATCTTTTGGCAATATGACTTTAGAGGTTAATATTTTCAACACTTGTAAGCTGCCTAGAGATGAAAATGATGTTCATGAAATTAATTTCATTGAAACACTTGTTGAATGACAGTTTAGAAAAACTTGTTGTTTAGATCCATTAGAGGCTTGTATACTCAATTCTTGTGATTTTTATTATAGTGAAAATTCAGGTATTTCATATATCTATTCTCTCTTAAACTCTTCATAGGATTCGAAAATGAACAAGTGGAAACCAAAATTTGAGAATTTGCAGCCATGCAAGAATCACTTGATACCTTCATGTGAACAAGCACCGAAATTGGAGTTGAAGCCATTACCTATGGAGCTCAAGTATGCTTATCTAGGACCCAAGGAGACTTTTCCTATGGTAATATCTTCTAAACGTAACCATATGCAAGAGAGTAAATTATTGAATGTTTTGAAAAGGCACAAGAGTGCTATAGAGTGGAGCATTGCTGACATCAAGGGTATTAGTCCTCTAGTTTGCACTCACAAAATCTATTTAGAGGACGATGCTAAACCATCTAGGGAGATGCAATGTAGGTTAAACCCTACAATGAAAGAGGTAGTTAGGACTAAAGTGCTAAATTTGTTAGATATGGGTATCATATACCCCATTGCTGATAGTAAATGCTTAAGTCCTACACAAGTTGTGCCTAAAAAATCTGGAATAACAATAGTCAAGAATGAGAATAATGAGTTGATCCCAACCCGTGTTGTCACAGGTTGGTGCATGTGCATTGACTATAGGAGGTTGAATGTTGTCATTAAGAAAGACCACTTCCCTTTACCTTTCTTGGATCAAATTGTTGAGAGGGTAGCTGGTCATGAATATTATTGTTTTTTGGATAGGTACTCAAGATAATATCAAATTAAAATTGCACCTAAAAATCAAGAGAAAACCACTTTCGATCAAGAGAAAATCACTTTCACTTACCCTTTTGGTACATTTGCATTCAAGAGGATATCATTTGGTTTATATAATTCACTTGCCACTTTTCAAATATGCATATTGAGTATTTTTAGTGATATGATAGAACATTATTTGGAGGTTTTCATAAATGATTTTACTGTGTTTGGTGACTCTTTTGATGTATGTCTTTCTAACTTGCAAGCAGTCTTGACTAGGTGTGAAGAAAATAATTTGTTGCTAAATTAGGATAAGTGTCATTTCATTATCTCGAAAGGGATTGTGTTAGGCCATATTGTGTCTTCCAAGGGCATAGAGGTTGACAAAACAAAAATTGATCTAATTTCTAATTTGCCCACACCTAAGATTGTTAAAAATGTTAGATCATTTTTAGGGCATGCTGGATTTTATAGAAGGTTCATAAAATAATTTAGTTCCATATCTAGACCTATGTGCAACCTTCTAACAAATGATACTTCCTTTGAATGGACCCAAGGTTGTCAAAACGTTTTTGATAAGCTAAAAGGCATACTTACGACTACACCAATAACCAGATTGGACTTTGGCTTTTGAAATCATGTGTGATGCAAGTGGTTATGCAATAAGAGCTGTTCTAGGGCAACGTAAGGATAAAAAGCCATATGTGATCTATTATGCAGGTATGACTTTAAATGGGTCTCAAATGAATTATTCTACAACTGAAAAAGAATTACTTGATGTGGTGTTTGCTCTAGATAAATTGCGTGCATATATTCTTGGCTCTCCTGTTGTTGTTTTTACTGACCATGCAATCTAAGTATCTTCTTTCAAAGAAATATGCTAAGCCATGATTAATTAGGTGGATCCTTCTACTTTAAGAATTTAACATTACCATCAAAGATAAAAATGGAGT
The DNA here is from genome assembly GCF_001411555.2 of Juglans regia. Lineage (NCBI taxonomy): Eukaryota > Viridiplantae > Streptophyta > Magnoliopsida > Fagales > Juglandaceae > Juglans > Juglans regia. The sequence continues at coordinate 6,793,407 of NC_049909.1, read as the reverse complement.
AGAAAATGTGGTGGCAGATCATCTGTCACGCCTTACTTTTGATGATTCTATGGATGCGTTGCCTATCAAGGATTCATTTCCTGATGAGCAATTGTTTTCCATTGCTAGTTTACCCCGGTATGCTAATATTGTTAATTTTATTGTCACAGGTAAAACACCATCTCATTAGAATGCCCAAGACAAGAAACGTTTCATGATTGAGGTACGTAAGTTTTTCTATGATGATCCTTATTTATTCAAGTATTGTCCCGACCAAATTATTAAGATATGTGTCCCTGATAATGAAATAAATAGTGTCATCTCCTTTTGTCATAATGAAGCTTGTGAAGGCCATTTTTCTTCAAGGAAAACTGTTGCAAGAATTCTGCAATGTGGCTTTTATTGGCCTAGCATGTTTAAAGATTCTCATGATTTTTACAAATCTTGTGAGCCTTGTCAAAAGTTGGGTGGAATGACTCGTAGAAATATGATGGCTCTAAACCCGATTTTAGTCATTGAAATTTCGTATTGTTGGGGCATTGATTTCATAGGTCCTTTTTCATCCTCTTTTGGATACTTCTACATTCTAGTAGCTTTAGATTATGTTTCCAAGTGGGTAGAGGCTATTCCTTGTCGAACTAATGGTCACAAAGTTGTTTTGGAATTCTTGAAGGAGAATGTTTTTTCAAGGTTTGGAATACCTCGATCCATTATTAGTGATGGGGGATCACATTTTTGTAATAGATCTTTTAAGGCTTTGATGAGAAAATATGGCATTAATCATAAAGTTGCGACACCATATCACCCACAAACAAGTGGTCAAGTTGAGCTTGTCAATAGGGAAATAAAACAAATTTTAGAAAAAACGGTGAATCCAAGCCGCAAAAATTGATCTTTGAGACTACCCGATGCTCTTTGGGTTTACCGTACTACTTTTAAGTCCCTTGTAGGTATGTCTCCCTATAGAATTGTTTATGGAAAAGCTTGCCACCAACCTGTGGAGTTGGAACATAAATCTTATTGGTCTATTAAAATGTTGAGTTTTGATTTAGGCAAGGCTAGCCCTTTACAAAAATTGCAAATGAATGAGTTGGAAGAAATTCACAGGGATGCTTATGACATTTCTAGGATTTACAAAGAGAGAATGAAGGTCTTTCATGACAAACACATTTTGAGAAAATCTTTTGAACCATCTCAAAAGGTTCTCTTGTATAATTCTAGATTGCATTTATTTTCAGGAAAATTGAGATCTAGGTGGACTAGAACTTTCATTGTTAAAACGGTTTTCCCTCATGGTGCTGTAGAAATTGAGAACTTCAAGAATGGAAGTAATTTTGAAGTGAACAGACATCGTCTTAAGCCATTTCTTGAGAATTTTTTACATGAGGAAGATTCCATTAATTTGGAGGACCCTATCTATCATGACCAGCCACATGATTAGTTTTAGTGTAGGTGTCTTAGTTAGGTTGACTTTATTTTTGTTTTTCCATTTTGTTTTGCTTTTAACCCTTTCTATAGGTATAAAAGTTCTAGTTTCAAGTCATCACCTCAAGGTACTCTTCTTCATCTCTATTCTTTATTGTTTTACTTTGATTACATTGAGGACAATGAAAGTTTTAAGTTGGGGGGAGAGTCTTGAGATGATTTGCATTTTTGCATGCTATTTTTGCTTTCAGTTCATCTTTCTATGTTTGTTTTTCAAATTTTTTTTTATCTCTATTCTTTATTTTTGTTGCTTTAGCACGAGTATTGAAATTGAAGTTCATTATGTTACTTCTACTTAAGAATTCCATTGCTTTTCATGCTCATTTATGTTCCACTTGCTAACAAATACACGAGTTAAGTTAGCAACAAGAAAAGAAAGTGGGAGAAGTAAAAGGAAACGCCAAAGCTTACCCTAGAAAAAATGCATAATTGTGCTCACCATCCCTCGGATGGACTCAGTACAGGCTCTCTCAAACCCGGATTCAGCCCATGGAGCCTTGCTCCCACCTGCCTTGTGAGACGACCCTACGTGCCCTAAGTGCAGGGGAGGGAAGTCCACTTAGATAGGGGAACTGCTCGGCCCTTCGAGCAGGGGCCAGACGAAGACCCAACATAGCCTGTCGAGTCATCCTAAGGCTCCTCAGAAACCTTCTCCCAGGTGCCAGCTTCAGGATCTGTCCTAAACTTAGCCTCTAGGCAGACGACGAAGACCTCTGCTTCCACCTCCATTGTCAGTTTCAAGAACACCTTCGTTGTTGTTGCCTCGGCCTTAGTCTCTGGCGGGACCATGACGAAGGCCGTGATGGCGTTAATGGAGGCCAACAAGGCCTTGGCCTCTGGAGAGACCACCGAAGCCACATTAGCCTCTGCTGACATCAACAAGATCTCAGCCTCAAGCAAAGCTGCCAAGACCTTCGAGGCAACCACCAGGGGCGTCTCCATCAAAGTAGCTTCATGCTTAAGCAAATAGTCAAAAGGGGACTTAGGGATAAAAACCCTATCTTCACCAAGGTCAAAGACGTTCCCCACACTGTGAACCTGTACCTGCCCCCCAACGGATGGAAAGCCCTCGGCCCTGACCGTGCGTTCATCTCTCTCTAGGGAGGGAATCATCTCAAGATTGACTTCAGGGGGAGGGACAACGATCTTGGACACTCTTGAGGGGTGTTCCAATAAGGCCTCGTAGAAATGCAGCGCCAACATCTCGTCAGCCGAAGTGAGGACCTGGGCCTTCCCTGCATTTCTTGGTGCAGTAGGAGAAGAAATGGCCCGCCCGAGAAACCAGGGGGGGGGGATCACAAACCAAGGGGCTTCGTCCACCTCAGTAGTATACCAGACCCTTTGGGACTCATCAGTGACTACGGAACCACTTGGTGGGAGGCAGCGTAGTCTTGGAAGCAAGAGACTGTGAGGTAATCAAAGCAGCCCCTGCATTAGTCGAACGATCTCAGCCGATGAACAACCACGAGGATGGATGATTGCCCAAATTGGGGTGGTGGAGCAAAGTTGGAACTAATGTTCCCAGGGTCCTCGACCCGAGACTTTTTCTCCTTTCCCTCCAACGGCGAGCTTAGAGGCCTCTTGCGCCCCAAAGAGGCAGTGGGTCGCGTAGGGATGCGAACGTCATCAAAGCGAGAGTGCGCCGGGAGGGCTAGATATCACCTTACGCTAGCCTTCTCCAACAAGGCCTCTGAGTCAACATCCTCTGGGTCCAAATCAACCTAGGCTTGGACAATTTCCAGCCGGCTCTCCTATTCTCTGGTGGGCATGGATCGGACCTTCTTATCCTCTAGCACAACCCGCCAGATGGCACAAACGAGGAACTCCTGCAGAGTTGTTTGTCCGGCTAGGAACTTCTACCCCTTGCCGGACAGATTGAAGAACCGCCAAGTCCAGTCCTTGATTTGGTTATACTGCTGCTCCAAGCTTACCACCATCTTCCCTTGACGCAACTGAAAACTACAAGTATTACCCTTCTCCTTCAGGATGTTGTGGGTCAGAAGGAACTCCCTGGTAGTGAGATATGGGTGCTCTGGGCTAGCCTCCCCCAATGCCTGAAGTCAAATGACACAACAATATGTTAGAATCCTCCAGGCATTGGGGTGGAGCTACGCAAGAGCCAAGCAAAGGAAGTCTAACACGTCGCGAACCGGTAGGCAGAAGGGAAGTCGTAGTCTATTGGTAAACATGCCAGGGTACAATGCCACCCTCAAAGCATAACCCTCGGAGTCGATGACCCCCTATTGAATAGCAAGAACCTTAAAGGTTACAGAGTCTGGGACTCTGAAAGAAGCCTTTAGCAACCTAAAAAATGCAAGAGTTGCGTCTAACCTCTAGTTATACCTATCGAAATGCTGGGAGTCGGTACGAACCTCTGGGGGGTCCAACCCCTAGGGGTTTTGAAGGATTCAGGGGGGTTGGGAGAGCTTGAGCCCTGAAGAGCTGCACGAGAAGTATTCTTGGGTGCCATGGAGATAAAGGATAGAGATGGGATACAAAGCAAGAAGACGAGTAAGAATGAAGCAAGGAGGCAGGAGAGTAAGAGGACAATTTTGAAAACTCGAAAGGAGAATGAATGCAAATGGACTTAAAAGGGAAGACCTTGGGTTTAAATAGGCACCTGTGATGTTTGGAGTCCTCCAAGTCACGAATCACCACACACCATAAAGAAAGGAGCCAACAGACACAAATCCCGCAATATGCGCTGCACTAAGCGGTGAGGGAGGGAAACCGTCAGCCGTCAACTAGAAAAGGGAAGTTGAACAGGCACACTCAATAGCCTATCAATATGTCAAAGACGTGCCATCGAAACGTCCCCAGAAATAAAGGAATTCCCACCGAACACGCTCAATAAGAATTGGTAAGGTAATTGGAAGGAATATTCTTCCATGGCCCATTGGGTCAAGCCTGGGTTAGATTCTAAAGCCCCCTTTTGGGCTAAGTTCTCTCTTTATAACTGCGTGGCAATCGGCGAAAAGGGCACAACCCACCAACCATGCTAGTAGAAAGGGATGCATCGCGCGGGAAATGGGTGAAAGGTGACAGATGGGACATGCAGACCCTGATATCTCCCTATGATACCTAGCATTAAAAGATCTTTGCCAACAAGTGAATGGGAAGTACAGACAACCCTTCATTTTTTGATGATGGGCATGAAAAGGGGCAGCACCTATCACCTATTGTCGAGGCACTACCCGGAGAGCCACGTCACATTAATGACACCATTTTAGACTCCACACTACATTAAAGGCTTTGACTGGGGCTACTGTGGGGTGACGTGAACCCCTGACACAGGTTACGAAATGTCCCTAGAAATCTCGTATAAAAATCACGCCTTAGGTATGAAGAACTCTCTCTGAACTCAATTATTATTTCACAATTCCTTAAGGCGATATACTGACTTTGGCATCGGAGATTCCCCAGACCACCATCGAGCCATCCCCTTCATCTCTGTATCTGCAGGTAGGAAGACCTTGATCCAGGTTGCCAGAACCTTGCCCAAACGTACAAAACACGACATTAACATTCATCTTAAAAAGATTGATTTTTGTAATTGTTGTGCATGTATTTTTTGGTTAGTTAGAATGAAGAATTGCCGCGCTTGTTTTAAATGGTTTTTTTTAATATCAAGTTTATAATATAACTTCTATAAAACTATTTGTGAAGCTAGCATTTCTTGACTTATTATGTACGAATGCATAAATTTTAGTTTTTGTTTAGATCTCTTTCTTGTATTTTAATTGTACATCTCTTCTCAAATTCGCTTAGTTTATATACTTGTTTATTACGTTTACAACTACTCTATAATTTTCAATAAAATATTATCATTTTTAAGATTTATTTTAATTTTTTAAAATTGGAATAAAAAAAATTTTAAGGGTACCTGTTGCCAGGATACCGCCCAGTAATAATCGTTGTGAGTGCCCTTAAGCAAAATTCTATTTTTTAATTATTTTTCATTTTTTTTATACATATTTTTTCAATATTTAAAATTTTTTAAAAATAATATAAAAAAAATATCAATACATTAATAATCATCCTAGTAAGTAAAATAAAAAAAATATAAAAATAAAATTAAATATATAAACAGTTGAAATGAGAGAGTACAATGAGTCGATATAGTAATATTATTCAAATTATAATATTATATTAAAGAATTATAAAAAAAAAATTACAAGAAAAATTTAAAAACATCACAAAAGTTCAGCAGAGACTTTGTTCTAGAAGATGCCTTGTATCCATGGTTTTTGGGCAAACCAGGATTCCAGAAATCGAAACCGATGGGCATCATATCTATCCATCCATCTTTAATCTCTATTAAAGGACATAGAAAGCTGCAACCAAACCCGTGGGCTATGACCTCTGCACACTTTATTAATTTATCTCACGTGTATTCTAAAGCGGTTTTATGTGAAACCAACTCACGTGCATGACTTATACACCTTCATTTCATTATCTACATCCTCCTATGTTAGAACTGTGTTTGGAAGTTTAGGAGATGTTTTAGAAACGAGATAAGATAAAAAATTTATAAATAATATTTAAATAGTTAAATTATAATGTTTTATAGGTTTTGAGAGACGAGAAAAAAAATTAAATACGAATATTATAAAGTTAAAATATTATTTTTATTTTACAATTTGAAAATGTTGAATTATTTTTATCTTCTATGTTTTGTGTTTTATTTGAAAGTTTGGAAAAGTTGTAATGTTAGATGAAAAAGTTAAAAATTTGAAATTGAAAATATATATATTTGAATGATATTTGGATGTTGTTGATATGTGATGGAATGAAATGAAATGAAATGAGATGGATGAGATGAGATAATATGAGATGAGATGAGATCAAACCATCTCAACATCATCCAAATATCCCCTAAAATAAAATAAGATGAGATGAGGTCTCGTTTGTTTTCGCAGATAAGATGAGATAAGATGAGTTGAGACAAAAGTTGAAAATTGAATAAAATATTATTAGAATATATTTTTTTAATATTATTTTTGTTTTGAAATTTAAAAAAATTGAATTGTTTATTTTATTTTGTATTGAAATTTAAAAATTTGTAACCATTAGAGGAGATGAGATGATAATGGTTGTGAAAACAAACAAACAATTCATTACTATTCATAAATTATTTACCATAATTTCACTACAATTTATAAACTATTTTACTATTATTTACAGATGATTTGAGATATTCATACCATTAAAACGTGTTTCTAGCACCAAATCCAACCGTCTATAGGGCCTCCTTTGGATGTTGAGAATATGATATATCTTATATCATCACATCTCCTTCTTAAGCATCACTAAAAGTAAACACTTTTTATTTTCAAATTTTTAAACTTTTTATGTAATCATTAACTAATCATTACAACTTTTTCAAATTTTTAAATAAAATATAAAAAATAATTCAACTTTTTTAAATTTTAAAATAAAAATATAATATCCCATAAGATAAGGATAATGGTAGGTGGTATATGAGATTTCACATTACTTGGAAATGAGAATTTCTTGCTTTTTATAAGGTTCCAATGTGGCTCTAATTGTATCATTGACTAGTCCTTTTGGAGTATAGGTCATGTGGTTTGAACCTTCTATTAGAGCGTTACAAATAGTATCAGAGACTATCCCAACCAGAAATGCTTTCATTTGTAACGCCCCGATAAAAGGCCCAAATCACATGGTCTATACTCCAAAAGTACTAGTCAATGATACAATTAGAACCTCATTGGAACCTTATAAAAAGTAAGAATTTCTCATTCCCAAACAATGTGGGATCTCATAAACCACCTACCTTTATCCATATTATATGGGGTATCACAATCTACCCCTCTCAAATTTTCGATGTCCTCGTCGAGCCTGTCCATTGTAGGAGGTATGGCTAAAATTTCGTATTTTTGATTGGAATGGACTCTGATATCATTTGTAACGCCTCAATAGAAGGCTCAAACCACATGACTTATACTCTAAAAGAATTAGTTAATGATATAATTGGAACCTCATAAAGAGCTCTCATTCTCAAGTAATGTGAAATCTCATACACCACCTACGCTTATCCATATTTTATTATGTTTTTATTGTTTTTTCTTCTCATTTTTATGCATCACATCCTAACTATTTTAACCAATTTTTAAATTTTATAGATGTACTGTTACTGTTTTCTTATTTTTAATTATTTATAAATATGATATATTTTAAGTGATTTTCCGAATATTTTGGGTTGTATTTATTTTATTTTTATTTTTATTTTTATTACTACCTGACATTTCATTTTTTATTAAATTATTAAGAACTGGGACCTCGTCCACGCATTGCTGAGGCAAAACACAGTCAGCTCCGCGGTTTCGTGGGACATATCTCTACCCGACACGCTCAAATTCGGCATCAATTATCCAGAAGAAAAAAAATTTGAGAATTCAGTTTTAGAAACTGGATAAAGTATTTATCAAAAAAGAAGGAAAAAAAAAAAGAAACTGGATAAAGTAATATCCAAATCGCAAAGATCGCGGCCCTTTTCCTTTTTATCTCACTTTTCCTCTTCCTTTGATAGAACAAACAAACTCTCTCTCTCTCTCTCCAAACCACGGAAACTAGTCAAAAAGAGCGGATTTCCTGTCAAATCGAGCGCTTTTTGGTTGAAAATTCGAAGTGGGCATTGCTTGGGTTTCCGTTCGGAGGATCTCCGAGGTTTTTCTGCCGAACTTTACATGCCCCCCTACTTCTGATTCCAATAACTGGTGCTTCATCCAAAAACTGAAGTGGTTTTGGTTGTTTCGTGTTATAAGCCCCCCCAAAGTACTCCGATTTACATTCTTACGATGGCTTGGTCGATGAAGAGCTTCCTTTACTCAGATGGGTTGAATTTGAATGAAACTATTCTTGGCTCAAAATCCAGAAGCATTTGTGGGTTTTATCCCTCCTTTGGTGTTTCACCCTCTAGAGACTCAAAACCAAGAGCTTTTCCAGTTTTGGGGTATGATTTTATGGGAAAGCCCTTACTTGTCTCAGATCAAAAGGGTCATAGACGCTGGAGTCCCAAATCCTCGAGCAATTTCTCTATTCATGTATGTAAATATTTATCTTGCCTTTTGGGGATTTTATATTTTGAAGAAATTTGTGTTTTTTATTGCGTTTCTAGAACTGATGCTCTGATTTCAGGCACAAGCATCAATCTGTGTAAGCCGAAATATGAGATGGTGGGAGAAGACTCCTAAACCCAACATGGTGGAGATTCAATCGGCGCAAGAACTTGTGGATTCGCTGCTTAATGCTGGTGATAGGTTGGTCATCGTCGACTTCTATTCACCTGGTTGTGGAGGCTGCAAAGCTCTCCATCCCAAGGTATATTTGATTTCTGAATGGTATTCAGAAATTTTCACCTGTTTTTTTCATTAAATTGTCCCATCACAAAGTTTTATCGAATTAATTTGGTTATTAAACCATAAATTCGGATTCTTGTTTTTTCAGATCTGTCAGCTGGCTGAGTTGAACCCTAATGCGATTTTTCTTAAAGTTAACTATGAGGATCTCAAACCCATGTGCCACGGTCTCCACATTCATGTCCTTCCATTCTTTAGGTTCTATAGAGGTGCAGATGGCCGTCTATGCAGCTTCAGCTGCACCAATGCCACGGTAAGTTCTACTTCTCATAACTTTTAAAGGGGTATTTGTATTCCATAATCCAAGCCTAAATTTCTGGCATTACAGATCAAGAAATTCAAAGATGCATTGGCAAAGCATGGGACTGAACGATGTAGTCTTGGGCCAGCAAAAGGTTTAGATGACTCTGAGCTGATGAATTTAGCATCCATTGGTGAAGTTTCAGTACACTCACCATTGCCATCCACCAAGGAAGGATGTTTGGAGAATTTGGTTGTGGAAAGCATAGAATTCTCTGGTGTTCTGAAAAAAAGAGGCAATATGGAAACCAGAAAGGAGATGCTTTGTTGAAGCTATCTATCAAGGATAAAGATTATTAGAGATTGGTTATGGGGTGAAGAAGCTCCATGTTTTTTGAAATGGTGCTCATCTCGTTTTTACTTGTATATGTATATATATATATTGTTGAGTTTTCCATAAGCGGGCTTCTGGGTTTTTTGAATTGAGCCCTGCCAGTTTGGTTATCTGTTATTGGATTGGATATTGTGATCTACTATAGAGTTCGTGCAGATCCAGCTTGATTAATATTTAAATCTCAGTTATGGTTTCTCCTTGTATACATGTTCTATATATCCACAGCTGCTTGTAAGACCATGAACCCATCAAAATTTAATTGGTCCAATTCTCAAGCTCAAACCAAGCAAATTCAAGTAAATTGTATTTTTAGGTCTTGTTTCTTTTAGATGAGATGAGATGAGTTGAGATAGTTGAATAAAATATTGTTAGTATATATATTTTTAATATTATTTTTATTTTGAAATTTGAAAAAATTGAATTATTTATTTTATTTTATGTGAAAATTTAAATAAATTGTAATAATTAGATGAAAAAAATAAAAAATTTTATAAAAGGAAACAAGGCCTTAGTTCCAAGTGCCATGGCCTTAGTTCTAAGTACCAAAGAAACTCCATGTTCATCATTCGGTTAAAAATAAAAATAAAAAATACCAAGCCGTCAAACCAAAGCTGAATGTTTGGTGCGGCAAAGTAGACTTTCTCTTTAGATAACAAAGGACTTTTGAGTTTCTTAAAAATCTTCAAAATTCAAACACTAGATGTATATAATAAAGATAAATAGAAAGTAAAGATAATTGGGAAAAAAAATATTTATCTTTGAATCACGACCTCTTCTATAATATGCATCTTAATTTATTAGATTTTGATAATTTATAATCTAGAAATGATTTTTACTATTAAGATTAAACCTTTATATTTTTTTATTACTATTGAATTTAGCAATTAGAGCTTAAACAAAAGTTCAGATTGTTTAAAATTTGATATTATAAATAGCAACAAGTTCTGATAGTTGGATGGAGCTGCTGCACTTGAACAAAGCTCATTAGCTTTGTTTCACTCAAATTTTTATTTATATAAATCTTATATTTGATTATGAAACGATACAACTTTATCGTAAAACTTTATATTTATTATTTTTCATGTTATTATTTTCTATATTTAAAATGAGAATATTTAAGATATTTAAAGAGATTAGAGTAAATTATGTTCCTAATGCTAAACATGTTACTTAACTTCTTATGCAGGATCTAATCACTATTAGAAAAAGGTTACTTTGCCTTTCCATTTTGTCCATTCTATTTGATCGCTGGTCAAATTATTATTATTTTTTTACTTAGTAATTAAGAAAGTAATTTTAAATGTATTAATATATATTTTTTATTTTTTAAAAATATTTAAATGTATTAAAAAAATATGAAAAAAAGAAAAAAAAAACATCAGTAAGAGTGGGAGTAGCTCCCACTCATCACTATTAATATATAAACTTTATAAAGATATTAGCAAAAATTAAAATTTGTTTGTAAAACTTGTATATAAATTTATAAAATAAAATATTTTATCGAAATGATGCAATTGGACTTTGGAGAAGAAATTCAAACACATTCAATATTAAAGAAACTATTAATGAACATAAAATCCAATTTGATGAAAAGCTCAAACTTGACAGTATTCAAATAAAAATTATATAAATAAGTCTTGGTCATCCCTTATAGTTTAAACTCGACTCGTTTATATCCAACTTGGAGCGTCCTCAAACAAACTTCCACAAAAACTAAAGATCTTCGTACTTACGTCACAAATTACAATGATCAGCCTGGGAAATGTTTGGTATACAGCTAGAGTATGAAAGTCTTTGTTGAGTTTTCAAGAAAAACTTGTCCCCAAAAATTACCGTAATTGCACAGTAATAAAAAATTACCGTAATTGCACAATAATCAATAAGAGTGTAATCGGTTCGATTATCTGATTTTAGATCAAATTTAAAACCAAAATGATATGTATTAAATTTGTATTTTTAAGAATACTGGTTTATCTCCTACCCCGGTACTATTAATAATTTATTATTTAATACAAAACTATTTTATATATAATTACATATTATATATAAAAATTATATAAAATATAAAACATTATAATATATATATATTAATCAGTCCAATCCAGTTTTAGAAAAAAGAAAAATCCAAACTAATCGATTTTAACCCTTTTTAAGAAGAATAAACTAGTACCGAACCGAATCAAACTTGATACCAAACAAAACCCACGTTCAGCAACTTCTAAAGAAATATATAATACATTCATTTAAAAGTAATTGGTAAGGATCATGCGTGCTTTATTTAATGAGAATGAAGCCATATTTAATGAGAAATGTTATAACTAAAAAAGATTTAATAAAATTAAATTCACAAATTGACATAAATTCATACGATAATCTAATTTATAATAAAAATAACTTAACAATTTATCATATCAAATCAAACCACATTACTTTATAAGTTTACTTTTATAATATCTCGCTGTAGCTAAAACATTTATCACATTTGATAGCTCGACGTTTAACCCATTAGATTCTAATGTCTGGCACCTATTTTAAAAAATAAGATTATGATTTTTAATACCCATATGGTACTTTTTTCCAGTTAAAATTTAACTAGAAATGGCATTTTGGATATTTTACATAATCTCTAGTTACTATATATCTCAGGTTAGATTATGTATAACTTTGGATGAACTATTAAAGTAATATTTTTTTAATTTCTTTTTTTGTAATTTCATTATTTTACCATAAAAATGAAGAACCCACAATGCATGTAAAACAATGTGACACGAACAATTAACAAGCACACAAACATAAACAATTATTCACAAACACATTTTTATGGCACCACTAGCTAAAGTTAATTCAAGAACCCAGCAATGCTTACAAAACAACGAGGTTTGAAAAACATATACAAAAAGTTTTCACCATCTTCAATTCAAGATGATGATTCTTCATAGAAAATAGGTTGTTAAATCGATTTTCATACTTGCCCTGCTTCATGCATAGTACAGTAATTAGTCATTTGTTTTTTGTGTTTTCCAATTGTTTATATACAGATAGAACAACTCTATTCTAAGACTCTACACAACACACCTTCATCGTCGCATAATATGATTTAGAAGATAAATTTTAAAATTTAAAATTAGAAGAAGAATATATCCCACCATGCAATATGTAAAAGTGAAACAAAAATTGAAAATAAATGGTGTTAAAATGCATTAGACATTTAAAATTTAAATAGCAACATAAAACGGGTTCACCGACCAGTCTACACAGACAGTTCTTAAGAATAACTAATATCACGAAACTGTTCTAAACAAAGCTGAGTAAGATCACAAACAACAGATGAATCATAAACAATTGGAGAAAACAAGAAAGATCAGAGGATGCTGCAAAAACATAACAAGATGACCCAAAAATTATGGTTGCAGCATACAACACATTCCAAAATACAAAACCCGGCATACAATAGATCTTCATCTGTTCAAGTATAATCAGTTAACACCGACTTTTAATAAAAAATTTAACGCAATCCAAACTATTAAGGTAATTTCACCAGTATGAGATTATACTTACAAAAAATTTACTTTTCAAAATTATGAGTAATTTTACTCCATTTTATTGAGAGTGGTATCTGGCTCTCACTAAACATAGGTTCATCATTTCCACAATAAAAAGGTGAGCAGTCCAGGAAAAAACAGATAATGAAGTGCCTCAGATTAATAAGAACGAATCCCAGCAGTCTCATGGTAATATCAAAATAAGAAAGACATAATCCATTCAAACCATGATTCATAATATGAAAATAGTGCAATGTTGAACACAGAGAACCCCAGAAGTACCATACCCAAGAACGTATAGTTGGATTAAAAAATTTCATACAACTTAAAGACGAAATAAGAACAGAACTTGGAAAACAAGACACAATGCTTATATCTTAAAAAGCACATATGTTAGTGAGTACAAATACTCTGCATCAGAGAGATTCCCATTAGAACAAGTCATCATCCTCCAAAGGAGTACAGATGTCCCTGTCTGTTTTATCATCACCTGCAGTGTAGTCCATATGCTATCAAATGAATGTGATTTCCAGAAACCAAAAAAAAAAAAAAAAAAGAGGTGAGCCAACGACTATGCTGAGCATCACATATTCAAGAAAATATAACAAATAACAAAACTCAAAAGAAAAAAGAAATAACAAAACAGAGAGAAACTTTGAACTCAAGCAAGAGTATTGATAATCTGCCCCGTTGCCGATGAGATTTTGGAAATTGAAAATATTTGATGTATTTACCGAACTTTGTAGGCAGGCAAAGCAACTATAACCATGTTAATAAAAAAAAAAAAAAAAAAAAAAAAAAAAAAAAAAAAAAAAAAAAAAAAAAAAAAAAAAAAAAAAAAAACCCATGCCTCAGATATTTGATGAATTTCACAGAGATCAGTCTCAAAGTATATTTAACACCATCACAGGCACAGACAGATTTCACCAGAGTCTTTAAAGAAACACGGAACAATAAAGATGAATCGTAGAATTTGACCTAAGGCGTGAGAAATAAAGCTAGGTTTGAGAACACTAGACCTCAGAAACCAAAAATCCTTTGAGGAAAGAGTGTTCTAGATTTAGGGTTTGGGTTTACAGTGTTTATATAAAGCGACTGAAAAGGCAAAACGAAGCCGCTTCGTTCTCTTGCATAAGAAATCACGACCGTTGATTTAAGGAAAAGAAAAACAAAATGAAAAAATAAAAAATAAAGTATGCGAGGAAACCATTGTCACTTTATGAAATGAGAAAAGTTGGTTGAAAAATAAAGGCTAAAACAATTTGACAAAATTTAGGACTAGGATACACAAATATTCTTAATCTATCTAATTTTATTTTATTTTATTATTATAATTTTTAAATTTTTTATATAAAATATAATAAATAATTTAAAATTTTCAAATCTTAAAATAATAATAATATTAAAAATAATATTTTAACAATATTTTATTCAACATATCTAAAACCATCTCATCTCATCTCACGATACAAACGAGCCTTTAAGTCATTTGATGTATTATATCAAAATATTTTAATTTATAAATTGAGTTTATATTTATAAAATTACTTCATAGATATAGTATATCTCAAAAGAAAATATTAATTTGTTTGGTACATATACGTACTTAATTTCTCTTATTTGATAATTGATATAGTTAAAATAAAAAATGTATGGTATCTACATTATGCAAGCCGAGATTGAAAAATAGTTGCAATGTTACCGCCGTAACAAGTGCGATCAAATTAAAATAAAATATATGTGCGATTAAATTGAGGTGACAATTAACTCAAGAGACATAATATCATTTTTTATTATCCAAAGAGAAAGTATCAAGTAGAAAGTAATGTACTTTTGTTATGAATAGGGAGCATGGCTTAAGATGAGATATGGTGTAAAATGTTATAAGAGTCCGGGCAAATGACGGGGCAAATACATTAAGGGGCATGCAGGGGGAGAAAGGGGAGCTCTCTTATCCAGACTGTAACTTTCTCTCTAAACCCAGCGCATTCAGACCGGCTAGAGGGGGTGGGAGCTTCGGCTCCTTCCCCCTTCACTCTTTCCCTCCTCTTCTCTGATTTTCCTTTGTATTTTATTTTTTTCTTTTTCGTTTTTCAGGCCAAATAAAAGGGAGAATCGCCGTTCGTGGTCTTCGGGGTCCCTATAGCTAACACGCGCCCCACCAGGAGGTTGCCCAGCTGCCGATCTACACATCCACCGAACACGGCCCCAACCGGAGTGGAGCATAGCCGGCACGCGCGGGACGAAAATTCCGAAGCCCGTCGGCGCGTGGCCTTCACGCGCCACCAAGGAGCTCTCTGCCGTTGCAACGCACGGCAGCTCCCGAACCGGTGACTCTGGATCTCCCAAGACCGACCGTCAGTTTTCCCTTCCGAGGCATTTTTTGTGCACTGTTTTTCCCTTTTTACAGTGTTTTCTCTATGTAATTTATTTATGCATTGTCTTTATTTTCAAGAAAATAAAAAAACCCAAAAACATTTGTCCCTTCGGACTTAGGTCCAAAGGGTGTTGTCCCCCCTCCGCTTAGTCGGTGATGTTGGGGTTTGGTTTCTCCATACTCAATCTAGTTGGGTATAGAGTTTTATGTTTGGTTACTGTGAACTCTGTTGGGAACAGAGTTGTGCTATCTCTTAGACTTCGGTCTTTAGAGATAAGCCGTTTGGACTAGACCATGTCAGTCACAATAGTGTACTGAGATTTTACTAACGTTTGTAATTGACTTGTTGTTTGAAGTCAAAATTGTATGTCCTCTTAAATGAATGGAATGAGATCCTTTTTATCAAAAAAAAAAAAAAAAAGCAATAAATTAGCGTACAAAAGAACCATTAGATGACTAAAAAACCAATGATTTCAATGTTTCTTTTTAAAACAAAGCTTGGCACGTTAACGATGTGCATGGCATTTTTGTCCATCAAAATGCTAAGAATGTCTCTATTCTCTATAGAGATTATAGAGAAATAGTAAGTTACTATTTGTTGAATGAAGACTAGGACTCTCCCACTCCCGACAGGTCATCCATTCCAAACAAGGTTGGGTTTCATAATAAAATTTCCGATCGACTCAAACAAATGAAATTTCGACCAAACCTGTATTTTCGTAGTTAAAAAATTCTCAATCTGACCCGAATAGTTCTCTTCCCTTTTTTTTCTATTTTTCATTTTTAACTTTGTTTCCAGTTTGCAAGTTTGTTTTAAACAATTTTTGGGCCATGCTGTTTAGTCTCTACTGTTGTTGTTTTGAACGTGTTTCACCACCACCACCGAATGGAACACTTCCAATGCCTAATCAGTAACTGTAAATCACTCTTAATATCAAGGAAATCAGATCCACTTTACGTATTTGGGTTCTCCTCTTATATAGAACTTTTGAACCATTATGTTGCTTAAATGATAATAGATATATCTATTATTCAAATTCAAATTTGGAGATGAGGGTTCATCATTTAATGGATCATCATTGTAACTGTTCTTATCCTTTATCGTCGCTTGGTGGTTACCCGGTCAGTTTTGGCAGTGGGCTGGACCCTCTTGGTATTGATGGGTCTCTTTGGTATTGGGGCTAAAATAAGGAATAAGAGAAGGCCCAGGCCCATATTGTACTGAAAGGGCAAGATGCCCTCTCTAGTTACCCTACGAAGTCTCATTACACACAATGTGATGAGACTTGATTCTAAGCGTCGTTTCATTTTTCGAGGTGTGTCAGGACGTTGTTTCATTTCCATTCCTCAGCCATGTCAACTGTCATCTCACATACACTCCTATTTAATGCCCCCTGGGTATTTGTTTTTCCTCCCATTTCGAACCTCTATTTATTTCGCATTTCTTGCTCTCTTCCTGAGTTCTTGCTCTCTTTCATTCTTCCATGGCTCCTTCTTCCTCCAAAGGTAAGGGTGTGGTTTCTGCTCATGGCTCCTCACCAACCCGTGACTTCGCTCCCTAAGTTGTCGTTGCTCCTCCGGCATCCATATTTGCGGGTTCTCGCTGGTCTTCAACCATTACTTCTCGCAAACTAGAGAATGCTCAAAACAACTTCAACATTCCTGATTTTGTCAATTTGAGGGCCCCTACTCCAAACCTAAAAGCTATCAATGCCAAAAGTATGTCATCTCTGTTGCCATTTATTTTGTCATGTTCACCATGGGGCTTCGATTGCCCTTCGTGCGACCAGTTCGCGACGTGTTAGACGTCCTAGGGCTCGCCCTGGCTCAGTTGGTGCCTAATGCCTGGAGAATTTTGATGGCTTGCTGTGTTTTGTGGCAAAGGGTACTAGAACCCTTGGGCGATGAGTACCTAGACTTAACGGCCTGTGAGTTTTTGTCCCTTTTGGGTTTAGGCGTTTGGAGGGGAATCTTTGTAGCTTAAGAGCTCGTAGGGCATTGGTTGAATTGGAGCGCAAATATTCAAATGTAAAAGATCGGACCAACAAATTTTTCCTGCTTACTGGCTCGAGTTGGGAATTTCCCGCCAATGAATCTCTTAATCGGGAGTTTCCTATTAGAGCATTCTGGTCTCCTATTCTTGATGGGGATGACTTCGAGGTTATTCTTTCCCCACGTGAGGAGGCTTGTGTGAAGTTGGTAGATTCCTGGGCTTAGGCTCATTCCAACTTATGTTTCTTGGATGTGCTTTTGACCTCCAACAACATTGAGAAGTTCCTGATGGTTCCCAGTCGGACCCATATATCACGATGTGAGTTTTTTGGTGCCCCCCGCCGACGGGTGACTTGAGAAAGAAGAAACGACCTGGTACAAATGAATCAAAAAAGAGAAAACTCAAGAGGGCTTAGGTCTCGCCTCATTCATATGAGTCCATCTCGTCGAAGTGTGACTTCTTGCTCCCCTGCACCGAGTGGAGGTAGTAAGTTGGCTCCTTTTCGGGAGAAACAAAGCAAAGCGATGCCCCAGGCGAGTGGAGGTGATATTAAATTGGCTCCCCCTTGAGCTAAACCGAGTGAAAAGACCTCTCAGGTGAGTGAGAGCAAAAAGGTGGCACCTCGGAAGAAACTGAGTAAACTGTCTACTTTTATAGCGCCATCAACTCTTTCCTTGGATGATGTGATGTCTCTAGCCGAAGAGGATCTTAAGGCCATAATTACGATGGAAGTTGCCGTTATGGCTACTATTTAGCCGTCAAACACATCGGCAGATGATTTGTCAAAGAAAGGCGATGATAGCCCTCTAGAGGAGGATGACGTGATCCTTTTGAATCCTGACTTTCTGGTGCCTCCATCTACTCAAATGAACTTTCAATCCTTCGAGACTCCTCTGCCTGCATTGCCTTTGTCCCCGCCTTCCACTGCTCGGTCCCTTGATGTTCCCGTGGAACCTTCACGGGTCGAAAATGTTGATGGGGGACATGTTGAGGAAGCAGCAACAGGTTCTGGCTCGCCTCTTGCTTTGACGATATCTGGTGGAACTACTCCTGACTTACCTTTAGTTTTCCTAGCCCTTTCTCTCGCCAGTGGGAGCAAGGTTTCAATCCCTTCTCTCCCCTTTAGTGCTTCTCCTAGGGGAGAGGGCGAGCCATCCCTGATTGTTTCTGAGGAAGATCTTCAAGTTACTTGGGGACTATCTCACCGGGATGAAGTTGAAGTGTGTTCGGGTCCATATGTTGAGGCACCTGCTTGCCTCCTGCCTAGTCAAGCCGATGGGGCTTCTCCTCGGGGGCTTTTTGCTAATACTCATTTTCAGGCCTTTAACTCGAGAAGATCTTCTAGCCCTCATTTGTCGGGCTCCTCGCCGTCCTCACATGCTTGCCATGAAGAGGCTTTCAGCACCGCCGTTCAACATCTCTGGAGTATTTTTGCACCGGTAATCTTCTTGTACCCACTTCTCTTTTTTTTATATTTTTCTCGTTATTACTTGAAAAGATATAGATATTATTATTCAACATTTTTTTCCAGGGGGTCGATCGCCTTGCTACCGATTTGGTGGAAGACAGAGTACATTTAGAGGAGGAAAAGGATCAAATGGCCAATGAGTTGACCCAGCTGGAAGCTCTTTCCCGCACGGCTAATGATGAATTGGTTGCTCTCTGTGCGCAGGTTGACTCACTTTGGGGAGAGTTGGCGAGTTCTGTTGCGGATGCTGACTACTACCGCCAAGAAGTGGCTATACTCGGGAAGGAGCGAGATGGTCTTGCTACCCGCTTAAACCAAGCGAAGAACGTTGAGCTGAAGCGAGATGATTTTACTGCTTGTCTTCGCCAGGTATTCCCTGGTGATTTGCCCATTGAGATCTTGTTGTGATTCTACAAGGCGAGAGTTCGCTCAGATACTTGTTTCTCAAAAATAGAGATTTTCTTTTTGGCAAAATCGACAACTGCACTAAGTTGAAGATACTCTTTATCACTATTTTTGAGATTTTTCTTCACCTCAATTCAAGTCTTCCCAGCCTCTATTTTCATGCCTGCCATCAAACCCAATTTTATAATTAGCTCTCATCGCTCATTTTCTAGGGAAACCAAGCAAGAGGCATAGTCAGACTTGGCCACCTTCACCTCTTCAAGCTCTGCCTTTGGCCGGTCATGGCTAGCAACCGAGTCATCTCACTCTTCAAGTTCATCTCTCTCTCTTTGTTGAAGACCTCCACTTGGGCTGCCAAATCATCCCTCTCCCGCATGGCCACATCTGCTTGGCGAAGGCGAGCGGCCAAGTCATCTCGTTCCTGCACAGCCATCACTGCCTGGCAAAGACGAGCAGCAAAGTCATCTCACTCCTGCTCAACGTTCTTCACTTGGTTTAGACGGGTAGCAAGATCATCTCGCTCCTTCCCGAGTATAGCCACTTCTTGGCGGTAGTAGTCGGTATCCACGGCAGAACTCGCCAACTCTCCCCGAAGTGACTCAACCGTTGCACGGAGAGCAACCAATTCATCATCACCCATGCGGGAACGAGCTTCCGGCTGGGTCATGGCCATTTGATCCTTTTCCTCCTCTAGACGTAACCTATGTTCAACCAAGTCGGCAACAAGGCAATCAACCCCCTGGAAAAAAATGTTGAATAATAATATCTATATTTTGTCAAGAAATAATGAGAAAAATATACAGAAAAGAGAAGTGGGTACAAGAAGATTACCGGTGCAAATATACTCTAGAGATGTTGAACGGCGGCGCTGAAAGCCTCTTCACGATGAGCATGTGAAAATGGCGAGGAGCCCGACAAATGAGGGCTAGAAGGTCTTCTCGGGTTAATGGCCTGGAAAGGAGTATTAGAAAAAAGCCCCTGAGGAGAAGCCCCGTCGGCCCGACCAGGCGGGAGGCTAGCAGGTGCCTCAACATATGGACCCGAACACACTTAAGCTTCATCCTGGTGAGATAGTCCCTGAGCAACTTGAAGATCTTCCTCAGGAACAATCAGGGATGGCTCGCCCTCTACCCTAGGAGAAACACTAAAGGAGGGAGAACAGATTGAAACCTTGCTCCCACTGGCGAGAGAAAGGGCTGGGAAAACAAAAGGTAAGTCGGGAATAGCTCCACTAGATATCGTCGAAGCAAGAGGCGAGCCAAAACTTGCTGTAGCTTCCTCAACATATTCCTCCTCGACATGTCCCCCCTCAACATATCCTGTGGAGGTTCCATGAGAACATCAAGGGACCGAGTAGTGGAAGGTGGGGGGACAAAGGCAATGTAGGCAGAGGAGTCTCAAAGGATTGGAAATCCGTTTGAGTAGATGGAGGCACCAACAAGTTAGGATTCAAAAGGATCACGTCATCCTCCTCCATAGGGATATCATCACCTTTCTTTGACAAATCATCCGCCGATGTGTTTGAGGGCTGAATAGCAGCCGCAACGGCAACTTCCACCGTAATTATGGCCTCAAGATCCTCTTCGGCTAGAGACATCACGTTCTCCAAAGAAAGAGTTGATGGCGCTATAAAAGTAGAGAGTTTTCTCAGTTTCTCCTGAGGTGTCGCCTTAGTACTCTCACTCGCCTGAGAGGTCTTTCCACTCGGTTTAGCGCGAGGGGGAGACAATTTAGTATCGCCTCCACTTGCCTGGGGCGTTGCTTCGCTTGGTTGCTCCTGAAGAGGAACCAACTTACTTCCTCCACTCAGTGCAAGAGGGAGCAAGGAGTCATGCTTCGACGAGATGGACTCATCTGAACGAGGCGAGACCCAAGCCCTGTTGAGTTTTCTCTTTTTTAATGCATCTGCACCATGGCGTTTCTTCTTTCTCAAGTCACCTGCCATTGGGGGGCATCCAAAAACTCATGTCTTGATATATGGGCCTGACTGAGGACCATCAGGAACTTCTCAATGTTACTAGGGGTCAAAAGCACATCCGAGAAACATACGTTGGAATGCGCCTGAGCCCAAGAATCTACCAACTTCACACAGGCCTCCTCACGTGGGGAAAGAATAACCTAGAAGTCATCCTCATCAGGAACAGGAGACCAGCATGCACTAATAGGAAACTCCAGATTTAGAGCTTCATCGGCGGGAAATTCACAACCTGAGCTAGTAAGCAGGAAAAATTTGTTGGTCCAATCTTTTACATTTGAATAGTTACGCTCCAATTCAACCAATGCCCTATGAGCTCTGAAAGTACAAAGATTCCTCTCCAAACACCTAAACCCATGAAGGGACAAAAACTCACAGGCCGTTAAGTCAGGGTACTCATCGCCCAAGGATTCTAGTACCCTTTGCCACAAAACATAGCAAGCCATCAAAATTCTCCAGCGTTAGGCACCAACTGAGCTGGGGCGAGCCCTAGGTGAACATGGAAAAATAAAGGGCAATTGAGATGACCATACCTTTGGCATCAATAGCTTTCTGGTTTGGAGTAGGGGCCCTCAAATCAACAGAATCAGGAATGTTGAAGTTGTTTCGAGCATTCTCCTGTTCGCGAGAAGTAATTGTTGATGGCCAGCGAGAACCCACAAATATGGACGTCGGAGGAGCAACGACAACTTGGGGAGAGGAGTCGTGGGGTGGTGAAGGGCCATGAGCAGAAACCACACCCTTGCCTTTGGAGGAAGAAGAAGCCATGGAGGAAGGAAAGAGAGTAAGAACTTAGAAAGAGAGCAAGAAATGCGAAAGAAATAGAAGTTCGAAAGGGGAGGGAAAACAAGTACCCAAGGGGCATTAAATAGGAGTGTACGTGAGGTGACGGTTGACATGCTAAGGAATGGAAATGAAATGACGCCCTGACACGCCTCAAAAAGTGAAACGGCACTTAGATTCAAGTCTCATCACATTGTGTGTAGTGAGACTTCACATGGTAACTAGAGAGGGCATCCCGCCCTTCAGTACAATATGGGCCTGGGCCTTCGCTTATTCCTTATTTTAGCCCCAATACCAAAGAGACCCATCAATGCCAAAAGGGTCCATCCCACTGCCAAAATCGACTGGCTAACCACCTAGAGGCGATAAAGGATAAGAACAGTTGCAATGATGATCCATTAAAGTATGAACCCTCATCTCCAAGTTTGAATTTGAATAACAGATATATCTTTTATCATTTAAGCAACATAATAGTTCAAAAGCTCTATATAAGAGGAGAAGCCAGGTACGTAAAGTGGATTTGATTTCTTTGATATTAAGAGTGATTTACAGTTACTGACTTAGGTATCGAAGGTGTTCCCTTGAACCCTCAAGCTGCCTTATTCTTTGGTTGCAAGTGACCGTTCGGTGGTGGCGATGAAACACGTCCAAAACAGTTGTAGTCTTGTGTTAGGTTTTATGCTTTAAAAACACTTTAGCCCAGCTGCCTTCAAAGAAGATGGACTCCATTTCTCTTCCTCTAATCAATATGTAAGCAATATAAAACCGTGTCTATGCAGGGTGTCCTTCTTTTATCTGCTCAGTTTCATGCTTGGGTATTGCCGCTCAATCTTATCGCTCATGCTACATCACATAATTATTATAAAAAAAAGGAAACAAAACACAAAAGCATCGTCTAGCCTAACGTCTCGCCCCCTCCCCTCCCTCCCTCACCTCATCGACTACCAGAAAATTACTCTAGGACTCAACAGTTGGGAAAGGTAGTTTGCAAAGAGATCAGGTCTTGGGTTTAATAATTCTTCGAGAATGAAATCCTCTAGCTCAAGCGCTACACACTCATTATCAAATTGGAGGTTTATCCAACAATCACCCTTTGCCAAATCTTGAGCCACATCTTCCAATGACTAGTCTAGCTTTGGCCACAAGCTCAAGTACAAGCTAATTTTTGCCCATACCTCCTCTAGCTTAAGCTCGGTTGTTACTGCTCAGAACTATAGAACCACATAAAAGGTTGAGGCAAAACAGTAAAAGAACATATATCTGACGCAAAATCATTGAGAAAATGAGATGGATATAGAACCAGACAAATTCCTGAAATCTCTTTGAGACTTTGAAGGCATGGGAAAGAGATGCTACTGCTAGCAGAGCTGTTGTCGTTTTTAGCCAACCAAAGATTTTCTTTTCTATATATTTAAACATGGCCATTTGTTCTGAGGAAAGAGGGAGAAAAAATATCTCATAAAACTAGAGACAGATAGAAGAGGAGATTGTGTGTGTGAACAAGAAAGTTTTAGGTTGGACTGCCATTCTTCTTCTTCTCCCTCTTCGGAAAGTCCTTTTTGTGCCAAATGGAGGAATTCCCTACTTTCATATGAAATCCCTATGCTGGGTTTCATTTCTTTTTCATTTTTTAAAAAATAAATATGCAATGTGGGATTCCAAATGACATGTCACATAGAGGGGGCAAACTGAGGGGTTGGTATGAAGCGGCAAACTAGCAATTTTCATGCTTGACCTGAGATTTGTAAGTAAACCAGGCCAGTGCTAGCCACCTCAAGCTTCCATTTGACTCCAAGATTAATAAGTGTTCTTATTTATGATCTTTATGAGAAGAGAAATATATACTTTAGCAGGATTACATAAAAGTAATCCCACAAGCTTATGTGTCTTAATGTGATTCGTCAGATTGTAAATTTATTTTTATTGTAAAGTAGATTTAACGGATTACATAAAATCATACCAGTTTATAGGATTATTTTATATAATTCATTTGTGGTTATAGCAGTTCTCTAGAAGAGAAATTGATTTTAATGGCTGAAAATTGTGCAAAATAGGGAGTACCCGGTCGGATACATTTTTCTTTTTTTTGCCTATTCAAAACTTTTGGCTCACATATTTGAGAGGGCTCCTATACAAGATCTCCAAAAATAAAAGTGGGATGTTTTTATTTTAGTTTTTTTAGAAAAATTTATATAAACTATTTCATCAAGTAAAAATCTGAATATTGTTTTATAGTTTTTTAATATAAATCTTTCTAAGATCCTCAAGTTAAATTGGAGCACAAAATTCGCCTCATTTTAAATTGTTGTATAAAAAATAAATTAAAAAGCTTTTATTTAAGAAAAATTATTCTTATCAGTTACTATTCACCATCCCACACCCCACACCCAATGAAAAACACCCTCATACCCTATGAAAAACACGTCCATACCCTATAAAAAATTTATAGGTGTAGGGTGTGAGAGTGAAGAGTATATGATACATAATAAATCTTTTTATTTAATATTGCCTCATTTTATTATATAATTAAAAATGACTTATTTACATTTTGTAGGCCTCAATTTGTATTGGGACGCTTTTAAAACACAAAAACATATGGTTATGGGTGAAGTATATAAAAAGAGAAATACGAAGTTTTGAACATGCAATATTTGAGGCCAAAGACAAAATTTATCTCTTTATTTGTTTATCATCATGTTGTCCCGTTTGGTTGTAGAGAAAAGTATAGAACCCATGTAAAACAGATATCCTACGCGCAATATACTGCCTAATTGCTCGATGAATCAGTGTAGTCCCGTTTTGATACCTATTTTTTTTTTTTTTTATCACCATCATCTCACTATTTCAAGATGACATTTAATGACTGATATATTTAATTAAGATATTTCTCCGTCATAAGCGATATCAATCAATAAAATTAGAATACAGTTCACTTCTAAAAAAAAATTTAATTATTATATTATACTTGCGGGCCAATTATTTGATGCAACGTCAAGAAAATTGAGAGTATGATAATTAAAAAGATGATAAATACAATTTTTCTATTCAAAAACCTTGTAGAAGAGGATAAATGATGTCTTTTTGTAACTTTTTCTAGAGAAAAATGGATGATTAGTTTAGTTCTTTGCATTTCCAAAATAAACATATGTTTCGATTTCTGACCCAATATTTTCAGAATGAGTGATATTTCAAACGGTAAGATAAGGGTCAGAATGGTTTGGAAATTTCTAGGCGAGAACAGGTATTGTTTTTTTGAAAAATACCTCTGTATTTCATTACTAACTGTCATGTAAAACACCTTTGTCACTATCCAAACTTCTTACTATAGAATCTAGTACATCCTCTATCCAAACAGTTTTTTCTAACAAGCCTAAAGCTGACTTAGCTAAAGTATGAGCCACTATATTTTTTTCTCTGTATGCAAACTGAATAATCCAATCTGGTCTATTTTTGAAAAAGAACTTTACATCATCAACTAAAGAACCAAAAACTGAATTTTCTTCTCTACAACTCTTCACTGCCTCTATGACAACTTTTGCATCTCCTTCAAAAACAACCTTGTGTATATTAAGATCACTGCATAGCTCTACAGCCATCCTCAAAGCCAAGCTTTCTGCCACCATTGGACTATCAACATTTGCCTTCTGATCACAGACAGCAACTAGAGCTTCTCCCTCCTCATCCCTAACAATGATCCTAGCCCCCATTCTTCCCTCTTTCAAGTTTACAGAAGCATCCCAGTTCACCTTCACCCATTGTAACAGCCCGCTAGAAATTCATTGGTGGAATTTCTATTGACTTTAGGAATCTCGTGAAAATCCCATAAGTTTTTACGAATCGACCAATCGCATAGGTTTTAGTCTGTCAACATAGTCAGTGTTATCACTCACTATGGTGCTAGTAATATGAGTTTAATTATTTGAGGTAGTTAGAAGTGTCAGAATGCGTTATGGTCTACGCCATTAGACTCAGAGGATTATTTAGGATTTTATGGCGCAATAACTTATTTTCATAATTCCGGACGAAACGTCTGTTGAAAATTGTGAAATTATTTTTAGGGGCACTTCGGGGTTGAATTTCGTTAAACGATTTTCACTATAAGTTAATATGAATATTTAGAAATTTTTAGTACTAAGTTTATTATGTATTTTTTTGGAGTGAATAGTAACTTCAATAAGCGCACCCATTGCAGTGTTTTCAAAATCACAGTGTGGAATGTTTAAATTAGGTTAGAGAAGTTTTATTTGGACACTTGGAAAGATTTTAGCCACACTTAGTGAATGGTATTAGACACTTGACACAAAGAAGAACCATTAGATAGATTTGTGAAGGAATCAAGGTGTGAGATCATGCCACCTAAGCAAAGTTGTGTTTCATCTGTTCAACCAAATTGTGCCAGACCAAAGAGGGTTTCAACCCTAGCAAAACCCTAAATGATTGGAATCCAATTGAAACCCCAAAAGCTTGGTTGAAACCAAAACCCTAAATGGTTTTCCCAAACCCTAAAGTTGGCCTCCAAACCCTTTTTAATCCGATTTCTAGCATTGTGTTTAATCACTTGATTAAATCACTTCCACATGCTATTAATTAATCAAATCCTTGTTATGACATCATTATTCAACCTTTTAAACCTTGGGAATTTGATTGGGCCAAGAAAAATTGATTTTGGGATTGATAGCATCTCAAACCCTAACCAAACCCCCTTTAAACCCCAAATTGAAGCCCACTTGGTGGGGCCCACCAAGGCCCACGAAATTGGCCACCTTGGCAAAGCTTCTTGGAGAAGTTTCCTCCCCCACATGGCAGACCATCCACTGCCATTGGCTGCACCCAATAGTGCCTTGATGTGAAGGAGAAATCCACTCCATCAACCTCCATCTTTCACAGCTGCTGCAAGCAGTCTCTGCCCCTCTCTATTCTCCACTTTATGTCACATATCCACCTCCAATCAAGGGTCATTCAAGCCCATAACTTCTCCCTCCAGAAGTCTAAAGTCGTGCAAGACATACTTCTCTCCATTTTATCACTTCTTTCTCCCGTTCTTAGAGAGAAACCCAAAAGAGCTCTCTCGGGCAGATTTCTGTGACTTTTTGCGTGGCCATTTACGACCCTTTGTAGGTATTTTCATACGATGATTCCTTCACATAAGTTGTTCGTCTTTGAGTGTAGTTTCCGTGGATATATTATTAGTCTCATTCCATTCTCATTTGGTTGGTAAAAAGTATTTTTAACCATGGAAAGGTCATTCTGGGCGTGAAACTGGAGAGTATGTTATGTTTTGGAAGTTTTGACCAAGCTAATGGACTTATCTTGGTCCGAAAATTTTATGGAGTGTTGTTAACATGTGTTTATGAATGTTCATTGAGGTTTTGTTGCATGAATAAGGCTTTTGATGATAGATTTGCTTAGAGTTAGAAACTTGAAAACTGGAAGTGGAAAAACAGTTTCTGTTTGGTGAAAGTTTGAATATTTCGTGGTTTAATATTATTCCAAAGGCTTTGATATTTTTATATGATGATCCTAAGCCTCTTATATACATGTTAGGATGTTATTTCGAAGATATTTAGTATTATTTTTAAAGATATGATTTTCTATGCAAGAGGATTTCGGTTAGGCCTAAACTTTGATGTTTTTGAGTTAGATCCATGTTTTATTAAATTTTAGCCATGTGATTTTAAGTTTGATGGTTGGATCTTCTTTAGGACACATTTTTAAACCATGTGATGTGTTAGTTTGAAGATCACATGTCTTTAAGCCATGGATCAAGAGATTGATCATAGTTAGTTGGGAAAATCAGTTTCTGTTTTGGACTAAGTTTAAAACCAAAAACTCCAAGTGTTGTTTTGTGTTTTTTGGTGAGTTTTGTTTGATGTTTTAAAGCATGTTTGATCTTAGGATGATGTTATGAATATGTTAGAAGTAAGATTTGATTTTTTTGGAATTCTTGGAGATGTTTTATTAAGGTCAAAACATGTGATTTAAGGTTTACTTTTGTTAAAAAGTTTGGGTCTTTTTACAAAAAGTTTGGTATTGATAATTAGCTTTTTCTTAATGGATAGTTTTAAGGGTGTTTTTAAACTTAGGATAGGAAGATCTTTGTTACAAGATTTTGGTTTATTCATGAGTTTTGGAACTTGAAAGAATTGCAACCAAAATAAGACAAATGGCCTATGTAGGTTTCGGCCATAGTGAGTTTTTCATAGTTGTGATTGGTTTTAAATTTTTCTGAGTTGAGATTTGAGTTTGGGACAAAATTTACTTGAGGAATGAAAATTTTGGTAATTTTTTGGAATTAGGATACCAAATCCTTAAGTTAGGGGGTAAAATGGTCATTTGCCCACATGTAGAGGGTAAAATGATAATTTTACTCTAAGTTGTCTCTTTTTACATTTCTAATTGTTAGTAATTAATTTCTAACTTTTAGAATAACCTTTTACAGTTCCTCGTGTTTCGCGCTTTATTCTAGTAGAACGCGACGATCGAGGTAAGTTAGCTTTTAACTTACTATCAGTTTAATGTGTATGAGTGATAAGTAAGGGAACTAAATTGTATGTATGCATGTTATCATATGTGCCATGCCAAGTCATTACATATTTATCTGTTACACAGAATTTATTCTGTCATGAATTATTCATCTGTTACAAAAGATATTCTGTCACGTATTCCTATACATTGCAAGCATGTCATGTTAAGTTAAGTATGCCATCTGTTACATGTATTTCATGTCATGTAAGATTCACTGTCACATATTACACCATGTTATGAAATGTTGTCTGTTATATGGTATGCCATGTTACGAAATGTTGCATGTTACATGTATGCCATGTTATGAAATGTATTCTGTTACATTTATGTCTTGAAGTATGTCATGTCTGTCATCTTATGTTCATGTCATGTTATGCTACGTCAGGACTTTTGTCTTTTATGTCACGATCATGTTACGTCACGTTACGAAATGTCATGTATGCCAGTTAAATTATTCATGTCAATCACGACCCTAAGCGCTAGGATGGGGTAATATCCTAGTGGAACTCCTTTGTTCACGCTGGAGTGTCTAAATAGGTGTGAAATTCCCTGGGTTGACAAAGTACAGTCAACAGGTTGCGAATGGGACCTAATTAGCTGGTCACCAGAGCGCGCCAGGCACTGACGCCGATGGTGCCACACATTACGTTACGTGTGTCCACAACAAGTGTGGCACAAACAAATAAGTCATGGGGCCACAACAACTGTGGAGCATACACTACGTGAGACACATCAATTGTGACACGTAGAATACGTGGGGCCACAACAACTGTAGAGTACGTATTAACGCACTCATAGCTGGTATAGAAACCTGTGATGTGATGCGGTAATCGGCAGGGACACACGGCTCAAGGGGACCTGTGTAGCACCGATATTGTCACTTTAATGATTAAGTCTATTAAATAAGATTTCAAGTTCATGTATTTCACGTTCAAGTCATGTTTCAAGTTCACGTTATGTTACGTTCAAGTTTACGTTCACGCAATCATGATAATCGCATGAGACAAGAATATGTTTCAAGTTCATGTTATGTTATGTTCACATTTACGTTATGTTCCAAGTTCACATTTATGTTATGTCATGCTCAAGTTCATGTTCAAATTATGCATGTTCACGTTCATGTTATGTTTTAAGTCCATGTTATATTTCAAGTTCACGTTCATGCTATGTTTCAAGTCACGTTCATGCTAAGCTTCAGTTTCAGTTTAAGTTATGCCAGTTATGTTATGTTGTATGTCAAGTTATGCTATGATTACTTATGATTTGATTATGCATTCATGCTTTTACTGCCATGCATGCATCATTAACCTGTGTGGAAGTTTTCCGTTAACTTGCTGAGATTTGTAATCAAATCTCACTATGGTAGTCCCAACTACCATTCCCCCGAATGGTAGATTTTGTTATAGGATCTGAAGGAGAACCGGGAATCGACCAACTGGAAACGGCCGACTAAGCGACGGTGCGACGTAGATGGTATTACAATAGTTACCTCAGATTACTACTTGTATTGGTGGAGTTCAATCTCCAGCACTCTTTTGATCACAACCTTATGGACTATTATTGTGATCTTAGTTGTTTAGTATGTCGTTAAGTATGGAGTATGTTTTAAGTATTTGGGATATTTTAATTTGGTGCATAGTATTGCTAAAGAAAAAAATTATCCGCTGCGAATTTTGCATAATGCTAGATGCATGTTAGGAATATTGCATCTTATATGTCATGAACGGGGGCAGGTAACCATGTGTTGCATGTCTCGACACTTCAAATGTCCGTCCGATCCCAAGCGGAATTTGGGGGCGTCACACCCATCCACACTCTGGTTTTTCCCATTTCAAAACACTCCTTGCAATGCTATTTTGCCCTTTACCTGCTTGATTTGTAGGGATATGAGCTGCCTTGTATTCAAGCAAACCTTCAATTGCTGTCTTCACTAGTCTCTTGGGGCAACCTAGCTTCTTCTTAAAAACAAAATCATTCATGCGCAACCACACTTTTCTGAGTAGAACAACCATCTCTTCTAACTGCTTCATGCTCATCCTTCCCATGAACTTCCCCCACAGCAGCATAAAATCCTATTATGTTCTTCCCCATTTCTGCACACAACCTCCAACTTCAACCCATATATCATTGGCTATCGAGCATTCCCACAAAGCATGCATAATAGATTCTGTTTCTGCACTGCAAACTGGGCACCTTTTGTCTTCAATAATTTTCCTTTTAAAAAGGTTCTGCTTTGTTGGCAGTAGATTGTTTCCCACTTTCCACAAAAACAACTTCGTTACTCTTGGAACTTCAAGATTCCAAATATTTTTCCATCTCACATCCATTTCAGTCCCCATTGAGCATTCTCCTCTGTTGTTCTTGAGTCTGTCCAGTTGTAGAAAATAGGCACTCCTTACTGAAAATAGCCCCTTCTTGGAAGGGCCCCAAATCATCTTATCTTGAGCATGGCCTCTACTCAGAGGTATACTTAGAATCTGGGCCACCTCCACTTCTGAAAATAATTCATGAATCCTACCCTGATTCCATTCCCCCTTATGCTTATCAATAAGTTCTTCCACTTTAGCATCTTCTTGCAGTAAAGAGACAGGTGATTGTATAGAAAAAGAGGATGGAGTTGACAACCATTTTGAACCCCATATTTTTATCTTGCTGCCATCTCCCACTCTCCATCCATCTTAATCCATCCTTAACAAGGACTCTAGCTGACCAAAGACTTCTCCACATTAGTGAGGGCTGTGAGCTTAAACATGCATCCAAATAACTGGAGTGCCTATAGTACTTCTCTTTGAAAACTGTGGCAATCAAAGACTCAGGATTCTTAAGCAAACTCCAACCTTGCTTTGCTAGGAGAGCCATGTTAAAGCTTTCCAAATCCCTGAAGCCTAAACCACCATTCTCTTTTTGCATGCCCAAATTCTCCCATTTTTTCCAGTAAATACCCCACCAAAATTTCGACAAAAGCCCATTTATCTCTTGGCACAACTTCTTAGGGAGCTTAAAAACAGACATAGTAAAAGTGGGTATGGCTTGTAACACTGCCTTAATCAAAATTTCTTTACCAGCTTGTGATAAGAAGATGTTTTTCCAACTTGTGATTTTCTGCCAGATTTTCTCCCTCAAACTTCTAAAAGTATTGAACTTAGATCTTCCAACAAAGGCAGGAAGACCTAAGTACCTTTCATAGCTACCACAAGCTATTGAGTTACTGACTTCCATAATCATCTTCTTGTCTCCTTCCCTTGTATTATTGCTGTAAAAAACTGATGTCTTGTTCTTATTTAAAAACTGCCCTGATGACTTTTCATAAGTTTTTGGCACCTCCTGAATCCTATTCCATTCTTCCAACTTTGTCTTCCCAAAAAGAATACAATCATATGCAAAAAATAGATAATTAATACTAGTTCCCCTCTTGGCCACTTGCACTCCTCTTGTAAATTTCTGACGTTCATAGAAATTCAACAAAGTACTTAAGCCTTCAGCACAAATGATGAATAGATAGGGTGATAGGGGGTCACCTTGTCTCAATCATCTTTTGGGCTAGAAGATGTTCCCTGGTATCCCATTAACCAAAATTGAATAAGAAACAGTCTTGACACATTTCATGATCAGCATCACCCATTTCTCATTGAAACCTAGTCTTTCCATCACTACTTCTAAAAAATCCCACTCCACCCGATTGTAAGCTTTAGACATGTCTAGTTTTATGGCCATACTTCCCACCTTTACCCTTTTCCTAGTTTTCATAGAATGAAGTAACTCAAAAGCCACCATTATATTGTCATTGATCAGCCTACTAGGCAAAAAAGCACTATGTGTTGGGGAAATAATGCTAGCAAGAACTTTTTTCAAGTTGTTTGAGATGGTTTTTGACACTATTTTGTACAGAACATTGCATAGACTTATGGGTCTATATTCACTAACTTTCTTAGGCTCTTTACACTTAGGAATCAAGGCTATGTAAGTGTAGTTTAGTGAGGGTTCCAAAGGGTCACCATTTAACACCGAAAGAGCAGCTTTACATACCTCATCTGCAACAACCTCCCAATGATTCTGGAAAAAACAAGGACCAAAACCATTTGGTGCTGAGGCTTTAAGAGAAGCCATTTGTTTCAAAGCCTCCTCCACCTCCACCCTAGAAAAAACCCTGCTCAAAGCTTCATTCATCTCAGGAGTAACCTTCCTGTCCATACCCACCAAACACTGCTCAAAATCTTCACTTTCAAGGTTAGAAGACTGGGAAAGTTTCTCAAAATAGTCTGAAAAAGTATCTTCAATTTCCTTTTGTCCCTCAGCCCTTCTACCATTTTCATCTTCAACCTCTCTAATGTAGTTATTCCTTCTTCTTTGATTAGCACAAGCATGGAAATATTTTGAATTCCCATCTCCATCCTTATACCAATTACATTTTGCTCTTTGTTTCCATTTAAGATTTTCCATTTCTAGAAGCAAGTTCAGTTCTCCTTTTAACGACCTTATCTCTCTAGTATTGTTGCTGCTCTCTTCTGATTGTAGTCTTTGTAGCTTTTTAGTCATTGCTTCTATCTCTTTAAAGCCCCCCAATCTCCTCTTCTTACTCCATCTTTGCAACGCAGACCCACTCTTCTGCAATAGAACACTAACTGGACTTCCAGCAGTCTCTTTTACCTTCCAAGCCTCCTTCAAAACCTTCTCACACTCCTCTTCAAGTGCCCAACTTGCCTCATATTTAAAAACCCTATGCCTGCCCCAGTTTTTACTATTCTTCTTTAGTACATGCACCATTATGGGTTTATGGTCTGAAGTACTAGTCACCAACACTTCCACCCACGTATCTCTATAAGTATTCATCCACTCTGGAGTTGCCACAGCCTTATCTAATCTTTCCTTAGTGAAAGATTCATCCCCATGTGAGTTACTCAAAGTAAACTTATCACCCTTCCATCCAAGGTCATAAAGGTTGCTCTCATTCATAACCTTCCTGAATAAATTCATTTGACCTTCAGGTCTTGCTTCCCCTCCCTTCATTTTTCATCATTTGTTAGGATTTCATTGAAATCCCCCACTATGCACCAACCAAAGCCAGTTGCAGGTTTCAAGGATTTCATCAAAAACCATGACTCCTTTCTTTTGTTAGTATATGGTTGCCCATAGAAACAGGTAAGCAACCATATTTTCTTCCCTTCATCTTCTATCCACACATTAACATGCCGTTGAGAATAATTAACAATTTCAGCCCTCACACTTGAGTTCCAAAATAGAACTAAACCTCCTCCTTTCCCAACTGCTTCAACCACAAAACACCCTTCGCAGTGTAACCTTCTTTTCAGACTATCGAAACTTCTGTTTAAAGACTTAGGGCTCGTTTGTTTTCAGAGATAAGATGAGATGAGATGAGATGAGTTGAGATTAAAGTTAAAAAGTTGAATAAAATATTGTTAGAATATATTTTTTAATATTATTGTTGTTTTGGGATTTGAAAAAGTTGAATTATTTATTTTATTTTGTGTGGGGATTTGGGAAAGTTGTAATGATGAGGTGAGATGAGATGAGATGAGATGTTTTTGGAAAACAAACAAGGCTTTAGTTTCCATCACGAAAACTAAGCTGAGTTTATTTTTCTCTACCATATTGTAGAGATCTTTGAACTGTCTGAGAGTTTCCCAACCCTCGGTAGTTTCAATTGAGGATTTTTATAATGTTTGGCGGGGCCGGGATTCAGCCTCCGCCACTAATTCAATACCGAAACCCCCCAAATCCTCACTGCTCCCCTTCCCCCTCTTCTTCACATTACCTATCTCACCTTCTTATTGTTCTTCACAGCCTCTTTTCCTTATTTTAGCATTAACACAATTAGCAGCCACTTGCTTCCCTTTAGCTCTTGCTCTCCTCTTCCATTCCCCTTTTTTTCTTGGACTTTCCTTTACCCCCAATCTCACTCCACCTTCTGTTGAAACTTCCACCCTATTTTTAGAGGCCACTTCTAGAAAATTTTCAGAAACTTCCTCTAAGGCCTTATCCATCAGAACCCCGAGAGCCCTTACTTCTTCAATAGGTCTAATCTCCCTCCTCTCTTCTCCCCTTTTTTCACCCCTTCATCCATACTCCTATCCAACCCTTCTTTTACCCCCATCCCTTCTCTAACCCCACTGTCACCCTCTGATTATTGCCCTCCCCCATATCCTTCCCTTCCTTTTTCCATATCACGTTTTTGACCCTCCTCCCTATCACTCTCTATGTCCTTCTTTCCTTTTTTTAATCCTTCATTACTATCGTAATTTCCCATATTTTCACTTTCGCTTCTCCATTTACTACCCTTCTCCTTCCACCAATTAAAGCCATTGTAACTTTTTGATCTAGTAATCTGTTTTGCTCTTAACCAAGAGCAGTATTGCTCAATGTTCCCCTCATTGTTCCCTTGACCTCCACCACACCCATTCACTCCATGAATGGGTGTGGTGGAGTTCAAGGGACCTATAAACTACTCCCTCTCACTGTTAGGGTTCTCCCTCTTGTAATAGGTTTAGTCAGGTCCGAGAGAACTTGAAACCTCAAGAAATTTCCCCAGCCACTCCCATCTTCTTGAACATCTACCCTCTCTACCTTGCCCAATGTACCCCCAATTTGTTCACCCTTAGTTTTGGTCATACAAGAAATAGGCAAGTTATGGATTCTTACCCAAAAGCATTCGGTATCGAAGTTCACTTTGTGAAGAGGTTTGTATCCCTCAAAATCCTTCAGCACTAGGACTTGATTGTCAAACAACCAGGGTCTCCCTTCCCATACTCTTTCTTTATCGGCAACATTCTCAAAAACAATAGCAAAAACATTTGGGCTTACCTCTGTGAATTTCGTGGCCTTGCTGATCCTCGACACTTTTGCCATTGTCGTCTCCACCACCTCCTTACTGATTGATCTCGATGCACATATTTTCCCCAGCATAGATGTTTGTTCTTTGTAGATTAAATCGGTCGAAAAAGCTTATTCGAGCTCAATACCCACTCTCTCCTATTCTAAAAGTCTGAGACCCTTCCATTTCTCCTCTAGATAATCCATCATCGCTGGT
Organism: Juglans regia; assembly: GCF_001411555.2. NCBI lineage: Eukaryota > Viridiplantae > Streptophyta > Magnoliopsida > Fagales > Juglandaceae > Juglans > Juglans regia. Next base: position 6,757,814 of record NC_049909.1, on the reverse strand, counting down.
TTCCAACAAGAAACAGCCATCACGCACCTCCTTGACCTTCCAAGAGCTGCGCCCACTTGCTGTCGCTCCACTAGAAGCAGAGATCTCCCACACCCTAGACCCACACTAAAAACCCGATTCTGTTATAACTGACTACTCGTTCCACTACCCCACCCCAACTTCACCCCTTTTCCTTGAGAGAAAAGAGAGAAGACTTTTAGTACTTCGCAGGCATTGTTGTGCTGATGAGAATAGGTATTGTTGGACTTATCATGAGAAGTATTATAGTTACAAAAAAATCTTACAAAAATAAATTCACAAATTAATATGATTTTATATGATATGCTAGATCTACTTTATAATAAGAGTAACTTTACAATCTGACGTACCATATCAAGTCAAGTCAGTTTGTAGTTTTATTTTTGTGAAATCTCTTTGTGACTAAAATATTTCTCTAATTAATATATTCCCTTTAATTATTTATCAAATTTTATTGTCCACTTTAGAGAGAAAATAAGACATAATTAAATGCTCATTTATGGTTTACATTGTCCTGAACCTTCGTACGGATAATATTAAATATTATAAATTTTCATGTTGTATCTATATCTCTTTTTTTTTTGTTGATAAAATATACCGCATTCATTAATAACGGACATTATAAATTTGACCTGAAACATACATAACAAGTCAACAATAACACTAATAGCTCCCCAGTACACAACTATGATTGACATGGTTTAGTCCATGTTGCAAACCTCTACAGACCATCGTCTGAGAGACAACACAACTTTATTTAAGATAGAGTTTACAAACCCCATACTCTGTCTTAGGGGTGGGCAGCGGGTGCCAGCCACTCGCTCCACTGCCCCGTTCGCTTCGCTCCCGCCTGGGTGAGGCTGGGGATCCACCCCTCACAGATGGGGGGCGGGGCCCCCGACCCGTATGAAAGGGGAGTTGAGGAGGCGGGGGACGGAGGGGGCTCAGCCTCGCCGTGCACGTCTAAGCCCCCCCTGGTTCCTTTCTCTTTCTCAAACTCTCTCGATCTCTCACTCAGTCACTCTCTCAATCTCGAACTCTCTCACTCTCTCGATCTTGAACTCTCTTGTGACCTCGTCCTAGACCCAGACTCCCAAGTCCCAAACTCTCTCAAACTCTCTCGAACTCTCTCAATCTCTCTCGATCTAACTCTCTCCAACTAGTTTGCCATGGCCATGGAAGTTGTAGACGCCCATAGAGGACTCGATTGGCAACGTAACAGATGCTGCTGAGTTTGGGGGAGTCGAGGATGGGAGGTAGGGGCGGACAGATGGAGGTCCACCCCCGCACCCAGTGCAACGGATGGGGTACCCCGCCCCCGCATGGTCGGAGGCGGAATGGGGGAGTGTGGCCCCAAGGGGCAGGGTAGCATCCCTACTCTATCTAAGTCGATGTCAAGTGAAGAATTAGAGATAATCTCTATCTATAATTTTCTTTTGTATAAAATTCTGAATGTATAAAAAGGGAAGTTACTGAAAATGTTCCTGTAGTTTAAAAAGTTTACAAGTATACCTATGGATATGGTCAACTTCAAATTAGTACCTCCTATCAAATTTTTGAAGGAAAATGCTGACGTGGTAGTCAACACCAATAAGTTGACAACACTCAACATGAGCAATAAAAAGTTGAAAAAACATTAAAAGATATGAAAAAAGATTGAGTAAAAAAGTTAGGATGGTTCATCTGGGTTGCATTTTTTTCCGGCCCAATTCGGAACCCGGGAAACTAGGTTTCGATTTCGGATTTCGGCCTAGAACAAATCTGGGCCGGATCCCAAATTATAAAACCCGGGTACACCAGGTCTGGGTACTGAGTTTTAAACCCGGAACCCGAGTTTACAACTCGGTACCTTTTTTTTTTTTTTTTAAAGTTTGAATCAAGAGATTTGAATTCACTTTGTGATCCACTCGCAAAGCATGGCGCATTAGAAATTAATCTTTTTTTTTTGTTAAATAGGCATTAATCAAATAAGAGATGTGCGTAATAAAAAAAAAAAAAAAATGCAAGCGGCATAATTTTCACCCTCCTATCTACACTAGACATCCCGAAATCGGAAATAATGTGGCCGGTTTAAACTTTGACACATTTTGCCAGAAGAAGAAAGGAAGCATACGTTCTTATATTTAGTAGACCCAAAATATGTCAAGAAGCTTTCATGGGGGTTGGTTTGGAGATGTAAAGTTGGGAGCTTTAGAGTTGGGAGAGACAACAGAAGAAAGAAGAAATGAGAAGAAGAAGGCAAATAAATAGTAGGTGAAAGTAAGATCCTAGGTGCCCTATATGTGAAGGGGAGGAGGAATCGGTATGCCATACCCTGTTGAGTTGTGTAGTTGCATCAGATGTATGGGCAGAATTGATGAGTCCTATCCAAAAATGGTCATGCAATGAAGTTGATATGCTCAAGTTGTGGGAGAAGCTGACTCAGAACTTGCAGCGAGATGAGTTGGAAGTTGTGGCAGCCATAATGAGAGGGCTATGGATTAGAAGAAACAAATTTATTTTTGAAATGACCTTTTCTAGTCCCGAGTGGTGGTGAAACAAGCTAGGGACAACCTTGAAGAATTTCAGTAGGTACAAAGTAATTTTGAGGGAGGCTATTGTGAGTAATGATAGAGGCATAGTAAGATGGAAACCACCACATGGTAGTAGCATAAAAGTGAATTGGGATGCTGCATATGAGTCAAAAAACCAGAAGATGGGTGGAGGAGTTGTGATAAGAGATTCCCAAGGGGAGATCTTAGCTTCTTTGTGCATGAACAAGCAGTATGTGGCACAAGCAGTATGTGACACATCCAGTAATTGCAGAAACACTTGCATTATGGAGGGCACTGACACTTTGTGATGAACTGAATTTCTCATCTGTTCCTTTTGAAGGGGATGCTTTAGAGGTGATAAAAGCCATAAATAAGGAACATGAGTGTTGGGCGTGGTATGGTCAACTGATAGAAGATGTGAAGAGAGTTATTTAGAGCAAAAATGGGTGGAATATACAGTATATACAAAGAGAGGGTAATAATGTAGCTCATCAATTAGCCAAACTAGGTCTCTCTTATAAGGAAGAGAAAGTATGGATAGAAGAGTGTCCATAGGAAGTATATAGGGCAGTTTTACATGATATAGCTTGTATAGGCCAACACTGATATGAATGAAAGCACAGATTTACTTTAAAAAAATAAAAAATAAAAGTAGGTGAAAGTATTTGAGGTTGCCACAATAATGTTGTTTAGAAGCCTTCTCACTTAACACACCTTGCACACCCTCCATCTTATCAACCTGTTAATTGTCCATTTTACCCTTATTTCACACAAATAGCTATCTTTCTCCTTCCTTCGCTTTCAAGCAGATGGCCAGCAGTTCATATTTCGTACCTTTCTCCTTCCACCTCCGGTTTTCCTTCAACCGTCACCACATAAATTGACACAACACCACACTCCACATAAAATTGCAATTAATCGATAAAGAAATGATCCATCTCTTTTCTTTGTCACGATGCAATCTGTGCAAATTTTATTACTTGGTGATTTTTCAGCTGGAGTAGACGGCTTGTTAATGGGATTTAATGTTGGGTTGTTGCGAATGTGAGATCTAGTGCGTTACGGCCCTGGAGAAATTCTCTATTGTGATTTTTTTTCTTGTTTTTTTAAGGGTTGTTGGGATTGGGTTTGAGTTTTGCTAGTGGGTTTTCTTGTTCGGAATGATGAACAACATGCGATTGGGTTTGCGATTGGGTTTGGGTTTTGCTGGGAGAAGGAGATGCTAATTAAGAAGAAGTTGGAGGGAGGAGAGTGTGAACTTTAAGGTTTGGGAGAAGGAAACTCTGAAGGGAGGGAAGAAGAAAGCATTAGCTTCAGTCACACTATTTTTTTTTTTAAATAAAGAGCATTGCTATTCATAAGCCCATACACCACACACCACAATTTTTTAATTTTAATTTTATTTTTAATTTTTTTTTGGTTTTATTCTTTTTAAAACAATTGAATTCTTCTACTCATCATCCATATACAACACATTTGATAAGAAAAAAAATTAAAAAAATCACAAAAAATGTTGTGTGGTGTATGAGGTTTATGAATAGAATTTTTCTTCTAGAGGAGGTGTAGGTAAAAGTGAATTATACACCACATTCGATTGAAATTAAATTTGTTGTGGCACCATAGAAGTAAGCAAAGAAAAACACAAAATTATAACAATATTATGATATTTTGCCTGAATTAGGCTTCATAAGAACCCTCCATGATAATTAATAAAATGATCCTGAAGCAGCTCATCTTCAATTAACCATATGTGTGAATCAGTAGCAGTCAAGAGATTAAAGATTGTTGATCATCATGTACTGCTGCTAGCTGCTCATGTCCAATTTGTTGGCAAAATTAAAGCAAACTTAATATGAACCATTCTTAAAATCACAAGGACAAAATGATGAATTAATCAAATCATCGTAACTCTCTCTCTCTCTCTCTCTATATATATATATATATACACATACGCATACATGGCATCGATCAATATTAAAAAACAGTAAGACACATGCATGCAGGCACCATCCATTTTGAAACAATTAATCTCACCAAGCGTGTCTTTATTAAGCTGCATGCTCAATCTTAAAAGTCCATTTTTGGTTATCGAAGGAAGATCAGAAGGTCATGCATAATGCTTGGTGAGTAGATAATTTTACTCGATTGATCGATTTAAAGCTTTTGAGTTATCTGCGCACAGTACCCAAGTCTGAATAATTTTAGCGGGAACAATAATTAACATTCCAAGGTTTTTGGGTTCCCTTGAAAGTTTGAGGTATCTTTATAATCTCTCCTCATATTTGGATTACTACAAGAATTGGAAGAACTTGTTTTGAGAAACAATTATTTATCTATAGACCTAACTCCCTCCTCATTGGGAAGAACTGCACTCGTTATCTTTACTTGACATATCAAACAATAATATATATGATAATATTCCAAGCTCAATGCAATATTTGAGTTTGCTAGAGGTGTTATCATCACACCATAATCATCTTGAAGGGGATCAACTTCCTTCTTTCTTTAGAAAATACACAAAATTGAGACACCTCGATCTTGAAGGAAATAGATTTTTTGCAAACTTGCTGGCATGGACTGGAGAAAGCTTATCATATTTATGGAGGTTTAACCTGAGATCTACCTTTTCTTACGGGAGCATTATACCTTGTTAGAAATACTAGATCAAAGTATACAGCAGAAATGATATTACCTTGTTGGCAAATCGTAAATCTAGTGCGGTTGTTCCAGGGATTCTCCGTTGTAGTTGTTGTTTATCTGAAATTCTTTGATATCAATAGTGGAGTGAGCTACGTGGTAATACCAGACTTTTCTTTCATTCTGGATTAGATCGAGAATCCCAATCCACATTACTGGCAAAGGTTCTCTCGACCGTTGACCTTTTTTCTTCAAGCATCTAACAACTGGGTCTCACATTTATAAATTGAGCATGGGTACTACAATATATCTATACGAGCTGACAACAATATTATGTACTCTAAAAACATATAATTAATTTTATATATTATTGAAAAATGAGTTTTCAATAAACTTCTTAATTTTTGGAATATCTTTTTACTTTTTGTCAATGAACAAAAATTATATTTTTCTTTTAAACAAGAACTAAAGCAGTCCCAATCTTCTTTTCCACCCCAATATATACGCAACGTTGAAATCTGGCTGTTGTAAATCTTGCAAGTGGTAGACCGCATAATCAACGTCCCATAGAAGACGGGCTCGACCACTATCTAGGTAGAAGACAAGCCCCTTGACATTGAAAGAGATAATAACAATTAATGGGTCTCCGTCTAATCACTTTTTATATTATATATAATTTTTATATTATTATTATATATATTATATACTACATTTCTAATTAATATAATATGAAATTCTAATCTTATTATGAAAGTTTGCTAATCTCACTAATAAGTTAGACACTACTTATACTATACTACTATAATTGAATATTAAAGAATTAGTACTTATTAATAATAAATACTAAATTCTCATAATTAAGTTTAGTATTAAAAAATTATAATATTAAACATATATAGTGTCACACGTATAAATGGTAAACTGAAAAATCGGACCGAAACCGGAAAAACCAAAAGTTCTAGTTTTGGTGATGAATCGGTCCATATCGGTTTTTAAATTTCCAAAATTGATATATACCGGTTCGGTTCTAAAATTTCTCCAAAACTGGATCGAACCGGACCAGTTATATCCCTGTACTGTAGCCAATTGAGGTTTAATTTTCCTTTGGCACCGGGTATCCGTATCAAAATCCCGACTAATACCGTAGTACCAGACTAGTTATATCCCTATACTGTAGCCAATTGAGGTTTAATTTTCCTTTGGCACCAGGTATCCGTATCAAAATCCCGACTAATCCCGAAGTGTACATTTGGGTCTATTGTGTTTGATGTATTGGTGCTGCTTTTATACCTGAGGGGATGAGTTACGCATATGATGGGTGATTGCCCTATACGTGACCAGGTAAAGGTAGTTTGTAAACTGGCTTTTGATATATACTTTTATTAACATCACTTCCATATGCCAGTTAAGTTTTAACAGAATAATATGCCACGCGGTCACAAGTCGAGATGGGCCATTTTTTTTTTTGACGTGGTCATATTTGATAATTTTTGAAGTCGTATCTTTTCGATAACTATTGATCTAAGGGTTATTAAACATTGAAAATGTTTAGAAACTCTTAGATTTTTGTATCTTTTAGCAATGATTGATATGAATATTTGATAACTCTTTATTACTGATAAAAATGATGCTTTTTTTTTTTTTTTTTTTATCCGTTTTGGGTTAGGTCTTTGTTTTTCCTTCTATTGTTTTTTAACCAAATGCTAAGATACTTTTTCAGACAGACAGTTGTCTGTCTAAAAAATATGATAAGACAATCTAACTGTGCTGTGCTGTCGAGTATGGCTACTGATCTCTTGGCTATTTTACAGGTCTCTCACATTGTGATTTTGGCCTTGAATAGACTTTTGAGTTCCTTCTTTTGGGGTGATTCTGATGGAAAATGAAAAAGGAAATGGATTGCCTGGAGAAATATTTGTAGGCCTATAGAGGAGGGTGAGTTGGGTATTCATGACTTTGAAGAAATCCAACGGGCTCTTCATTCGAAACTTGCCTAGTGTCTTATTAAGGGTCAATCTTTATGGGCGGATTTCTTTCGGAGCAAGTATGCTCGGAGCAATCATTTATTCCTTTTGGAGTCTAATAGGGGTACTCGATTTTGGAAATCAATTGTTCTATGCATTCCTGATGTTTTATCTAATTCCAAGTGGATTGTTATTGAGGGTAATATTTCTTTCTGGTATGATAATTGGGATGATAGGGGTCCTCTTAGTACTAATTACCCTGTGATTGAGCATCCTTTGTTGAAAATTAAAGACCGTCGTATTGGAAATGGTTGGGATTTCTCCTTATTGGAAAGACTTGTGGGTCATCAGAAAGTTTTTGATTTGTGTCATTTCTTGGCCAGGAGAAAAGATGGTGAGGGTGCTCTTATTTGGTTGAAGGACAATGATGGTAAGTTTTCTACCAAAAGTGTTTGGGATTGCATCCGAGTTAGGGCTTCCCCTTTACCTTGGGCTCAGTGGACTTGGTATAACAACCTTCCTAAGAAGATTTCTATTATGATGTGAAGAGTTATTCATAATTGCTTGAGGGTTGGTGATAAGATTAGAACTGTAGGAATCCTGATGGTCTCTAAATGTAATTGCTATCCCATGGGTCATTTTGAGGATTTGAATCATGTGCTTTGTAATGGTGAGTTTGCTAGGAAAATTTGGCATATGGCTGTTATTTAGTTAGGTGTGCACATGAGAGTTTTTTATACTTGGAATGAGCAAATTAATTTTTGGTTTTGACGTGCGGGTAATTCTTCTCAACTTCATATTATTTTTGGTATTCTCTCTTCTATTGTTTCTTGGAAGATTTGGGACTGGAGATGCAAAGTTAGGTATGAAAACAAGGTTGATATGGTTGATTTGCTATGGAAAGTTATTAAATTTTGGATTCGTCGGATCTTGCAACTGATCATGAAAGTTACTCGGATTTCTAACCAAGATGTTGCTATTTTAAATAGATTGGATATTCCGGTTGTATTACCTAAGCCAAAGCAGGTTAATGTGGTGAGATGGCTGAGACCTGGACAGGATTGGGAGAAGCTCAATTCGGATGCTCAATACGGATGGTAGTAGTTTGAGTAATCTGGGGCTGGCTGGTGCTGGGGGAGTTATTCGTGATAATTGTGGTCGGCTTAGGATGGCTTTTTCTGTTCATTTAGGTCATGGTTCTAACAATTTTACTTAAATGAGGAGTTTGTTGGAGGGGGCTCGAAGGTGCTATCAAATGGGTTTTTCCATGGTTGAGATTGAGACGGATTCTTAGATTCTTGTTAACTGGATTATTAATGGTGATTGTAATATTTGGCATCTGGAAGATTATTGGGATGATTTATTTCTTTACTTAGCTTGCATGGAGTATCGAGTTAGTCATGTTTATCATGAAGGAAATGCTGTGATTGATTTTCTTGCCAAGAGGGGCACTGAGGGTTTAAATATGGATTGGCCTGAGGATTGTGATCTGCCTAGTCAGTTACGTGGTCTTCTTAGAATGGATAGAATTGATCTCCCTTACCTGTGCATCTCTTAAGTTTTTGGTTTTGTGTTCTGAACTTGAGGGGAATATTGTAATTTGGTTGGAGTTGTTGGGGTCTTTTGATTCCTGAGTTTGTTTCTTTTTTCTTTTTTATTAATTGTATCACCCAGGTGTCCGGTTGTAATCACGGTTTTCCTCCGCCATAAGTGAGAGGCTTATTAATAAAATTGGGGTACCGTCCTCTTTAAAAAAAAAAACTACTTAAATATACAAGTTATAATAATGTTTTGTGAAGTTGCTCTTAGAAATTCGAAGGAACATTACGGATATTGTCGTTGAAGAACTCACTAGTAAAAAATCAATACGATAGACAACCTTAACTACAATAATGGAGTGCTTCTATGTATACACATTCCGGTTCATGTCGGGTGATAAACATATACATGTATTATTTTTGTTTTCTTGAAATTTAAACCTGTAACACCCCTCTTCCCAATAAAAACATTTTTAGAATTTTCGGAGAGCCAATATGCAACTAAACTTGACTAAAAACTTTTCTTTTAATAACATGCCAGATGCGAAAGATTCCATAAATAAAATAAACTTTACTAAATACTTAAAATCTAAAATAGTCTGCAGAAACACTTATTTTAAAAAAAATACTAAATTCTCTTGTGCTTATCAAAATAATTTATTTAAACCTTAAATCATAAACTGAACATGACATAAATTATTTAGGCCTCTGCCTCGCCTCCCTGGGTCAAGTCTTGTTCTGCAGTCTCATCCTTATAAATGTCATCACCTGGGTGGTATAAAAGCATAAAAATAGACAAAAATTAGTCGAATACTCAATAAGCAACACATCATACAGTAAACATAATAAACATAAGATTTCTTGAAAAACGTGCATACTCATAAATACATACGTAAATAACATGAACATGAACATGAACTTATCTTTCACTTATCATAGACCATTACTCACTGTTGACCTCTGTGAGTTAGGGTTAGTGAATTTAGGTAGATTCGATTTCGCCCGTGGCCGTGGGTTGTGGAATCCATACATAAAGGAAGACATACTGGGTGCACTACCATCATATACGACCTGACAATGCAATATGCCCATAACATAGGTACCATCTTCATATCATAACATAGGCCGTTACATGTCTTAATCATAATCATACTTGCATACTTGTCATATTATAGATTTCAAAAGAAATTGCATACATACTTGTCATATCATATCATAGATTTTAAATGAAATCGCATTCTTTCATAAATGTCATGATACATATTTTCTCACATAAAATCATGATTTTTCATAAATATTTTGATGCATAAATCTTCACATAAAATCATGCATGAATTTTTATAAATTATTTTCATGCACAATTCTCAGATAAAATATTACATTTCATAAATCTTTTAATACATAACTTCTTTCGTAAAATCATGAACTTTCATAAATATATATCATGACTAGGGTATGTAAAATGGTGCTTCCAATGAAGGGCATACATGCAAAATATTTTTATAAACGACATGTCGTTTACTGTACATACGTGTAAGGGTATGATTATGCTACTTACTTCGTAGTGCTGGTCCAATACTTTTGGGGCGGGACTGTTGACCTATAAAATACACGTAACTTGCATAAATTTCTAGCTTAACACGTACTTCATAATCAAAAACCTGAATTTCTAAATTAACCTATATTTCCATAAATCTTGATCCTTCATAACTCTAAAATCACATTGATGCCATGATATTGACATCAATTCTGTATATCTAGAGTTTATATGTCCAACTTAAATTCCCGATGTTTCGTCAATTTTTCTAAAATAGTCCACCCTTTTGTGCGCAACTCTCTTAAATCATTATATATATATATATATATATTATATATCCCAATAAACTCAACACATAAATATGTCCGTCCATTTGTAATAAGTCTATATTACCTATGCAGTACACTACAACTTACGTAATTACTCCAACCTATAAATTAAAGGCATGGGACTTAATAGATTGATCAGACGAGGGAGGGGCGTACAACGTTTTATCACAGAGAGAAAGATAGATCACTTACGGAGGAGATCGAGCTTGGGTGTTCGTGGCTTACGATGGGCTTGGTGGTGCTTCACGACAGAGCTGGGTGTTTCCTCGGTGGCTCAAGGTTGGATAGATAGAGAGAAACTGAAAGCTTGAGAGAGAGAGAGAGAGAGAGGGAGAGAGAGCGATGAGAAAGAGTGAATACAGTGAGCAAAAGGGATGGAGAAGCAGTGGTATCGTTTGGCGATGGCTCACTGTGAGGGACAAGGCGGGCTGAGGCGATGGTGGTGTTGGGGTAGCACGACCGAGCTGTGGCCATTTTCGGCGACATGTGGTGGCTGACGTGGGAGAACGCACACTTTTGTTTCTGGTGAGGAAAAACAGAGGCTTTTGGTGGTGGTGCAAGGAGGTTTGGAATGTTGGTGTTGGGCGGTGCTAGGGCAACATGGGGGTGGTTCCGTCTTCCTTGAGGTGGTGTCGGCGTGTTTTGGGTAGTGGTGTCGTGGGTGGTGTCGTGTGGGTGCGTGGGTTTGGTTTCTATGGTAGTTCACGGTAGAGGGAGGAGCGGCTTGGAGGAAGAGGTCACGGTGGAGGGAGGTTGTGTGCTCGTGGCTTACGGGGTGTGGTGGTTTCGTCGAGGTAAGTGGTCTGGTGAACGAGCTGAGCGTTTGGTGAGTTCGTGAAAGTGTGCTCTACGTGCGTGAGTGTATTTGGCCGTTGGGCGGCAGTGGACTATTCTTTTCATGCAGGAGGGTTAAACAGATTCATAGACCTAGCTGGTTGAGAACCAAAAGAAAAACCCTAGAGGTGATAAACATGCATGCAGAGGAAACGGTTATGATAAAGCCATGCATGTAGTGATAGACTGACAAGGAACGGGGTCTAAACCGTATATACATCTATATATAAAGGTGATAGAGAACGTTTAAAAAATAAATCCTAGGGAAAGAGACGTGTATGGTTGTGGTTAATAGATGAAATCCGTTAGGAGTTTTATTATGATAAGGAAAGCACAATGGTAATAGTGTTTAGAGTCTAATACTCATGAGCTGGAAATAATAATAATAATAATAATAATAATAATAATGGAGCCTTAACTCTAGGTTCAATTTAAAAATAATCTATCCGATAAATTCTTTTATGGACTTTAACTCATTTATTGAGCCTAATAAAATTATCCATAATTTATCCCTAAAAATATAGGATCGGGTCGTTTCAAAACCAGAATCAAATAACAAAAGTTCTATGCGCAATCATTTTTGTATATTCTTTTGTGTACTCTATTAATATGATTTGCTGCGTCATTTTTTTTTAATATAAAATAACTATTTTGACCAATCACAACAGCGGAATGGATAAAAAATACGTAAAAGTGATTGTACGTAGTAGCATAACTCATAGAATAATTGATTATGAGGGAGCAAAAGAAGAGGAAAAGGGCCAAAAGACATTCTACTTCAACGAAATTCATGTACGAAAAAACATTCACAAAGATGTAGACCAAATACATGGTAGCTAGCGTGGGCAGTTCTCTCGGTTTGAATAGGAATGTTTATTGTGCATTTTTTATGAGTTCATTGTTCATCACTATAACACGTTTCACCTTTTGATTGGATAACTAGCTCGTTTGTATTTGATTTTTTTTAATTTCTTATTTTACTTAATCGTTAAGAAAGTGATTATTAGTAAAATTATATATTTTTTTTAATTTTTTCTTAATAATTAAGGATGTTAAAAAAATACTTAAAAGAAAATAATAAAAGAATAAAAAAACTTCAAATACTCTATAAGTAATAAATGGAAAGTAAGAGAGTAGTAACCCTATCACTACCCATATAAAATAGGTCATTACAAAGAAAATGTCAAATTAGAAATATCGCTTAAAATATCGTACGTTTTCATTTACTGTATATAAATTGACATGCCATCGTGATCAAGTGCTACTTGTGCAACCAAGTGTGGAGTTGTAGCTGGTTTTTTTACTCTAATTTTGTAAGGCCCAGTTTTGTTTTGGTGAGGCTGGTTCGTGCGTGAGGTCCCAGCCCCTTTTCCTTGGAGGTGTGCGAACGGCGTCGTTTTGGAGGTTAGTAATTCCTTCCACAACTCTTCTCTTTTCCCCCCGATTTCTTTTCCCCCTCTTCTTCTTACGGTTTCTTTTCCTTTTCTGCTTCTTCTGGGTTTCCCTTGCGCGGACACACTCTTCATAGGTAACCCATTTTCGCCGACCATTTTTTCTTGTTTTCTTTGGGTTGATTTCATGCGTCTGAATCACATGGCCTAAATCTCCTCATTTCGATTTTTTCCCTCCATGGCAGCAGATCACTGTGCTTCTCCCTAGCGTGTACCTCTGTTTTCGGTAGTTGGTTTTCTTCTTTCCTCTTCCACTTGGTGATTTTTCTGCCTACAGGTATCTCTTTCTCCCTCTCTTTTATTCTTCATGTTAGACCCTGAAGTTAACCCTATCAGTTGACCCTCTCTGTTTCATCACTTGCAATCTTAGTTGTTGCTTGTGGTTTCTGGTTCTTGGGCTTTCGCTTTTGGCTTTTCGTGTAACCAGTGAAGCCATTTCGGGAGAATTTTAATTTTCATTTGTAAGCCATTTTCGTTCTTGGTCTCATACACACACACACACACACTTTCACTTCAAGGCAGTTTATTTTCACTTCAATGATATACTTGAAAGTGTTGTTCGTGAGTTCTCGGTCATTTTTGTGAGTAAGGCAACACTTTGTATTGGAATGGTCTTAGAATTGTGGATTATTGTGGGTTGGTCGAGCAGTAAACCGAGTGACATTTGGAATTGATTAGGGGCTGTTTTTGTACTGTTCGGGTTTCTATACAACCGTTTGGAGTGGAGGTTAAATTATTTGGAATTACATTGTTGTTGTAGTTTTGGTTGAGTTGTGAGGATTGCTTGGAGTTAGGGGCCTTTGAAGTGGGGTTTATATTTTGATTATTGGTGTTGGACGTTGACTTTGGAGGGTGTTTTAGTAAATATTAAGATTAGTATATGGTATTTTGGATTGAAATTAGGGCTGTCCAGATTACTACATGGTTGGCTTAGTAAGCTATTTTTGGTATAATATGGTTTGGGATTGTGGGTTTTAATTATTTAGATGGAGGTTGTGTCATTTTTCTTTTAACACTTAGTTTATATATATATTTTTTTATGAATAGGTGACGAGACTGATAGAGGTCATTTTCAAGGCATAGATAATACGCTGCAAGAGTCAGATAAGCGGGGTTCCTATGCTAGATTTGCATAAAAAGAAATGAACTGAGATTGGTTTGTAAAAATGTGCATGTTCTTTTTTTTTAAAAAAAAGAAAATGTGAAAAACAACCTCAGTAAATATATTTTGCATTTACTCATGAGATACGTATGAAAGAGAAAAGAAATGCGTTTGACATGAAATGTGTAGACATGAGCAATATTTGACATGATTCTGAAATGTGCAAAAGAGAGCGATTGCGATATCTGTGAATTTTTGTATGTATGATATAAAATGATTTGGGTTTATTTATGATCAAATGGAAATGATGTGAATATGTTCAACATGTGGTTGATACGATATGTATATGAAAAACTTTTGGCATACTTATCTGTTTTATTCTGATTCTAAGTATGTCTCTGATATGATGATACTGGTTCATGTGATATGGTTGGTACCAACATGATATGATATGATATGATATGAGTGCACCCACTTTGGAAACAAAGTGGTCTTTTATGTGTTCTTTCCTATGTGCACACTTGGGGCTCCGAGATTGAAAAAGGGAAAGTTTCACAATATGATACTGCCTGGTTTGGCCACCGAGGATAGCACAACCCTACCACGGGGGTTAAACATGGTATTTGATATGACACGATATGATATGATAAGATGAAGATATTCAGTTATGTTATGCCAAAGTGTTCTTGAATATGAAATGGTTTATGAATATGAAAGGGTTGAAATGTCGCTTTAATTTTACTAATAATACGTATTGAGATATGCACATGAAAATAAAATGTTTTGTATCTGCATACTAAACTTTCTAAAAAGGGCTCATGTTTACACACTAGTATAGGTTTTCTGCTTACTGAGTCGTTGATAACTCACCCCCGTATCTTCATTATTTTTCAGATGCTATTGACGACCCAACTGGGGGGCAGGAATAGAATTTGGAGCTTGGATAGATATGGATAGACAGTCGTGTACCTAAGGGTACCATTGTTAGAAGAAGAGTATGAGGTTCTTCTTGATGTTTAGATTTATTGAGACTTAAGATGTATCAGTTTATTATGTCAGGATTTAATTATATTTTGGGTTTAGTAGGATCTATGGTTTTATCAGTTTGGTATGTTAGTATTACCGAGAAATTGTGGACTCTTTGATTTATTTTTATTGTATTAAAGACTATGTGGAGTTTGTAATGAGATTATTTTGAAGATATGAGATTGATTTTGCTTATGAAGTCTTTGGAGATTATTCTTTGGATGTATTGGGAGACATGTTTATAAGTGACATGTAATCATTCTCCAAGCCACCTGGGTATGGGGCGTTACAAATTTATTTTCTTTGTCTACTGTTTTCTTTTGTTCTTTTCCTCTTGGATTGGATAATCCGAAAGTGCACGTACGAGTGTGAATTAACCAAGAAGTCTCCACGGGTCATTATTTACACATTTTTCTAGCATTTCATCCATTTTCTAGATGAACAGATATTGACCCAAATCCATAAACTAATGCTTATAGAACTTGGGTTCTTTTTGTATTTAGTGACCTTTGTATTTTTATATCATTGTTGTTTCCGTAATCCAACTTAACGGTGGAAGGAACAGGACCGGATTGACTAGTCAACCTAGTGTTGTGACGGCAATATTACTGCATTCTTTGCCAGGCTTTCGTGCTTCATCTATTTTAATTCTATCCATGTTTAGTGCATGGGTATATTGCCAGATGCATCAAACACGCAAATAAAACAAACACATTTGACAAAAGAAATGCATAATTTATTGGTAAATTCTTGCAGCATGGGATCATATCAAGACGATGAATCCAGACTTTATATATTGATTTGGTGTGGCAGGACAAGTATCCCCAACTCCCAAAAGAATATCATTAGCTGTTCATGCAAGTATTTCAAGAGCAGTATGGCTAGTTCTCTCAACTTCGTCTCCATTGCTCATCTCTTTCTGTTTTTCTTCTTCCTCTTTCTGTTGGGACCTCCTAGTTTGGAATTTATTAAACACGCCTCATGCACCGGAAGCCATAGTACTGTCAAATGCTTTGAGAAGGAGAGGAAAGCACTTCTTGCCTTCAAAGAAAGTCTAACAGATCCATCAGGTCGGCTCTCTTCTTGGGTTGGTGAAAATTGCTGTACATGGATAGGTGTTGGTTGTGACAACAGAACAAGAAATGTCGTCAAGCTTGACCTAAAAAATCCAGTTGATCCGGTCTTTGACACAAAAACAAATGAAGTTAGTAAAGCTTTCAAGAAATCATGCTTGGGGGGTAAGATAAGCACTTCTTTACTCGATTTAAAGCTGTTGAGTTACCTAGACCTAAGCCTGAATAATTTTAATGGAAGCAATATTCCAACTTTTTTGGGTTCCCTTGAAAATTTGAGGTATCTTAATCTCTCGTTCTCAACTTTTGGTGGAGTTATTACTCCCCATCTTGGTAATCTATCACGGCTCCAATGTCTGGACCTTCATTCACGTTCATTCTTTGGCACCTTTCCAAGGCTGGAAGTCGAAAGCCTACATTGGCTTGCTGGTTTTCCTTCCCTTAAGTACCTTAGGATGAGTGTGGTAAACCTCTATAACGCATCAGATTGGCTACAGGCGGTTAATGTGCTCCCTTCCTTAACGGAGTTACACTTGCGTGGCTGTGGACTTGTTAGTCTTCCTCAAACCATTTACTCTATTAACTTCACAGGGCTTTCTGTCCTTGATCTCTCTTCCAACAAATTAGACTCCCCAATACCTCACTGGTTGTCAAATCTGAGTGACCTTACAGTACTCAATCTTGCCTCCAGCTCCCTTCGCGGTGTCTTTTCTGATGCTGTAATTTTTAATCTACATTCTTTACGTGAGCTTCATCTTTCAAATAACAACCAACTTGAAGGTCAGTTACCATCTAGTCTGGGAAACCTGACCAACTTGCGTATATTGGATTTATCTGGTAACTATTTTATAGGAGAGAAACCGAGCTCATTTACCAACCTTTGCCAATTGCAAACGTTTGATCTAAGCTCCAACAACGTAAGTGGGGAGATAGTTGGGCTTGTGGATGGTTTGTCTCAATGTTCTACATCCAGCCTAGAATCACTATTTTTGAGTGACAATAAATTGCTTGGGGGTATCCTGCCACACTCATTGGGAGGGCTCGAGAAATTGAAGACTATTGAGCTCGAGTCCTGTTCCTTTTGGGGCTCAATTCCATCTTCTGTTGGTAAATTGTCATCCTTGGAGGAACTTTTCCTTTCCGAGAATCAAATGAATGGAAGCATTTCAGAAACAATTGGGAATCTATCAATGCTGGTTTCCTTGGATTTGCGTTCCAATTTTTGGGAAGGTGCCTTAACTGAAGCTCATTTTCAGAATCTCTCTCGATTAGAAAGAATGTTATTGTCTGTTTCAGAATCCAGCAAATGGGCATTGGTCATAAAAGTAAATCATGATTGGCTTCCTCCTTTTAAGCTTAAGCTACTCGGATTAGAAAATGTGATGATTGGACCACAGTTTCCAGCATGGCTTCAAAATCAAACGGAGGTTGTGAGTCTTTCTCTTCAGAATGTTGGAATTTTCGACAGAATTCCGCACGGATTTTGGAATTCCTGCTCAAATATTATTGGTTTATCCTTTGCCAATAATGGACTACGCGGACAGGTACCGCACTTACCAATCCGATCACCCTTTGGCAGATTACATTGACTATAATTCAATTGTTCCAATATTTGCACAGATCACTTTTTCTCATGAATACATTTTTTTGTACAGATCCCTGAAAACATAGGTGAACTGTTGCCCGAGTTGTTATTCTTGGACTTCTCTTCAAATTCTCTGACTGGTGGAATTCCCTCTTCTATTGGAATGTTAAAAGAATTGGAAGTTCTTTTTTTAAGAAACAATTATTTTTCTGGGGAACTCCCGCCTCATTGGAAGAATTTGTCATCGTTATCTGTATTGGACATTTCAAACAATAGCATATCCGGCAATTTTCCAAGCTCAATGCAATATTTGAGTTCATTAGAGCTGTTATCATTAAGCCAAAATCATCTTGAAGGGGAGCTTCCTTCCTTCTTTAGATACTACACAGGCTTGAGAAGCCTCGATCTATTTTTTTGGAAACCTATCGGCATGGATAGGAGAAAGCTTATTATCTTTATTGAGGTTGAGACTGAGATCTAACTCTTTTGAGGGGAGCATACCTTCAAAATTATGTTTACTTTCAGGTCTTCAGATTTTAGACCTTGCAGACAATTATCTGTCAGGCGGAATCCCTCCATGTCTGGGGAACTTGAGTACTAAAACTAGCAATGATCAGGATGAAGATGAGGAAATGTTAGTGGTTATGAAAGGTAAAGAATATCTATATGATTCAATTCTCTATCTTGTTCACTCTTTAGACCTTTCAAACAATAATCTATCAGGAGAAATACCCGACAGTATTACAAGCCTATCAAAGTTTATCAACTTGAATTTGTCTGTGAACCATTTGAATGGAAGAATTCCTGAAAATATTGGGAATATGCAAGATTTAGAATCGCTTGATCTCTCAAGAAATGAGCTTTCTGGTCCAATCCCTGAAAGTTTGTCTGCATTATACTTTTTAAGTCACTTGAATTTTTCATTCAACAACTTGTCGGGACAAGTGCCATATGGAAAACAACTTCAAACAATTTATGACCCATCTATTTATGAAGGTAACTATCTACTTTGTGGCCCTCCTCTTCCGAACAAGTGTCCAGGCTCTGAAACTGAACCTAGAGGATCACCAGGTGAGGGAAATGGAGAAGATGATAGGGACGGAAAGGGAGTACTTGATTCACCAATATCATTCTACATTAGTTTGGTAATTGGATTTATTGTTGGATTTTGGGGAGTTTGTGGGACTCTGATTGTTAAAACTTCATGGAGGCTAGCTTACTTTAGAAGCTTTGATCATAAGAAAGACAAGATTTATATTTTCATTATGCTCAAATTGGTTCCCTTTCTAAGGAGGATCAACTTGGAGAGAAGATGAATCTATGGAAAATTATTAGATTGGTCAGAGTGGTTCCCTCATGTGGTCACAGACAACCGGGAAAACTCCTAAGTTTGCTTGTATGTTTTTTTTTCTTTCTTCATACTCTGAATGCTTAGACTTTTATTTGCAAGCTTTTCTAAAATATGTGGTTTTGGCATGTTATAGTAGACCTTTTATCTTTACCGTATTAATATTCATCTGTGTTTCGGCCCAGGTCTAATCTGGGCTAATCCGGGCCAGGTTTCACCCAGACCAAAACCTGGATGAAACCTGCTTTAAAAATCTGAAACCCGGTTTTTTTCTTTTCTTTTTACATTAGAATTCACAATTTAGCTAAACAAAATTCACAATTCTGGTTAAATTTTTTTTATTGAAGAGCCTGTAGCCACATGTCTAGCGGCCCCATCCTAAGTTTATTAATATGTTTTCACTTATGGCGGAGGAATACCGTGGTTATAAGCCAAGCATCAGAGAGTTTACAAATTATAAAATAAAAAACCTCCCAAATACAAACCAACCAAAACTAAAACAAAGAAAACAAAGAGACGAAAAAACTAAACAAGCGTATAAGAAGACCACAAATAAATCTAACAGGCCTAAAAAAGACGTGTAAAAAAATCTAAACAAGCCTAAATAAACCAAGGCCAAAAAAATAGAAATTCTAAACAGGCCTAGAAAGAATCCAAAAAAAAAAAAAAAAACTAGCAAAGCTAATGACAGAAATAAGAAAGGCCTAAATAATCCAGCCGCACAATATCTTTTAAAAATTGGGGAAGACCTTGATTACCATTATACGTGACATTCATACCATTTCCCCTTCTCTAGCAAGAAAATCCACCGCACTATTACCTTCCCGAAATTGATGAGCCACTGCGAAATTTATCCCCTCAAGTTCCTCTCGCAAAACCTCCCAAAAATTCCAAAGATACCATAAGGTACATCTTCCGTTGCGAATCCAATCTACAACAATTTGAGAATCACTTTTGATAATCACATTGACCATATGGAGCCATTTACACAATCTAATACCATCCAAAATTGATTTCACTTCCGCACAATTATTCATACCTACACCATAAAAGGCTAAAAAAGCCCCTTTTACCATACCATTCCAATCTCTAATAATACTGCCACTTCCGAATTTCTGGGATTAACTCGACAACTACCATCGCAATTAAGCTTCAGCCAACCCGTAGGAGGTCTAGACCATATAACAATTTTTCCAAGTCTCTTAGAAGTTCTTGGACTCTTCAAATTAAATTCTTCCAAGATCTTCAAATCATGCATGGATAAGTTACTTAACGAGCTAATGTTATTAGTCACTAACTTAATCCAAACCCGAACGCTTCTCCAAACAATCACAGTCGTGCCATACTTTCCATCTATTCTAGCCTTGCATCTTCTCTTCCATAGGCAACACGTAATTAGACAAGGAATTAAGCCAACTAGAGTACATTTGAAAGAAGATTTTTTAGCATAATTAAACCAGGTAGCTATTCTATTCTTCCACGGTAAACTGCGCCTACACAGAATACCCAGTGCAATACTAGCAAAAGACCAAACGTCTACAGCCACGATCCCCATAGAAAAAATATGGTCATTGTTTTCTATGCATCTCTGATCACAACAATCACACACAGAGGCTAGATACAGACCTTTGCTTTGAACCCGAGCATCCACTGGCAAGCAGTCAAACCAAATTGTCCACAAACATATTGAAATACGCTTAGGTAATAGCTGATGCCAGAACCAATCATGCCATGGTAATTCCTGAACTCTTTTCTCACCACCTCCCATGCTGTACTGGTTGAAAAAGTGCCATAAAAGGAAGGCTTCCACACAAATATATCCGTACCTTGTTTACCACTAGGCAGCAGTTGTAATATTTCCTCAATGATTTCCTCACCAACCAACTCCCTAAGGATACCCTCATCCCAAAAATTATTAGACCAACAATCTTTAATACACAATCTGTTGTTAGCAATATCTTCAACCCTCACCAAAAGGGGGCCCGACACCAACCTTCGATCAAACTAAAAGGAAGCATTACCACCATGCACCAAGACTTACATTCTCCATATTTTCCGGCAGCATAGTTATGATCTATCTCCAAAATCTAGAATTAGTCGGTCTCGCATTGTGAGATGAAATATATTTCTAAGGTATTTGGCACGAAAAAATTCAGACCATAGATTATTAGTAGACAGAATTTGAAAGGCAAACTTCATATGAAGTATTTTTGGACCTCTTTAAGATCTCTCACACCCAACTCTCCTTCTTTAGTAGGCATATAAATTTTACTCCACGAGCGCCAATGATACTTTCTTTTACCATCTGTCTCCCCCCAGAAAATTAGCTAATAAAGATTTAATGCGAGACAACGAGATTGAAGGCACAGTCATCACAGACAATAAGTGGATTGGCATACTTGATAAAACATGCTTGACTAAAATCAATCTACTACCCAGCGATAACAACTTGAACTGCCAACCGACAACTTTTTTCCTCACTTTTTCAATCAACGGTTGAAAAAACCGGGTTGTCAAGCTACCTAAGATCAACGGCGCACCCAAATAGGTGACATGAAACTTTCATTCCTTAAAACTCGTAAGGCTCAACAAACTCCTCTTCCGTGATGCTGAAATGAATTTAGAAGGAAATATAGCTTGTTTGTCTTTGCTAATTTTTTGACCCAACCATTTCTCATATATTTCAAGAGTGTACACCAAATTTTTAAAAGTCCTCTTACCCCCATTAGCAAAAATAAGAATTTCACTAGCATATAATAAATGTGAAACCAAAGGAACATCAATCGGATGACGAAATTTTGAAATCCATCCTTCCTCAAAATTTTTCCTGAGTAGCCTTGTCAACACTTCTTCCATAATGATGAATAAATAAAGAGAAAAAGGATACCCTTGGCACAGTCCTCGTGTAGACTGAACATAGCCTTTAAAGGTTCCATTCATCATAACAGAAAACCATTGAGTCTGCACACAATTTGCAATAAGCCGACAAAAATTTTCAGAGAAACCAAAGGCTCGAATCACATTCAACAAGAAATCCCAATTCACCTTATCATATGCCTTGGCCATATCAATTTTCACCAATACATTTCCACCAACAGATTTTTTATGCAGTGAATGAACCATCTCCTATGCAAGAGTAATGTTCTCGAAGATACTTCACCTAGGAATTAAAGCACCTTGTTCATGCGAGACCAACTTATCAAGAATACAAGTTATTTGATTCACAATAATCTTCGAAAATATTTTATAAGCCGCAGAACACAAACTAATAGGGCGAAATTTGTCAAAACTGGAGGGTTCTGACACTTTCGGTATAAGAACAATAAATGAGGAAGAATAAAACCTGGTTAGAGGAGAACCACTGAAAAAATCTCTTGCGGCCTCCACAACATCCTGCTTCATAATATCCCAGCAGGACATATAAAATTCCGATCCAAAACCATCGGGACCCGGGCTACTATTCTTCGGGATAGAAAAGATAGCTTGCTTCACTTCCATTTCAGAAGGTGCCGCACATAACCAATGGTTCTCTTCATCTGAAATCTTCTTCTCAATAAGCATCGACAAAATCACAAGGTTCCACCGTAGCCGAATCGGTAAGGAAGTTACGAAAAAATTCCGTAGCCTCCTCATGGACTTCTTCAGCATTATTCAGCACTCTCCCATCTACAAGTACCATTTTATTAATAAGGCCCTTAGTGTGTCTCTGATTAATGACCAAATGAAAAAATCTTGAGTTTTGATGTCCCTCGGCCAACCATTTCTTCTTAGCAATTTGGCCTAGGTGAGAAGCTTTCCTTTTTTTTTTTTTCCCATAATTCAATCTCAGTTTTAGTAGCCACAAAATCATCCTCAAGCTCCTCAGAGAAACCCGTTTGAAGTTGGTTGCTGTTTTCTAGCAAATCCAACCTCTCCTCCAGAGCTCGTAGATTGGCATCCACCCTACCAAACACATTTTTATTCCATGCATGAAGTGTTATCTTAGTTCTTTTTTTCGGAATAAAAAGCTTTAAGAGCCTAGTCACCTCATCCTGCATATTCCAGGCTTCCTTCACACACAAAAAGAACCCTTCATGCAAACACCACATATTAAGAAAATGAAATGGAGATGGCCCATAGGAAGAAACAGGCTGGTCTGAAAATACTACCATCGGATAGTGATAAGAAGATTTGCGACTCAGATACTTAAAATGAGCTGAAGGAAAAAGACTGGCAAATACTTTATTCATGAGCACTCTATCTAGTTTTGCCCAACTTCTGGACACTCCCCCATGCCCATTACACTAGGACATACTCTGACCAAAACTAGATAAATCCAAAAGACCAAAATGATCTATGTAGTCATTAAACTCTGACATCGAAATTAGAGGCCGAGGATTCCCACCAATTCTTTCAGAACCCCTACGAATAAGATTAAAATTGTGATGCCCCCAAATTCCGCTTGGGATCGGACGGACATTTGAAGTATCGAGACATGCAACACAAGGTTAGCTGCCCCCGTTCATGACAAAAATCACCCATAACTAACCATGGCTAGCCTCTCTTTTAAATCATGCCATAACTTTCTTCTATCCACATATGAGCACTTGGCATAGACAAATGTAACAATAACATAATGAGCATTCCATTTGAACCACTCAGTCATGGTTTGGGACGTACATAGCACAACTTCAAAACTATTTGGGTTACTCCAAAACACCCACCACTTACCACCCTAATTAGTATTAGAAACATAACGATTAAAATCCAAAAAACACCCAAGAGTAGCCATACGATTTTCAGCAACAAAAGGTTCCGAAATAGCAAATAAAGAAACCTTAAATTTATTAAGAAGCTTCTTCAATCTTCCTCTAGAACTGCCCAGCCCTCTAATATTCCTGAAAAATATTATGTCAATCATAAATTCAATTTTTGAGATCGGGTATGCACCCATTGTGATTTCCTCACTGTCTTTTCCTCCTCCATCTTTGATTTACCATTAGTTGAACGATGATCCACATCTGATTCATATAATTTTTCTTTCTCCCATCATCACAGGAATTTTGCCCTCTTCTTGATTAGATTCATAGGCCCACGCCTGCTCCCCTTGAAGCACATGCTTTCGAGAGTCCTCCATGTCATCCGACACCTCTTCATTTGGTACCTGCACATACGAAGATAGTCCATCTTGAGGATTCTGCTTTTCACTATCACACCACACTTCCTCGCAATCATCATCACTGTTTTCAACACTATTATCAAACACTTTCATCCCATTATCCACTTGTGGATCAACATGAACCTCATCAGCTTTATTCTCAACTACCTACTCCTCCACCGTAGCCTGAATAACAGTCCCACCTATGACATGTTGGGCAAGAATAACCTCAGGAATTTGCTTCATCACATGTGTTTCTTTTTCAACAACCTTATTTCCCTCAAGAATACCTTGCGAATTACTGGTACTAGCATCATGAATCCCCCTTGGCACCCCTTTCTTCAAGAACCACATTATCCGCCAACACCTCTTTAGTATTTTTTGGTTGCCAAACCTTTTTGCCTTTTACACGTTCGTCATACTTCAGTTTCACTCCAACCCTACAAACAATTGAAGTATGCACTTGTTGAGAGCATTTCGAGCAATAAAAACCAGGCTTTTCATATTTAGCTTCCTGCCAAATACAGTGTGTCGGGGATAAAACGATAGGGAAACCTCTTACCGGCTCCTTGGTCAAGTCCACTTCCACACAAATTCGCGCCCCAAAAGCACGAGTACGATTAATCGTCGC
The DNA here is from genome assembly GCF_001411555.2 of Juglans regia. Taxonomy (NCBI): domain Eukaryota; kingdom Viridiplantae; phylum Streptophyta; class Magnoliopsida; order Fagales; family Juglandaceae; genus Juglans; species Juglans regia. The sequence goes on along the minus strand of NC_049909.1, from coordinate 6,733,070 downwards.
ATTGTCTGTGCCAAGATAACGACCAAATCGTGTTGCTATAATCTGTAAAAAAATCCATCATGTAGAGGTGCATAGGGAGACCAGGCAAAAAAATCCATTGGGGAGCCAAAGGACACTCCTAGTTAACATTCAAATTCTTGGTCCATTTAAATAAATGAAAAAGCATTCCCCACCATAATTCTACCTTCATGTGCCCAACCATACACAAAATCTCGCTTGTTCTTCATGTGAATAAGAATATGATAGTCATCCATAAAACTAACTGTCGGAATTTCAGTTAATCCCCACGTTTTCACAATAAATAATCTAACTTTATCAATACACGGTCGAACTCTCATAAACTTCATCACCAATGCAAAACAAAATTCTTCCACAGCTTTAACCATCTCTGACTTCGAAAAAATGTATCCCAATTCACCATCTATCTCCATCGAAAATCGCATAGGAATTCTGAAAGCTGGATTCTCCACTTTCTTTTGTATCGCCTGTGCATATGATTTCATCTGGTTCCCATTAGAACCAGTGTTCCCCACTGACGGAGAGGCCATCAGAGGGATGTAGGGCATGATCCAACGCTAGCCCTAGCAGCCGAAACCAACCTAACAACCTGATTAAGGAAATCCCACAAAACACAAACTTACCAAAACTAGCCAAAAAAACCCAACGGAAATCGCCAAGTAAATCCTCACTTTTTTTTTTTTAATAATTGGCGGCATGCAAAACGATTAAAAAAATGTCATATTGGACTATGTGATAGGAGCTGAAAGAAGGTACTTCAAATGGCCCTAAATTATTAGTCCCTTACATCATTCAGTTCAAAACAAAGACCATCATCACTCATAAATCATAATGGTTTTGGAACCACTCTCCTTTGCAAATTGATGCCAACTTTTCACACCAGATGGAGCTTTTGGATTGCTTAAAACACAGATGATGAGGTTTTTGGTGTTGCTAATATGTAAAGAATTAATTTATATGATGAGAAGAACCCAATGAATATGTGGAAAATAGAACCTAAAGTTGCATGTCCTTTGGTCAAGTACTCCATGGCAGTGTGGCACTATCATTATCAGTTTGGTGCTTGTAGTACTAGACCTTCTCATGCAACTTTTCAAATAAAGTTGGCCATAGATAATATTGGTTTTAAAGAGCTGTAATGCTAATCCCACGTGAATAATGCATTAAACAAAATATGAAAAACTTTTTTTTGCCTTCTCAGGAGATCCTCGGGCTACATCCCTCGGGGGATGTAGCACTACTCATGTTTTTATAGGAGGGTGTAAAAGTGAATTATACACCACATCCAATTGAAATTAAATTTTTGTAGAACCATAGAAGTAAACAAAGAAAAATACAAAATTATAACAATATTATGATCTTTTGCCTGAATTAGGCTTCATAATAACCCTCCACGATAATTAATAAAATAATCCTGAAGCACTGCACGATAATACCAGAACTCACAAATTCCACAGCTTAGATGCCGAGAATAGAGAGAATTCTTTTGAAAGAGAGATCATTTTCTACTTTGTTCCACACACACCCACTTCTCATCTAAAGTGGGGAGGGGCTCTGTAAATAGTCCCTCTAAGTGTAACCCCTGGCTGGCCATTAATGGCAAGCCATCAAGGCTCATGAAGTGGCTTAAGAGCCACTTCATAACCCTAAAGAGAAGGAGAATGAGTGTCCACTATGGTTGTCCCTTTCTTACATCTCCTACTCGCACATACTGGGCAAGAACCTAGGTCTGCATCTTTCAATATGTTTTCAATCTTGTTCATATTAGCAAATATGCTTTGTGACCATCGAGCACAACTGTAAAAGAAAAATGGAAGCAATATACCAAATCTCTCTAAAAGAAGACCAGCATAGCAACATTCCTAAAAGTGTCTCGTGATGCCCTGACTTATTTAGTTATATTAGACTAAGCATCCCTAATCCCTCTCGAGTTTGAATGACTCAGAATAATGTTCAATCTCCATAAAACATGATGTACTCACAACTATGTTGCAACTCCCAAGAAGCAACATAACTTGCCGACAGTGAGTACACACCATTATTGATGTGTTATCAAATAGTCTTCCATTCGCCCTCATGTCATTCAATTTTAGTCTAGTCGGTTTCCCAGCAATGTCTCTTTAGACCGCATCATTCATGTCCATAGATAACATGTCAAAATAGCAGACACTAAAACATCAACCTCACAACATAGTCAAAGATCTCCTAATGGTCATAAAAAATTAAGGTCATCAATTATGACCTACAGGACTCACATAGTGAGGAAGTAGTGATCCATTCACTCACCTCTACTATTGGTCGCAAAAACGCATGTAGTATAAAACACATGTTAAGGAGGAGTTCTCTTAAAAAAAAGAAAGCGTATATCTAATCTCAATACACCGTACAGATCTTAGTCTAGTCGGTATCTCAGTGCCTAACCTGAGTCCCTCCATTTGCTAGCTATCCAAAGCGCCATAGAGGATCTCACATCTGGCTAAACCACATGCTACATGGATTGTGGGTCCATGCACAATCTTTTTAAATATGATGTACCTTATCTTAATTCCCACTACGGTGACATATCTTTTGTATCTTATGACTTATCCCTCTCTGGACAAGTACCAAATGACACATTGTCTTATCTTTGCTCGCTACTTGTGTGAGTAAGCCGATCTATACCTATCGACATCCCCTTTTCACCATAACTCCCAAATGTATGTTGAATATGTATGCTTACATAAAAAAAAAAAAATGCTTCCAGTCATGCTAAATTAGGGGTGCTACCCGCACCATACGGTGTGGGGTATAGCCCCTTCCCCGCCCCTGCCCCTACTCCCGCATATTTCAATAATGGACTACATTCTTCTCGGTCCAAAAATTATTCCTATGTGCAAAAGTGATCAAAAACATATTTGGGGACTCAAATTGTAAATTTAAATTTGTAAATATAAATATAATTTAAAAATTATGTAGTTTTTAAATTTGCTAGTACATATTTTGTGTAAGTTGTAGTGTAATACAAGAGTCCCACATTACTTACGTGTTAGACTTGTATTGTTAATGCAATCTATAAAAGGGTCACTTACACTACAAGTTACATAAAGTATTAAGTAAAAATTCTATTTAATTCATATTACTATATATAAATATAGTAAAAATAATAAATATTTATATTAAAAAGAAAGAGGTGCGGGGTGGGGTTGGGCCCTACTCGCCCCTCGCCCCCACTAGGGGTCCAGATGCGGGTCTGGGCGAATGGGGGTGGGGTAGCGGGGTGCGGCTCACACCCCACCCCTACACCACATGATCAAAGAGCACATCAGTGTCATGTGCACAATGGGCAAAACCATGGTGGAGAGAAATCACATGGTCACCTAAAAAACAATCAAACCACAACTCTCTAAGTGGTGTATGATTATTTCTCTTCATGCGCAATCTCATGTGTAGTAACTTTCAAAAACTTGCTCCTACTGAGGGATTGCTTTTATATATAAAAGTCCTTTGCACAACCATGAAGTTAGTGACGACTCATCACGAGTCTCATTTAAGGTCAAACTCACAATAAAATCTTAGATTCTAATCAGCAAGTCCAACTTTGACTTTTAAGAATCTAAAAGGTGACCACAAATATTATTTAGCAAACACAATTTGTGACTTTAGGGTTTCATATAAAATCTTAGATTCTAATCGGCAAGTCCCCCTCCCAGTCCCCCGCCCTGCATGAGACCTGTGATTTCTCAAACATTTGCCGTGGGCCCCGTCTCCCCTCCCCGGCCCATGGGATATTAAATTTACAAAAAAAAAAAAAAAAAATTAAGAGAAAAGATATTAAAGAAATACTACTAATACTCCCAAGTCTTAGCTCCAAAGCTATTACAATTTACAATAATAGAATTTATAATAAAACTATAATAACTAAACTATTACAATAATACAAATTAAAAGAAAACAATTACAAGATTATAAATATAAAAGGGACATTGTGATTGTATCAACATTACAACGAATTGAATATATAAAATCTAAATACAATTGCCAATTGTATTTAGAAGCAAAAGTTGTGCATGTTAATCAATTGGGTAAAATGACTGCTCATCAGTTGGCAAGACATGATGGGAAGTTAATGTTGATGATGTTGTGATGTGGTGGGATTATTGTCCTTCATTTGTAAGTCAAGCTATTTGCCTTGATAAGAACTCTATTTGTAAGGATTCTATTTGATCTTAATTAATTTTTTATGGTTATAGAAAAAATCAAAATACAATTGTCAATTGAACATAAATGAAAAAAGTGACAATGGGGAACTTTGAAGTTGAACTTTAACTTTGACATTCGGCGCGAGTGGCCTGGAACAAGAGTGGAAATTGAATTTAGTGCAGCCAGCTGTGAGTCATGAGATCATAAAATCTGAAATATTAAGAATTGAATAGAAAGATAAATTAGAATTATAAACAGGAAACAAATTAAAAAATTACAAATTAAAATCTGACTAACCAAGATGAGATGATTGGGGTCAAGATGCGACATTGAGAATATATCATTTTAATTTCAGCTTGGAATTAGGATTGAGGCTTGAGGTGCGCATATGATAGTACAATTATAAAAATTGTTAGATAAAATAAAATAAAATAAAATAAATAAGAAAAAATATTAATGGACAATAATAATTGTACAAACCTATGGCAAATGGCAATGGTGGGTCGGGTCCAATATGGTGAAGTCATACTGCAATGGAGGTAGACTTCGGTATCATGCATGGCTACAACAATTAAATTTGAAATTAATAATTTAATACCGATGAAATGGATATAAATAAAATAAATCAAAACAATAAAATGAAACATTGAAATCAACGATTACCAGATCCAGACTGATCACCACCCTCCTCCTCGTTGGCCTCATTAAAGTCAAGAACATTCAGAACATGAATTTGAGTCCAACCAATTCTGCTTAACTGTGGTAGGGGACAAAGATCTCCGGAATGGATTCAATATGCGCCCTCCAGTACTAAAGGCCGATTCTGAGGCTAATAGAGATGACCAAAATACTACGGGCTCTCTCTCGAAGAATGGGATACCTCACGACATTGATCTTCCACAAAACTAATATATCAAACCCTTCTGTATCTGGAAGAAGATCCCCTGCTAAATATCGGTCTATCTCTGACTTAGCCTCTGTAGATTGATGGACTAGTTGAGAATTCTGTGAGAGGTTTTGGGCCCACACCATCCTACGCTTTTTCCCCGCCCCACCTTCTGGAGGAGGCGCTAGGATAGGTGTAGGAGCGCTACCCCCCCCCTCCCCCGCCGATCATGGTAAACTTATCAAACAATCTACCGAGGATGTCTCTAACCATGCCCCCAATAAGCTCAGCCCATGCGGCCTCGTGCAAGTCCCAAACCATATACCATGCTATCAATCTTGAGTTGGGGGTAAAGAACAACAGCCAAATATAACAAAATATTAGTCCTACCCAAATCCCCAATACTTGTCATAGTTGACCCTCATCATCAATGCCATCTCCCACATCCTAGTTTGGTCACTAATACACATCTCATCTAATTCTTCTTTCACCCTACATATTTGTTGAGTGAAGTCATTGGATGTAGGGTATAAAGACCTAGATATTTTCAATGTCACCACGTGGAAAAGGCTTAAAAAATCTACAAATATAGAAATTACCTCCCAATCATCATCAATAGGCTTTCCTAATCCCATATACTCATCAAAACATCTGACATATTGAATGTCTTCATCACCCAATAATTTAAAAGCTTCCTTATAATCTTGGGCTGCCTCCAACATCAAGAAGGTTGGGTTCTATTTTATAGGAACATTAGTACAAATGCCCTTTTGGGATGTTTTGCCAACAGTTTTTGCAGTGGCTTTTATTTCTCCAAACTAGTAGGAGAAGATCTCACAAATCTCACAGTCATTTTGACTCGTGCAACCGAGTCATCAACATCTCTCAAGCCATTAGACGCAATTAAATTCAAAATATGTGCAACACATCTAATATGCAAACAATTACCACCCAATATTGTCTTATTTACCTCTCTAACATAGGTCTTAAGATATCACAATGCGACAACGTTAGCAACTACCTTCCAATCATCATCAATAGACTTTCCTAATACCATGTGCTCATCAAAATATCTGACATATTGAATATCATCATCACTCAATAATTCAAAAACTGTCTTATATTCTTGGGCCACCTCCAACATCAAGAAGGTTCAGTTCCATCAAATAGGAACATCAGTACAAAGGCCATTCTTGGATGTTATGCTCGCATTCTTTGCAGCTACTTTGAATTTCTCCAATCTAGCAAGAGAAGATCTCACAAATCTCACAGCCATTCTAACTCGTGCAACTGAGTCATGAATATCTCTCAAGCGATCAGACAACGTTAAATTCAAAATATGTGCAGCCACATCTAACATGTAAACAATCACCACCCAAAATTTTCTTATTTTCCTCTCTAAGATAAGTCTTAAGATATACCATTGCGACATCGTTAGAAGAGACATTATCAACTGTAACTGTTGAAACCCATGCCAACCCCCACTCCTTTATTGCAGCCTCTAAGGCATTCCCAGCATTCCCAATCATCTCAGCCTTGCGATCTGAAATTAGGCAAAACATCATAATCTTCTTATGTAGTGTCCAATCACAATCAATGAAATGCATAGTTAAAGACATGTAATTATAACTTTGGATAGATGTCCAAGTACCGGTAGTGAGGCTTACAACTTGACCCGCCAATTGGCCTCTCATCAGTCCTTCTCCTTTTGGTAATGTTTTTTAATATCTTTTGTCACAGAGTGGTAAGAAAGAATATTAAACCTAGATTCCAAGCAATTGGAATATTCCTAGAACCCTCTCCCTCCACAAACTAAAAAATATAGCTCGTCCATGATAACCATACGAGCTAACCTTCTTCTACACTCATCGGGGTCATACTTAGTATACCCCTTCAACGTAGAACCCCCACTACTCCCATCCGCAATTTTTTTAAGTCCAATCTCTAGTTTAGATTGACTCTTCTCTTGTAAGGATCTCAATATTGGACACTTCTTGCATTGTTCTTCTAAGTGCACATTTAACTTTGAAGTACCATGTTTTCTATAGTGACATCCATAGAGCTTATCACAGTGGCTACACTTTGGTTGAGGGTTATTGGGGTCACCACCCTCTAGTTTGGTAAGATGAGACCAAACTATGGAAATGAGTTTCTTGCTTTGTGTGGGCTTGGGGGTAGGACAACTATCACTAGGGTTAATGCTGGGTGTAGGGCTAGGTGTTGGAGTAACCCGGGTAGGGTTAGGTGTTGGGGTAGGCCTAGTAGGGGTAGGAAAACTAGCACTAAAATCTGAGATAGTAGAGGAAGACATTCTCCAAAACAATCAACAAATCTGGAATTAAAACAAAAACATGCCACTAACATCAACAATCAACACAGAGATGAACAATCAAAACTTGCCACTAACCTTTTTGTTATCATAATTTGTTAAATTTTTTTTATAAAATAAGCATGCACAATCAAATTTCAACATGTCACTAATATTTTCATTATTATAATTTATTTTATAAAATAAGCATGCAAATCAAAATAGACATTATATAATAAGCATGCATAAATAACACAATCAACTCTAATTTTTTATAATTTATTTATTTATTTTATTTCTACATCCATCACAATATGATATAATTGTCATTTTTATATCATTTGCACATACACCACACCACAATTTGCATACAGAATCACATGTTCACTTTATAATTACATTCATGGTAGAGATAGTAGTATGTGCTTCAGGGATTAATTTCCTGTTGGGGCAATTTGGCATACACTGACGTCCATCCACTTTCAATTATTGGAAAAGAATGTACACGCAGACAGAAATGCACATGCACATGCATATGTGCAAAAACTTGCACATGATGCATTGACATTTTCTATGATTTACTACTTAAAATGAAAGAAAACCAAAATTGAAAAATCAGTTTCCTTTGGGTTCCAATGTTTGAAAAATCAGAATTTCGAAACCCTAAAGATTGGAACCTTAAATTAATTTGGGGGTTTCAATCCCAAACCCGTGCACATTCACAAATCACATTCACAGTTCACATTCACAAATCACATGCGAAATCAAGACTCTCCACAGCACACAGTTCACAAATCCCATCATCCATCTCCATTTAATCCAAACCTTCCTCCAACCTTCATAGCTCAACAAAAAAAAAAAAAAGGCTTAAAATACTAAAAATAAGAGGTTCAGATTTGGGGCTTACCTTCGGCTAAGATGATGTGACAGCCACATATAGCAATGGCAACGGCAATGGCGATGGCCACAGCGAGTGATAGAGATAAGCAAAGAGAGACTGAGAGAGAATTGCGACGTGTGAGAGACTGAGTAGGGGAGGGGCTGGGGGAAGGGGGAAGGGGAGTCGCGTGAAGGGGGTTGGGTTTAATTAACCTAGACGAAACGACGCCATTTTGCCTATAATGTCAAAATGACATTAGGCGTGAAAGAAAAAAAGAAATAGGTGAGCCGGTAAACTAGACCGGACTGGTGGGTTTGGTTTGGTTTGGTACCGGTTTCATTTTTCTCAAAACTGGTCAAAATCCCAGTTTTCTTTTTTCTAACACCGGACCGACCAGTTTATATATATATATATATATATATTTTTTAAATGCAATTGTCAATTGAACATAAATGAAAAAAGTGACAATGAGTAACTTTGAAGTTGAAGTTTGACTTTGACATTTGGGGCGGGTGGCCTGGACCAAGGATGGAAATAGAATTTAGTGTTGCCTGCTGTGAGTCGTGAGATCATAAAATTTGAAACATTAATAATTGAATAAGAAGATAATTAGAATTATAAACAAGAAACAAGTGAAAAAAATTATAAATTAAAATCTGACTAACCAAGATGAGATGATGGGATCAAGATGCGACATTGAGAATATATCATTTGAATTTCGGCTTGGAATTAGGATTGAGGCTTAAGGTGCGCATATGACAGTAAGATTATAAAAACAATTAGATACAAAAAAAATAAAATGAAATAAATATAAAAAAAAAATTAAGGGACAATACAAATTGTACAAACCTGTGGCAAATGACAATAGTGGGTCGGGGTCCAATATGGTGAAGTAATACTGCAGCGGAGGTACACTTTGTATTATCAATGACTACAAAAATTAAATTTGAAATTAATAATTTAATAATGATGAAATGAATATAAATAAAATAAATCAAAATAACAAAATGAATCGTTGAAATCAATGATTACTAGATCCAGGCTGATCACCACCCTCTTCCTCGTCGGCCTCACTAAAGTCAAGAGCATCCGGAATATGAATTTGAGTCCCATTGATCTGATTCTGCATGCAAATCAATGTCTCCACAGTGGTAGGGGACAAAGAACTCCATAATGGATCCAATATGCGCCCTCCGGTACTAAAGGCCAACTTTGAGGCTACAGTGCTAGTAGGGAGACCAAAACATTGCGGGCTATCTATCCAAGAACGAGATACTTCATGACATTGATCTTCCACCAAGCTAATATATCAAACCCTTCTGTATATGGAAGAAGATCCACTACCAAATATCGGTCTACTTCTGACTTCTCGTCTGTAGATTGACAGAGTAGTTAGGGATTTTGTGCGATGCTTTGGGCCCACACCATCCTACGCTTTTTCCCTGCCCCAACTTTTGGAGGAGGCACTGGGGTAGGTGTAGGTGCGCTACCACCCTTAATCACGGTAAACTCATCAAACAATCTACTGAGGGTGTCTCTAACCATACCCCCAATAAGCTCAGCCCATTTGGCCCTGTGCACAAGTCCCAAACCATTTACCATGCCATCAATCTTGAGCTGGGGGTCAAGAAAATAGCCAAATATAACAAAATATTGGTCCTACCCAAATCCCCTCAATACTTGTCATATTTGACCCTCATCATCAATCTTGCATTCTTGTATGGTCACTCATACACATCTCATCCAATTCTTCTTTCACCCTACGTATTTGTTGAGTGAACTTATTGGATGTAGGGTATAAAGAACTAGATATTTTCAATGTCACATCATAGAAAAGCCTTAGAAATTCTACAAAGATAGCAACCACCTCACAATCATCAGCAATAGGCTTTCCTAATCCCATGTGCTCATCAAATATCTGATATATTGAATGTTTTCATCACCCTATAATTCAAAAGCTGCATTATATTCTTGAGCCGCCTCCAACATCAAGAAGGTTTAGTCTTGTAGGGACATCAGTACAAAGGCCCTTCAGGGATGTTATGCCCGTATTCTTTGCAGTAGTTTTTAATTTCTCCAATCTAGCCGAAGAAGATCTCACAAGATTGTCTTATTTGCCTCTCTAAGATATCCCAATGCAACATCATTAGATGATGCATTATCAACTGTAACCGTCGAAACCCGTGCCAACCCCCATTCCTTTATTGCCGCCTCCAAGGCCTTCCCAATCATCTCACCCTTGTGATCTGAAATTAGACTAAATTTCACAATTTTCTTATTTAGTGTCCAATCACAATCAATGAAATGTACAGTCAAAGGCATGTAATTATAATTTTGTACAGATGTCTAAGAATTAGTAGTGAGGCTTATAACTTGACCTGCCAATTGGCCCCTCAACAAATCCTTCTCTTTTTGGTAATGTTTTTTAATATCATTTGCCACAATTTGGCGAGAATGAATATTAAACGTAAGTTCCATGCAACTGGAATATTCTTGGAACCCTCTCCCCTCTAGAAATTGAAAAGATAGCTCGTTCATGATAACCATACAAGCTAATATTCTTCTACAATCATCAGGGTCATACTTAGCATACCCCTTCAAAATAGAACCCCCACTACTCCCATCCGCCTTTTTTTTTAAGTCCAATCTCTAGTCTAGATTGACTCTTTTCTTGTAAGGATATCAATATTTAACTCTTTCTTGCATTGTTCTTCTATGTGCACCTTTAACAGTGACCATGTTTCCTATAGTGACATCCATAGAGTTTACCACCGTGGTTACACTTTGCTTTGGGGTTATTAGGGTCACCACCCTCTAGTTTGGTAAAATGAGACCAAACTTTGGAAACGAGTTTCTTGCTTTGTGTGGGCTTGGGGCCAGGACAATTGTCACTAGGGTTAGTGCTGGGTGTAGGGTTAGGTGTTGGTGTAGGTTCGGCAGGGATAGGACAACTTGCACTAAAATCTAAGGGAGTAGAGGAAGACATTCTCCAAAATAATCAACAAATATGAAAATTAAAACAAAAACATGTCATTAACATCAACAATCAAAACATGCCACTAACCTTTTCATTATTATAATTTGTTAAATTGTTTTATAAAATAAGCATGCACAATCAAATTTCAACATGCCACTAACATTTTCATTATCATAATTTGTTTTATAAAATATGCATGCAAAATCAAAATAGACATTATATAATAAGCATGCACAAATTACACAATCAACTCTAAATTTTTATAAAATGTTTTCCTTATTTCTATATGCATCACAATATAATATAAATGTTATTTTTATATCATTTGCACATACACCACACCACAATTTGCATTCAGAATCACATGTTCACTTTATAATTACATTCATGGTAGAGATAGTCGTATGGGCTTCAGAGATTAATTTCCAATTGGGACAATTTGGCATACACTGACATCCATCCACTTTCAATTAATGAAAACGAGTGTACACGCACATGTAAATGCACAAGCACATGTATATGTGCAAAAACTTGTGCATGATGCACTGACATTTTCTATGATTTACTACTTAAAATGAAAGAAAACCAATATTGAAAAATTAGTTTCATTAGGGTTCCAATTTTTCAAAAATCAAAATTTTGAAATCCTAAACTAATTTAGGGTTCCAATCCAAAACCCATGCACATTCACAAATCATATTCACAGTTCACATTAAAAAATCACATGCAAAATCAAGATTCTTCACAGCACACAATTTACAAATCCCGTCCTCCATCTCCATTTAATCCAAACCTTACTCCTATCTCCATAATTAAAAAAAATAATAATATAATACTAAAACTAAGAGGTTCGGATTGTGGGCTTACCTATGGTGAAGATGATGCGACGACCACAGAGAGTGATGACGACGGCAACGACGACTGCCACAGAGGGTGATGGAGATGAGTGGAGAGAGACTGAGAGAGAATTGAGAGAACTACGACATGAGAGAGACATAAAGGGGGAGACGCGCTAGGGGGGGGGGTCGGGGGGCGGGGTTTAATTAACCAAGATGAAACGACGTCATTTTGCATATAATAATGGAACAATGTCGTTTCGTCTGGGGTGTTTAAAAACAAACCCCCATAAAGAAAACGACGAGGTTTTGTCCATGGGAGGTTTTTTTAAATATATATTATATATATACAAGCAGGGTTGGGCCCCCTCCGACCCCCGCCTTCGCTGGAGGCCTTAGATGCGGGCGGGGCCACCCGCCCCTTGCATCTGTGATACCGAGGCCCGCCTCGCCCATGCGGGGGCGGGGCAGCGAGGTGCGAGACCCCGTTGCCTAGCCCTACCCCCCATTCTTTGTCTCAACAGGAATTAAGTCCTGAGCTCAACAACATGGAGTCTAGGGGTGAAAAACAAAACAGGTGAACCGGTAAACTGGACCGAACCGATTGGTTGGATCTGGTACTGAGTTTGGCTCAGTTCGGTTCGTTTCATTTTTATCAAAGCTAGTCAAAATTAGTCTGGTTCCGGTTTTCTTTTTTCTAACACCGGAGCAGATTGGTTTATATATATATATTTTAATTCTTTATATTGTGTAAAATAATTTTTATATTATTTCATAATTGATAATCATCCACGCCTTACATTATATATATATATATATATATTAATTATGTCCTCACATAAAATACTAGAGGCAGGCTTGGTAATAATGTTGATGTGTAAGCCAGTACAAAATTCGAAAACAAAATATAATTAACATAGTAGAATGAAATTATATGAGTATCATAAAAAACATCATCCATCCGCAGTAGTGGCCGAGAAGGATTTTGACAATCGATAGAACATGTAGCCTTCACAATAATAGCTTATTATGCATAGGAGATTGTATAAAGTAAAAGCTCTTTTTTTTTTCTTTTTTTGTTTTTTATTTCAAACTTTTGAGTGATGTTTTTATAAGGTTATGAATGATGTACAACAAGTAAACTCAAGTCGTGTTTGAATAAAGTTATATTATACTCCACTCCACTCCTAAAGTCTAAGCACGTACGTATGAATTCAATTTGTTCACACATCCTTATAAATCCTAACAATTTCCATAAGATTTCCTAGATATCGATGTGTCATAGATAACATGCTTTGGTACTACTGGTGCTATTTTACAAGTCAATGGACATCTTCTTCATGTCCACTGCCTGCTTAATTAATCAGTGCACAACCTTTCAAATTTAATGACTTGACCATCAGCATACGTCATGACTTTTCTTTAATTTTAGATTAGATCGATAATCCCAATCCGCATTACTGGCAAATGTCCTCTCGATCGTGGAGCTTTTTTCATCAATCATCTATGTAACGCCCCGACCCCGAGGGTCCGAAGAGTTAACTTATGTCACCTAAAATTATCTCCAATAATACTTTTAAAATACACCAAAGTCTCCATAACATATTAACCTATTTGTTCAACACAAATATCCATGTTCCTACATAAGGGCACATCAGAAGTGTCTCGATAAAATATATAAACATTTCCACAAAGACTAGGAACATCCATTACTCAAAATGCCATAGCCATATAAAATATCAACACTACAAAAAAAAAAACTCTCCAAAAAGTCATTGTACCCTAAGGCACTTAGTCTTCTATGATCAACAAAGCTTGCAAGTACTCCCTATTCCTAACTCCCAGCTGGTGCATCAAAACTATCTGAAACATATTACGGAGATAGGGGTGAGTTATCAACAACTCAGTAAGCAGAGAACATATACTAGTATGCAAACATGAGCATTTACAGATTTCAGAATACAGAACAAAACACTTTTTATTTTCAGAATGCAGAGTCAGAACATGTTATCAAAAATATCAGAGCGAAAGTTCAAAAATATTCTAATTCAAAATTCCCTTGGCACAGCATAACTGAAACATCATATCAGAACAGAATTCCATGTTTAACCCCTGTGGTACGGTTGTGCAAACCTCGGTGGCCAACAGAGCAGAAACAGAATGTGAATCTTCCTCTTATCATTCTCGGAGCCCCGAGTGTTCACATAGGAAAGACCACACAGAAAACTACTTTATTTCCAAAGTGGGTGCACCAGAAATAGAAAAGTTGGTACCAACCCAAACAGAGGCCATCGTTTTACACTCATGGTAAGGTCAGAACAGAAACAAAATGTCATGCCAGAGGTTTCAGAAATCACATCTTATCATATCAGAGTACAGAACATTTTCATAATAGAACATAATCATATCACAAAAAAAAATATAATTTATGCACAAAATTTCATATTCGCTCTCTTTTGCATAGTTCGGAAGCAAAATGTCAAAATAAGCTTATGTCTACACTAGTCATGACAGAAAATATTTCCTTATTATACAGAATTTCCTGAGTAATGGAGAACAAATAACTGAGGTCATTTTCAAAATTTCCTTTCATAACAAAACATGCGCATTTTCAAAATTGACCTCAGTCTATTTTATTTTTATGCAAAGTCTAACATAGGAACCCCGCTTACCTGGACTCCTTAGTCTTTCAAAAAAATTTCCTCAACAAAGCCGAACAAATATTAATTGTCACCTATAAAAATCACGTAATTCCCGTAAATTTTCAATCAATCACGTATTTCGATATTTAAACCTAAATTGCTAAAGGAACCTAGTTTAAATCCTCAAAACCTAAAATTCTCATAATTCCTAAAATACCATCATTTTCTAAAACCATCAATATCCACATAATCGAATTCGTATCGAATAAGAGATTTAATCGATCAAGTGTTAAGACAATTACGAAACTAAATAAAAAGTAATATTTAAAATATCTAAAGTACCGACAACGTATTATAAATTAAAAGAATACTTAGACTACTTTAAAAATCTTATAAAATACGCAATGAAAAACTCATCTCTTAAAAAAATAGGTTTACTTACTTTAGTTAACAATATTATTAACATATTATCTCCACAAAAATAATATTTTATGAAACTTAAGATAAAACCCACTTAAAGTACATAACCCAAAAAGACCTATCATCCGAAAACAAATATCTGGAAAGTACACTAAGGTAAATTGGTAATAGTACTCGGCTATTAAGTTAACATTATATATATATATAAATAATATATTATGCACGTATGTAACTTATAAGAACAAGACCGAATGAACAAACACACGAAATAACAACAAGTATGCGGCGGCAGGAGCTTACCCAAGGGAAACCGAGGCACGCGTGGAGGGGTAAGGCGCGACGGGGCTGGCTAGAGGGAGGGCAGGAGAGCAGAAGTGCGGTGGAGCTTCCGTTGAGCACAAGAGAAAGAGAGGCAGATGTGAGCGAGAGAGAGAGGGCGGAAAGAAGCAGATGCTCACCGTGAGGGGTTGCTACGGGCTGAGGTGGTCTGTGGGTGCCCCGCATCCACTTCTGTGTAGGTGGTGACAGCTTGGAGTGGCTGGCGAGGTGTGGTTGTCTGCTGGCAAGAACTCTCTGTTTTGATTGAGAAAAGCAGAAGTATGATGTTCTGCTTTTCGGAAGTGTAAACAGAGGTGGCGTTTTACGTAAAGTGGGTGGTGGCACACGACTGAAGTGGTGGACTTGAGTGGCTGAGGTTCCCTGCGTGGATTGAGTTCAGGGAAGTAGCAACACGTTGGCTTGGCTGTGGGAGTGGTGGAGCTACTGAGCGCCACTGAGGCTTGCAAATTTTTTTTTTTTTTACAAAGACTTTGCAAAGCTAGCGATGATGGGGAAAGGGAGGGCTGGAGCTTCTGTGCGTGGAGTTGCAGTGGCTGGGTTGTCGCTACTTGGAGGTGGTGAGGTGGCTGGAGTGGAGGTCTCAGTTTAATATGGATGGCTGAGAGCGTGAAGAGAGGACAGCGGCACATAAACTAGGGTTGAGGATGTTTAACATATATATATATATATATATATAGAAGATATAAATAGTAAAGAGAAAACCTAGAGGAAGGGGATGAAAAGGGCATGCATGAAAATTGCAAACGGGTGTGAAACCCTGCGACGTGCTCTGGACGCTTCCATGGGACGGGCTCTTAAGTCTAAAAAGAAAAGAAAATAAATTAAAATAAAAATATACTTAGGCCCAAACTCTCTTCTAAACAAATTTTAATAGTAATCCCAAACTTTTTTTTTTCATAACTATGAACCCAAAATTTTGTAATGCAACTTGACTAGCTCGGGTGTTACAATCTAACAAGTGGGTCTCACATTTATAAATTGAGTATGGACACTACAATATATCTATACGAGATGGCAACGATATTGTGTACTCTGAAAACAATTAATTAATTTTCTATATTATTGAAAAATGGGTTTTCGATAAATGTCTTAGTTTTTGAAATATCTTTTACTTTTTATCAATGAAAAAAAAATATTTTTCTTTTAAATAAGAACCAAAACATTCAAAATCTTATTTGTCTACTATTTTCTTTTGTTCTTTTGTTCTTTTTTTTATTTTTTATTTTTTTTATTTTTTATAATAAGGATCACATTTCATTCATAATATGGAACATACAAATATGACTTAAAAAAGTCAGTTACATACGTTAATAACTTCCTAGCACCCTTCTATGACTGACATGGTCTAGTCCAGACGACAGATATCTGAAGACCTAAGTCTAAGGGATCCGTTGTGCACATCTTTGTCCCCGACAAAGTAATAGTAACCAGGTGACAAAACCCATATCTCGACTACGTAGAGTAGAGTGCAGCAAACGAAGAGGGGAGATCACATCAATCGGACCAAGGTCCGAAGGGACAAATTTTTTTTTGGATTTTTATTTTTCAATAAAAGAAGAACAGGACACGAAATAAAATACAATGGAAAAACCACTGTAACAACAGAAAAGGACACTGCTCCAAGCGGCTGCGGTGGCACGTGCAGTACACGCTCCACCCTGGGAGAAAACCGTCGACCGATCTTAGAGGATCCGGACTCACAAAACCCAGTGGCGCCGGGCGTGATGATGGCAGAGGGCCTCTCGGCGGCACGAGAAAGCCACTCGCTGAACATCTCAGATAACTTTTGGCCGTGCGTGCCAGCAACTCGCCACTCCGTTTGGCGCCGCCTTCGGTAGTCTTGAAGATCGGCGGCTGGGCAAAGCCATGGAGAGGCGCGTGCTGATCTATGGTTGCCGGAGGATCTAGATCCGAGATTCTCCCTTAATTAGCTTGTAAAAACACAACAAACACAAAATGGAGCACTACATAGAGGGTACGGAGGTTGGGGAGAGAGGGAGGGAGGGGGAAGGAGCCAAAGCTCCCACCCCCTTGAGTCAGAACTGTAAACAGGAGTTTTGAGAGAGACTGGCTCGAGAGAGAGCTTTTTTCTTCTTGAACGATTGGATAATCCAAAAGTGCGCGTTGGAGTGTGAATTAACCATGAAGTCCACGGGTAATTATTACACATTTTCCTAGCATTTCATCCATTTTCTAGATGAACAGATATACCCAAATCCCTAAACTAATGCTCATAGAACTCGGGTTCTTTTTGTATTTAATGACCTTTGAACATTTATATAATTGTTGTTTCCGTAATCCAAATAAATGATGGAAGGAACATGATTGGAATAACTAGCCAACCTAGTGTAGTAGTTGTGAGGGCAATATTACATTCTTTGCCAGTCTTTCGTGCCTCATTTATTTTAATGCTATCTATGTTTAGCCATGCACAGATTAAAACAGGTTTTGTGACCAATTACATGATCATAATTGGAATGGATATTTGAGCCCCCAAAATTTTAGCGAAGAGATAAAGTCAAGAAATGACTTAGGCTCCTAATAAGAGATAGACTTAGACTCCTAATAAGAGATAGACTCGGACTTCTAAAAGGAAAATATTTCACAAGACAAATTGGACTCTATCACTCTAAGGAAATAACCTCTATAAATAGAGTACAGGAGGTAACGAATTAAAAGATTGGATTTATTCGCTACTTTATACACTTACACTCATATTGCTATATTAACTTTGGCATCGGAGACTCTACAAGGCAACTAGTGTCGCCCCCTTATTTGTTGCAGGTCATCCGTGTGGTTGGTGGTGTAACACACGTCCTTAACAGTGGCGCCGTCTGTGGGATCTATACAGACTTCAATGTGATTTTCACACACTAACCACCACGCAATCGCACGCAAACCGTAATTTCTTAATACCGGAAAGGAGAGTAGGGGAATTCCACGACTCACGAGAATGTCTTCAAAAGATTAGATAAGATCTCCTCAACTCTGTTATTTTTCTTTTTGTTTTCAAACTAACGCTGCGGCGAATAAAAATATATATGTATATATATTATACGTGGAGGAAGAACACAAGAAACGGATGCACTACACACGTGCACTATGCACTGCGTACATAGGAAGGGGTACGTGGCGTGCCATCACTCGTGTAACGCCCCGGTCCCGCACGGGTCGGAGAGTTACTTCCTAACACTTAAACTCACATTTTGACAATATAAAAATAGACTCCAAATTCCCAATATCATATAGAAAATTCGATTCAATCTAATTTCCTCAATATAACCAATTTTCCAAAATATCAAGTCATCAAAACACAATAAAATTTCTTAATAAAAATCGACAATACTCATAAAAAACTTCCTATGCTTAAACCACTATATTTAAATCATCTCACCCAATGCCTTATAATATTGATCCTCAGCTGAACCATCAAAATATCTGGAAAATATTGTGGAGATAAGGGGTGAGTTATCAACAACTCAGTAAGCAGAGACCATATACTAGCATGTAAACATGAGCATTTATAAAGTTCGGTATGCAGAATAAGACATTTACTTTCAAAATGTAGAAACAACATATTTTCTTTTTAGAATGTATAAACAAAGCTTGTTACAAAACATCCGAACGAAATTTTCAGAAAAACAAACTTGTTCCAAAAAAAAAAATCTTTTGGCATATCCAAACTGAAACATTATATTCATATCATCTCATAGCATCACATTGAGACAAATACCATGCTTAACCCCCGTGGTTGGGTTATAAACTACCATTATACCCGTGGCTGGACCGTATACCATGTTTCACCCCTGTGGTAGGGTTATAAACCACCATTATACCCGTGGTTGGGTCGTATACCTTGTTTCACCCCCGTTGTAGGGTTATAAACTACCATTATACCCGTGGCTGGGCCTTAACAGAAACAGAACGGAACATCATCGGAATCAGATCACATTCAAATACAAAATCAGAACTTCATGCCAAGGTTTTCACATGACACATCATATCAAAACAAAATACTGAATGGCTTCAGATCATTTCACATGTTCGAAATAAACAGAATCCAAAACATCTTCATTTATTCATAGCAAAAACTTTTAGATTTTCATATTCGCTCTTTTTGTATAGCTCAGAAATAGAATACACAAAATTAGCTCATGTCTACACCAGTCATGACAGAAAATACTTTTTCTTATATTGAATTTATGCATATGTAGAATAAACATTTGAGGTTGTTTTCATATCATTTCTTTTCAAAAACAAACATGCTTATTTTCAAAGTCAACCTAATTTCATTTTTTTTTATGCAAAACTAGTATATGAACTCCGCTTACCTAACTTCTTAGCTTTACAGAAAATTCTCCCCAACAGTACTGATCAATTGTCAATCGTCATCTATAAAAATTCATGTAACTTAAATAAATCTCCAATGAACAGATAATCTCATATTACACCTGAAGTACCTATTTTAATTCCTCAAAAACCTAAAATTTCTCTTAATTCTAAAATACCATCACTTCCTAAATTCCTCAATATTCACATACCTATTAAACTCAAAATATTTTTGAAATGGCATAATAATATTAATAATAAATACAATTATGCCATAAAATACATTTTTAGTTTAAATACTCATTAAAACAAAACTGATTAAAGTAGGAGAGCAAATATTTCATTTAATACAAAATAGACTAATTAGTTTCTTTTTAATGAATTCAAAATAAAATTCTTGCACTACTATGTTCTTCTAAAAAATATATATTAGTACTAATAAATATTTCAAATATTTATTTAATCAGTATTTAAAACAAAACTCTTACAAAGTGAGTTTAATATATAAAAACTAAAACACGATCAACTTATAATTACTCTGTTAAAAGCATCAGTATACTGACTTAGTAGTATAAGTCCAAACGTCTATGTCTAAATAAAAGTATAACATGCACGTAATATAAAACTCATTATTTCAAATCCAATATACATAAACAACTCATTAAAATATAAATCCATTAACCTAGGACATCCGAAATAATATAGATGAAAACATCATAAGGGCAAAAATGGTAATAGCACAATCTATTAGGTTAACCGAGACATCAAAATATTTCATTTTTAAGTAAGCTATCACAAAAACAGAGCGGCGGCAGCAGCACTTACCCAAGGAAAACTAAGAGGCAGCGGCACCGAGGGGAAGGAGGTCGCGGTGGAGTTGAGTTGCGGTGGACGGTGGCTGTCCAAACGGCAGCGCACTGGAAGAGAGAGAGAGAGTGATGAGTGAGAAAGAGAGAATGGAGATTGAGAGATGCGCGGGAGATAAACAGAGAGGGAGGCTTACGGTGCTGATGGTCGGAAATGGAGGTGGTACTGTGAGGACTCCGAGAGGCACCTTGGGGTTGGGGGTGCATAACCGACGACGGCAGTGGCTAACTCGCAGTGGTTGGTGGTCTGAACGGTGAAACAAGGGCTGGTTTTGGTGTGGAAGTGGGTATGGTTTTTGCTCTGTTTTTAGTTCTTGAAACAGGGGCTGGCCTACGGTGGCTTACCGTTTCACATGGGGGTTAGGCAAAGTCTGGTGGCTTCAGCCATCCAGAGGGAAAAACTCGCACGGGGTGGTTTTCGTTCGGCTGAATGCACACAGGCTTGGGTTTTTGTGCTGGTGAGGACGCGCAACTAGGTTGGCGAGGTCTAACGCAGTGGGTGTGGAGGCGTGGGGCTGGGTAGTGGAAGTTGTCCCACGGTGGTGCATGGCTGCGACAAAGGTTGGTAGCTTGAGGAGGAAGTTTTGTGACTAATGACAACAGGGAAAAACCCGAGAGGTAATATGAGTGAGGAAGCATTTACAAGGTGCAATGTGTTGAGAAACCAAAATGCCTAGCATTGAGCGCACGGGAAAGGGAGAAAAAAAAACAAAGAGGAAGGTAGTGATGTGCATGGGGGCAACGGTTACCATGAAGTTATCGTGCTTGATGCGGGGAACTTCTGTACATGGGGAGGAACATATGAGTGAGAAGAGAAACGGTTGGGAGAAAAAAATATATATATATTTATTGCGAGCACTGTGCTAGACCCGGGTGTTACAACTCGGCACCAACTGCTCGTTGTGATGCATCTCGCCATTCTCGCCCATGTGCACCAAAGGAGACCACTTGGCGCCAACTGTCCCCCGCCATGTACCTTGTCGTTCTTGCCCATGCGCACCAAAGGAGACAACTCGGCTCCAATTGCTCCTCGCCATGCACCTCGCTGTTGTCTCTCGTGCGCACCAAAGGAGTCCACTCGGCACCAATTGTTGCTCGCCATGCACCTCGTCGTTCTCGCCCGTGTGCACTACTGGCAGCTCGCTCAACTACTCAGAACAACATAATGGCCCATTAAGTTTATTTGCCACGGAGTTTGTCAGTGCTCCTCGCCACAAATTTGCATGGAAACCTCCATGCCATAGATCGATACACTGAAATGGGGAGAAAGATATTCTCTGACTCACTAGATCTTCAATGAAAGTTTAGATAAGTTTTTCTACTTTTTTCCCTTTTGTATTTCGAAAACATGAGAGGAATAGAGCAGATATATGATGTATACTATGTGTACATGCATGCCCTACTGGCCAAAATACACGTACATGTAGTCTCACGTAAAACTTGCAATGTGCATGGGTTGCAAAATGTTGGCAACTGTTGCACATCGAAGTCATGAACCCACAAACTTTGGAAAGATCTGCTGCACCCAACATATTGAAATCATAACTCCACCGCAACGCCATGGCCAACACAACTGTAGTGCATCTCGCCACCCTTATGGCGAGCAACATTTTGCCAGAGTCACACAAGTGCAAATAATATCTCCCAGTTGCTAGCTGCGTTCATGACAGGCAGCACTCCCACAATTTTAGCTAAGAGTTAAACTCAAGAAGGGATTCGCGCCACTTTGTGGGAAACTAGACCCGCGCCCCTTGGCAGGTAACAAGACTCATGCCTCTTGACTAGCAAACAAGACCAATGCCTATCGGCGAGCAGCAAAATCAACACTACCACCATTCAACCAAACCAAGGTCATCATGGAAAGTATATGTGGTTCTGTCACTGCTCATGCCAAGGCATGGCTACCCGCAGACATAGCCCATGTATCACCAGCCTCCAGCATACATTAGCGGGATGGCTCAGGTTCACAAATCTCAAGCTTGTAATTTGTATTACACTTACCTATTTTATTTTTTGTGAGAACGTCTTAGGACGTGGTGCAACCAAACGAAGGTTCGTGGAGGTCAGAAGACCACAGGACCCACTCCAAAGATCACCATCGAATGGGTGTAGAGGTCAGAATACCACATGACCTTCTCGAGAGTTCGCCATCGAATGAGTGTGGAAGTTTGAAGACCACATGTCCCTCTCCAGAGATCACCATCAAACGAGCGTGGATGTGAGAAGAACACACAACTCTCTCCAAACGAACTGGCATGGAGGTCGCAAAGACCACACGACCATTTCCAAATGAACTGGCTTGGAGGTCGCAAAGACCACACGACCCTTTCCAAAAGAACTGGCATGGAGGTCGCAAACACCACATTGCCCTCTCCAAACAAACTGGCATGGAGGTCGCAAACACCACACTGCCCTCTTGTTAGACCCCCACGTCGAGTGGCCTCAAGGGGAGCAGCACAAGCCCTAACCATGGTGGGTACTAGCACCGTGGTTAACCCACAACCATGCCTTCACAGCATGCGGGCTAGCGAGGCTAGCAAACACACGGCAGCGCGCGCAGCACAAGCCAGCGCGCACAAGCACGCAGTACAGGCCAGCGCGCGCAGGCGCGCAGCACAGGCCCGCGCGCACATGCGCGCAGCACCAGGCGCCCCAGCGGGCCGCACGCCCAGGCACTTCGCAGTGCGCAGGCCCGTGCGCACACCAGTGGGCCGCAGGGCCCTGCACACGCCCATGCGCCACACAGACCAGCCAGTCCGCGCGCGCGCACACGACCAGGCTGACCATGCCGCACACCCGCACAGCCTTGGGTCCTCCTGCCGCCCATGCCAGCACGCCCACGCCCATCCTGCAGCACACCAGCGAGGCTAGTGGCACGCCCCATGGCGTGCCATCCAGCGCACGGCTCCAGCCCGTGCCATGCGGAGCAGGTCAGTGGCATGCCATCCAGGCGTACCATCCAGCGCACGGCTCCAGCCCGTGCCATGCAGCCAACGCCCACGGCACCCACGTGGGCCATGCCGAACCAACACTTAGCCATGCAGCCAACGCCCAAGCCAACCACATGGGCCATGCCGAACCAACACTTAGCCATGGACCAACCAACCAACATGCAACCACTTAACCCACCTTGGGTCCGTGCATGTCACACCATGGTTTAGTCCATGGCTCCCTTTTAATTGTTTTACTTATTTAGTCCTTTGATTATTTGTTATTTACTTTGAAGGGACCATTTTAGGGTTTCCAAGTTGTAACCTATAAATAGGACCCCTAGTCATTTCATTTCCATCTTTTGGCAAAAACTCTTAGAGAGAGAACATTGTGGAGAGATCATCTTTCGGTGCAAGTGCACTTGGGCAATTTGGGTGCAATCCGTGAATCCCAAATTGAATTATCATTTTATGTAGTTTAATCATTCCTTGTGCAATACGTGAATCAAGGCTTGATTGTTCAATCGTTCTTGGTGTTATTTAGTTTATCTAAGAGCAATAGATTTCTATATATTGTTCTTGGAGTTCCACATTTGTTCTTGAAGTTCTTCATTATTTTTTGGTCTCTCAATCCGTGTGAATCCACATTTCGACTATAACAAGTGTTAGTCAACTTTCCATAAGTTGCCCTAACCCTTTTGGTTGTCATAGCCGAATTGCATCACTTGGTAGGTCAAATCCCATTCGGCCAACTATTGCCTTATTGGGACTAGCCTAGCCGCCACCCAACATTCCTTTTGCATCCCTCATAATTAGGAAACTTTCCTAATTCCCATACTACCCTATTTCGGCAACCCTAGCTATCATCTACCATACCCTACTTGGGAACCCTAGTCGCCACCTCACTTACCATTTTGAGACAAACCCTAGCCGCCACACATACACTCCATGGTGAGCTAACCCTAGCCGCCAACTACCTTCCTAATTTGGCCAAACCAAGCTGCCCATTTCCGTACCCTTTTGGGCACCCCTAGCCGCACACTTCCGTACCCACTTGGATAAACCCTAGCCACCATTATCCCTTACCATTTCGGGAAACCCTACTATACCTCATAGCCGTGCATCACCCATCACCCTACCCTACACTTACATCATCCAACCTTAATATCATTCATCATTTCTAGCCGCAATACACATTTTCATATTGACACATTGGTCATCTTGACCTACATTGGACGTGGACCAAGCAAGAGAAGGACTTGGACTCGGTCACCTCAAGGTTGCTATTGGCTTGGCAAGGCAAGTGTTTAGGGACTAGACCGGGGACCCTAACACCTCTCCAGAGATTGCCATCGAATGGGCATGGAGGTCAGAAGACCACACGACCCTCTCCAGAGATCACCATCGAAAGAACGTGTAGGTCAGAAGACCACACGACCCTCTCTAGAGATTGCCATCGAACGGGTGTGTAGGTCAGAAGACCACACGACCCTCTCCAAAGTTACCTTCTAGAATAAGCCACCGAGCTCCACAAACACCGAGCTCCACAACCACCTTGCATGGGTTTCCTTCGGGAACGAGTCAATGGGCACAACAACAGCCTAATGTGGATTCAGGGAGTCGACGAGCTCCTTGATCACTTAAGCGCGTGTTACTACTAGCGAACACCAACAACAAAACAAGAACACAACAACAATTTACACCATGGGGCAGAAAATCCACTACTCCCAACAAAAGTAAAAACGATCACATAAATACACACACAAAACCAATAGACAAAAACAGTCACTCTTTGCTGACAATAAACAACCTCTCATGCAAACATTCACATAAACAAACAAACTCAAAATTGAGCTACACGCTCACACCTAATGTGGTCGAGTACATCTTCTGCCTATCCCACCAAGCTGAGCTCCTCAGTGCTTAGCACGAAACAAACAAAAAACCAAGGACCGGACAACAAACTAGGGACCGAACGAGAAACCAGTGACCAATTTTCTGAATTTATTTTGCAGATTATTGACTTGAATATTCTCAAGGCTTTCTAAGGCTTCACAAGGGTGTGGAGACACCCATGCACTAACTAGTATGGATCCTCGGTGGGGCAGGGGAAAACAAAAGCGAGCAAGCGCCCATGAGCCGACGGTGTAAAAGGTAGGTACAGAGAATGCAAAGTATTTAATTTCTCATGTGCCAACACAAAGAAAATTAGCAAGGTAACATGAAGGGATATTTGACCCCCACAATTTTAGCTAAGATATAAAGTTAAGAATGGAATCAGACTCCTAAGAAGAGATAGACTCAGACTCCCAATAAGAGATAGACTCAGACTCAAAAAATGAAAAAACTTCACAAGACAAAGTGGACTCTATCATATCAAGGAAATAACCTCTATAAATAGCCTACAAGAGGTAACAAATTAAAAGACTTGATTTATTTGCTACTTTATATACTTACTTTCATATTGTTATACTGACTTTGGCATCGGAGACTCCATAGGGCTACCAGTGCCGCCCCTTTATTCGTTGCAAGTTATCTGTGTGGTCGGTGGTGTGAAACACGTCCATAACAGTGGCGCCACCTGTGGGATCTATACAGACTTCAACGTGATTTTCACACACCAACCACTACGCAATCGCACTCAAACCACAATTTCTTAATACCGAAAAGGAGAGTAGGGGGATTTTGCGACTCATGAGAATGTCTTCAAAAAATTGGATAAGATTTTCTCAACTTTGTTATTTTTCTTTTTGTTTACAAACTAACGCTGCAATGAATAATATATATATATATATATATTATACGTGGAGGAAGAACACAAGAAACGGATGCATTACACATGTGCACCATGCATTGCCCATGTGCCATGACCCAACCAAGTATAATTACCCCCACCCTCGGCCAGGGAAGAGGTTCACACTCTTTAATACTTCAACTCTCATTCTCCTTGACTGAATGTTTCTCTCTTTCTCTCATTCCCAACAACTAACTTAAGTATTGGAGGTACAACGGCCCCACGAGCCCCCCATTAGGGGTGCTATCCACACCATACGGAGCGGGGCACCCCCTTCCCGCCCCTGCCCCGCATTGGACGAGGGTGCAATTTCTCCAACCGGTACCTGCCCCACCTTAGTGCGGGGGTGGGGTACCTCGTCTGGGTAGGGTGCAGGGGCGGATACCCAAATGGGTCATGGGCCCAAAAGTTGTTTTGGGCCAATTTTTGGCCCATTTCAATGTTTCAAGGACCATTTTGGGCCCAACAATAAAAAAAATGTTGAATTTTAAAATTTTGAAATAACCATAAATTGAATTTACAGTAAAAAAAAATACAAATTAAGAGAAAAAAAGATTAAAGAAGTACTACTAATACTCCTAAGCTCTTACGATTTACAGTAATAGAATTTATAATAAAACTATAATAACTAAATTATTATAATAATACAAATTAAGAGAAAACGATTACAAAATTACAAACATAAAAGAGATATTGCGATTGTATCAACATTACAAAGAATTAAATATGTAAAATCTAAATACAAGTGTCAAAGTACTTTGAAGTTGAACTTTGACTTTGACATTTGGGGTGGCTGGCCTGGGTCAAGTGTGGAAATAGAATTTAGTGCTGCTTACTGTGAGTCATGAGATCATAAAATCTGAAACATTAACAATTGAATATGAAGATAAATTAGAATTATAAATAAGAAACAAATTAAAAAATTAAAAATTAAAATCTGATTAACCAAGATGAGATGATTGGGATTAAGATTGGATATTGAGAATATATCATTTGAATTTCGGCTTGGAATTATGATTGAGTCTTGAGTTGCGCATATGACAATAATATTATAATTAAAATAAAAACAATTAGATAAAAAAAATAAAAATAAAATAAATATGAAAAAAAAATTAAGGTACAATACAAATTGTACAAACTTATGGCAAATGGCAATGGTGTGTCAGGGTGGTGAAATCATACTACAGCAAAGGTAGACTTTGTATCATGCATGGCTACAACAATGAAATTTAAAATTAATAATTTAATACTAATGAAATGAATATAAATAAAATAAATAGAAATCAGGTTTTAGGGCGTCTGTCTTGGCCAAACGTCGCATGATGGATGGAAGTGGAGGACACCATTTTACTGAAGGAACGACTGCGTTTTCATCCCTAGCATCAAACGTCTGGGTTTTAATAAACCAATCAATGTAGTGTTAAACGATGTAGTTTTTATACTTTATGTTTAGTTTGTTATTTGAGGATAAAGAAGTAATTGTCTTGTAAAACTGTATATCCCACGCATGTGAGCTGGGAGGAGGCACTTTTGGGTCATTTTTGTGAATTGTGTTTGGTTGGAGGAATTGGGACCTTGAAAATGCATGGCGTGGCCATTATCTTCTTCCTGAGTTGATTACTCCATTGTTACTCTGTTAACTTGCAGGAATTAAGGGAATCCTAAAAAGTGGTATCCCAGGGCCGTAGATCCTTTACTTTTCCATCATATTTTCCATCACCGATAATCCATACAGCACCTTGTCCCATACAGTTCCCTGTCCATACACACAACCATGCCCATATACAAAGACCATTCACCTATGACAATCAAATTTCCTCTAGAACCATTCCATATACAAAGACCCATATCCATAGACATAACCATACACAAACACCATATATAAACACTTTCGCCTAAACCATATACAACAACCCATTTGTTATTTCCACAATTATGGCCATAAGTACAAGATCTAATAAACAGCAGCAGGAAAACCAGCATCAGTTAGCTATGCAGGAGGAGATCCAGGATCTGAAAGGCCAAGTGGCCCAAATCACTGGCGTGCTCCGCACTATGTTTGAGCAGCAGCAACAACTTGACAACCGAGATCAGCAGCTGCAAAGGGAGGTTGACATCGCCACTTATTTGTAAATACGAAGTTTTGAACAAGCAATATTAGAGGCCAAAGACAAAATTTATCTCTTTATTTATTTATCATGTTGTCCCGTTTGGTTGTAGAGAAAAGTATAGAACCCAAGTAAACAGATATCCTATGCTCAATATACTGCCTAATTGCTCGATGAGTCAGTGTAGAAGGAAAGAAATAAAGAGAGAGATAAAAGGGGAGCGACAATTCAGCGAGCTAGAAAAACTGATCTATGAACAAGCTAGGAAACTTGAGTAGAGCGACAACTAGAAAAGGGCTGTTGAAGACCTTAAAAAAATGTTGGTTTGGAAGAAGAACAACAGAAGTGAGAGAGATAAAGGTACATAGCGACGTTGTTAGTCATCTAGTTTATTTTGGAAGGATACCTTTTTTTTTTTATCATCTTCGTCTCACCATTTCACGAAGTGACATTCGATGATTGATATATTTAATTATTATATTATACTTGTGGGCCAATTATTTGATGCCACATCAAGAGAGTTGAGAAGATGATAATTAGAAAGATGATAAATATAATTTTTCTAATCAAAAACCTTATAGAAGAGGATAAATGATACTGTTGATGTCGTGTTTTGCATGCTTGGGCCGCTCCATGCTAGCAGTGCTTGGACTCTTCCCTGCAAGGAGGAGAACGGGGGAGCTCGGGGCCATGGTACCTTCGACGCTCAAGTTAGTCTAAGGTTGTTGAAGATGAAGAGAGAAAGAAATGCAAGAATCAGATAGCAATGAGGTATTTTAGAAAAATAAGAGAGAGTAACCCCACTCGCGGCAGAGTAAGGGGTATTTATACCTGGTCTGGATGGATTCTGAGGCGACGCTGTCCTGTACGCGGCTCCGTACTGTAATCGCACGTCCCTGTCGGATCTTGCTTTACACCAGGCTTGTTAGGTCTGGCCTGGGCTATTGTCGGCACCTAGGTGGGCACATTGAATGCGGGATGGTCTTCTTGCCTCGTGCTTGCCCATATCCCATTAAATGTGGCGTGGCTTTGGACAACTAGGTCAGGGACGAGGACGTGCTCTATCCGTCAGATTGCCTCGTCAGTTTCCTTGGTGTAGTGTCAGGTTGCGTTGGTCCCCTAGCTCTTACTTGGGCTCTTAATCTCACGTCTCTGGTACCGACCTCCTTGGCCAGGTTGGCCCATCCCCGGCCCCATGAGCGGGCCTGGGCCCAGTGTTTGTCCTGGTTAGATCCTTGGGGGTTTCTCCCCTCACATCGACCTCCTAGGTTGGGCCAGCCCATCCCCAGCCCCATGAGCGGCCCTAAGCCTAGAGTCCATCTTAGTTAGGTTCTTGGGGGTTTCTCCCCTCACAGATGCCTTTTTGTAACTTTTTCTAGAGAAATGGATGCTTAGTTAAGGGCTTATTTGTAAATAGATATCATCCCAAAATTCACATCTCATCTCATCCCATCTCTTTCCCAAACATAATTCAAAATACAAACATTCTCAAATTGATCATTAGAATTTTTCCTAACTTTCAAACAAAAACTAAAAAAAAATTCAACTTTTTCAAATCTCTAAATTAAATAATATTATAAAACTATATTTTAACTTTATAATATTTTTTATTCAACTTTTTCTCTCTCATTTTTCAAAACTCAAAAAATAGTCAATTTAAACTATTTCGCAAACTATTTTACTACTATTCATAAAATTCTCATATCATCTCACTTCCTAAACGAGTTTTCATTTTCAAAACAAACATATGTTTCGACTTCTGACCCTATATTTTCTGAAGGAGTGATATTTCAAGTGGTAAGATCAGGTTATAACGGTTTGGAAATTTCTAGGCGAGAATAGGTATTGTTGGACTTATCATGAAAAGTACTACAATTACAAAAAGATCTCATAAAAGTAAATCTATAAACTAATATGATTTCTTATGATATGTTAGATCTGCTTTATAATAAAAGTAGTTTTACAATCTGACGTACCATATCAAATCTTGCTAATTTGTAATTTTATTTTTGTGATATATCTTTATGACTAAAGTATTTCTCTAATTGATATATTCCCTTTAATTGTTTATTGAATTTTATGGGCCACTTTAGAGAGAAAATAAGACATAATTAAATGCTCATTTATGGTTTACATTGTCCAGAACCTTCTTACGAATAATATTAAATATTATAAGTTTTCTTGTTGTATTTATCTCTCATTGAATTAGATGTGATCAAGTGAAGAAATTAGAGATAATCTCTATCTACTATAAGCATTTTTTGAAGGAAAATGATGACTTGGTAGTCAACACCAATAAGATGACGACACTCAACATGAGCAATAAAAAGTTGAAAAAACATTAAAAGATATGAAAGAAGATTGAGTAAAAAAAATTAGAAAATTAAATTAAGAGATGACATCAATTTATTTTACAATTTTCTATAAATATATCTAAACTAATCTTAACATTTAAATATATTTAAACTCATTTTAAGTGGATCCTATAAAATTTATTCTACCATCTCAATTCACTACTATTTATAAAGAACTCAACTCACCTCAACATGCAAATATAACCTTATTATCCAATGTGATCTGATCAAAGTGTGCATATATGTTTTAGGAACTATCAACTTAAATTAAACAGTACACCAAAATTTAAATTTAGCTCATTACTAAGGAAATTTGAAAATTAAAAGTGACTCGGAAGATTAGTTAGGTTTATATATATACATGCTTGGTTTTGTAAATATATGTTCTGTTTTTTTAATGAGTATTATTATTGGGTCATTTGAAAATTACCAATCAGATGGCACTCTTGACATGACGACACTACCACATAGTGTCACATACTTTATTAAAAAAATATATAAAAGAAATATATACAAATAAAATGGCGTTTAAAAATATAAAAAAGAGGAAGAATGAAACTCTAGATTTTTTCACTACCACTTTTGTATTTTTATTTTTAAGTTTTTTAATAAACCACGTGGCATTACATAATTGTCTCACATCAAGAGGGTCATTTGAGCGGTAATTTTCGGATGACTAAGTAGCATTACTATTTTTTAATTATTGGCATTGGTATTCAGAAATGAAGTCTCAATTTTAATGACCCCAAAAGTGTAAATGCGAAGTTTTGTATAAAATTATTCAATATTGTTTGGAATTCAAGAATAATCAAACTGCCCTATACATATTCAAGTTTAACAGTTTGCGTATACTCAAGACAAGTACAATGGGCAACTTCTTACCTTCTTCACAGAATAACTCAATCAAAGATCAGAAAATGACATTCGACCTTGAATAATATCACTCCTCTCGAGTTGTCACTAAGCCCACTGTGCCCTGTGAAATTCAGAAAGAGAGACAGAGAGAATCGTCACGAAATGGGTATAGAATATTCCGACTTAGAAACAACACCCGAAAGAGGCAATTTCTAAAAAGGCTTTATATATTCTTCACAGGTTGCATTTGTCTCTGTTATTTATTTTCTCGGGAGTTTTCAGGTTTTGGCTTTGATCGAAAGGATCATCCGTGATATTAAGAAAAAGAACCAACGGAGGAAAACAAAAAACCGAATGCGGTTTCGAGAACCGAGGAAGGAGCCCGACGATAATATTACCTACAGTAGTACTTCATGTTGCTTTCATGAGCTAAGTGGCAGCATCTCCATGACCCCGTTTCAATTCCCAATTTCAACTTCCAACACCTCATCTACCTTTCCCTTTCTTATATAAGATTCCCATTTCAATAATATGCAGACAGTTCATTTTCTTAATTAGAAACATTTTATAAATGGAAGAAATATATGGAGCCCCTGCCAATTACAAAGCCCGCTTATGAACATGAAACAGCTTTTGATGCAAAACTTTTTACACCAACTAGGATAAAGAGACTTTTTTTAATCTCTCAACAAGTGATGTTTTTACATTCCTACTTGTTAGGGCTTGGAGTGAGCTAGCCGAACCCGCTCCATTCTGGCCATATGCCCAATTAGCAATGTTCATCCCAACCCTACTCGACCCGAATATGACATTTCTGCCCCGACCCACAACCATTTCGTTTCTGGCTAAATATTTCAGTTCCAATTTTCTTGATCGAATTTCCAGTCCAAAAATGTTTTGATTCCGAATAAGTATGCCGACCCGTTTTCGATTTCGATTTTTCTTCCCATGTGATTTCCAATCTCAGGCCATGACCTAGATTTTCTTTCCATGTCATTTTTCGCTAGTTGTGAAGCTTACTTTCCATCTCATGCCAGACTTGGACCAAGAGTGTTGACGTCAAAAACTGCAAAACAGATTGGAAGGGAGGAAATGATTATTCCCTTGCACGATGATGACTTGGGTGTTGATTTTAGTGCACTTCGCATTTATCCATAAAATAAGTAACAAATAAACAAATAAATAAAGAAAGACACAAGAATTTACGTGGTTCGGCATAAAGCCTATGTCCACGGGTTATTTGGAGGTGAAATCTACAATAATGAGTGATTTTATAACCTCTCATTGTCTCACACATCTCACAGTACAATAGAGAAATTTAGGGGTTTGAGAGGTTGAAGATGATGCCTCCATTGAGAGAAGATCCTTTCGAGTCGCTATGTGTGGTGGAGTTAGTACATAAGGAACCTCTGTAGATTTGTGGAGATCTCCTCCTCCTATAAAGGTCTATTTTCTTGGAGTGATTGAGTCCAATTTGCCTTGTGTAACACCCCGACCCCGAGGGTCCGGAGAGTTAACTCATAAAACCTGATAATCAACTCTAACAAGGCTAGAGTACTTCCAAATTCAAGAATTTATCCATTATCCCAAACCTCAAATCGAACGTATATACTTCAATTAAATAAATCAAATAAACTCATCTATCCAATATTCAATCCAACAACCCAAATAAAATCAACTCTTCTTCATGTCTCAAATAACAACTAGAAATAATATAACATTAACATAAGTATCCATAAACCGTCTAAATCCATTGAAGCAAACTTAAGAGAGATAATTAACCTCCAACACCAACACTAATATCATGAGATACCCAACAACAAATCAATGCTAATCTTCTCCATAGACTCTAATACTGATCTTTAGCTGAGCCATCGATGTCATCTGAAATATTATGAAGATTAACGGGGTGAGTTATCAACAACTCAGTAAGCAGAGAGCATATACTAGCATGTAAACATGAGTATTTATAACATTTGATAAGCCGAACAAAACATTTACTTTCAGAATGCAGAAACAAAACTTGTACAAAAACATTAGAGCGAAATTTTCAGAAAAATAAACTTATTCCAAAAATAGAATCCGTTGGCATTTCTAAACTGAAACATTATAATCTTATCTTCATTTAATATCACATCGGGACAATACCATGTTTAACCCCCGTGGTAGGGTTATAAACCACCATTATACCCGTGGCTGGGCCATATTCCATGTTTCACCCCCGTGGTAGGGTTATAAACCACCATTATACCCGTGGCTGGGCCATTTTCCATGTTTCACCCCCGTGGTAGGGTTATAAACCACCATTATACCCGTGGCTGGGCCGTATACCATGTTTCACCCCCGTGGTAGGGTTATAAACCACCATTATACCCGTGGCTGGGCCTTAACAGAAACAGAACGGATTTCATCGAAAATCCGATTACAATCATATACAGAATCAGAACTTCATGCCAAGATTTTCAGATGACACATCATATCAAAACAAAACACTGAAAGGCTTCAGATCATTTCACATGTTCGAGATAAACATAAACAAAATATTCTCATTTGTTCATAACAAAACTTTTAGAATTCCTTATTCGCTCTTTTACATAGTTCAGAAACAAAGTGCACAAAACTAGCTCATGTCTACACCAGTCATGACAGAAAACACTTTCTCTTATATTGAATTTATGCATATGCAGAATAAACATCTGAGGTTGTTTTCAGCTCATTTCTTTTAAAAAACAAACACGTTTATTTTCAAAGTCAACCTCATTTTATTTCTTTTATGCAAAACTAGTATATGAACCCCGCTTACCTGGACTTCTTAGCTTTTCAGAAATTTCTTCAAAAAATGTTGAGTCGACTAATAATCGTCACCTATAAAAAAAATAATCACACAATTTCCGTAAGTTTTCAACCAATTACGGATTTCCATATTTAAGCCTAAGCTTCTAAAATAATCTATCTTAATTTCTCAAAACTTAAAAAAAAATCCTCATAATCCCAAACTATATCATTACTTCATAAAATCACCAATATCCACTACAACCCACGTCATACACAAAACACCAATATTTAAACCCGAACAGCCAACAAATCTCATAGTCTAAACCAATCAAGCTAACAACTCCATCACCCAATCCAATCAAACCAACAACTCCAATCACAAATCCATCCGACCCCCATACTCCTCGGACTCAGTCCGGCATGCCAAAAAAATACAGTGAAAAGGATTAGTGCAAAAATACATAAAATTCATGAGAATTCTTTGGAGAAATACTTGCATTACTATATAATGATTTCTGAAGGATCACGAAACTGCAAGAAGTGGCGGCTTAGCAACGTAACAGTGTAAAATACACTGTGGCCGTGGGTCTCAAAAACCCACTTTTCAACGGGGACAAACCAAGACCCAAAATTGATAGGTTAGGGCCTAGAGAGGTCGGTGAAGCCAATGGTGGTGGTGGTTTGCTGTGGGTGGCAGCGCAATGGGTGTTTTAGGCCAAAAATGCACAAATCGGAAATGGACTTGGTCGGGCTTCACCGGTGACGGATCGGAGCCGGGGTTGGGTCCATTGGGTAGCTGGGAGGTCGAGGATGATGTGGTGAAGAGATGGTGGCCGGAGGTGGCGCGACGGCGGCGCAACGGCGGAAAGAGTGCCGCGGCTTCGTGGGTCTCGTGGGGGCTATCGGCGGCACGAACGGAGGTGGGGTTGGTGGGGTAGGACGACCGGCGGGAGGGGAACACGAGGGGATGGGCGGTGAGAGTCACCGCCGGCTCACGGCGGCGGGCTGGGTGGAGGCCGAAGTCGCACGGGGAGAGAGAGAGGGTCGGGCTCGCGCGGGAGAGAAAGAAACCGAAGGAAATAAGGAGAAAAGAAAAAAGAAGGAAAAGAAAAGGAGAGGAAAGAAAAAGAGGGGAAAAGAAATGAGGTCCAATCCTCATAACTTGGGTCACGAAAATGATCCAATCAGGGTCAAACCAACGAAACGATTTTAAAACAACAAGTAAAATAAAATAATTCAAACGTAATGATTAAAATGAAAATAAATAATTAAACCCCACAACAAGTTAATTTAATTTGAGAAGAAATTTAAACGCATAAAAATAATTAATTTAGAGAAAGCATTTCAAAAATAATTTTCACAAAATTATAATCATAAAAAAAGTAATACAACTAAAAAATCCAAAAATTTTAAAACAAGAGAATAAATTTTAAATTAATAACAAATAATCTTTCAATAAAAAAAAAATACACTAAAATACGGGGTGTTACACCTTGTGAAGTCTTTTCCTCTTAGGAGTCTGACTCTCTTTTCTTATCTCTTCTTAACCTAATCTCTTAGCTTAATTTTTGACTTTATCTAGGGGCTAAATTATAGGGTGCTGATTTGACCCCTACACATGTTGCGATTCTTAAGGTCGATTTGCTCAACAAGAAGGTTTTGAGAATCTTCAAGTCAATAATCTGCAGAATAAATTTTGACACTTGGTTCTTGGCTTTCTATTTGGTCCCTGGCTTTCTATTTGTTTTGTGCTAAGTGATGGGGAAGGGGATGCTCAACTTTGGTGGAGGGGATCGCACTGTTGTGGTGGGAGGCTAAGTTCAACCCAATTGCTATTAGGGCTAGGCTCCAACTCCGACGGAGTCGGAGTTGTCGTTTCCGACAAGAGTCGGAGACCAATTGTTACTCCGACTCCGACTCCGAACTGGAGTCAGAGTTGGACCGTTTATTTCTCTGCATTTCTAACATAGAGGTTCGCTCGACGTGCGCTTGACGTGGCGCTCGAGCGGAATCCACGCAGAGAGGTTCACTAGTATTGCGCTCGACTTAGTGCTTGAGCAGAACTCATCTAGAGAGGTTCGCTCGACGTGCGCTCGACATCGCGCTCGAGCAGAACTCTTCCAGAGAGGTTCGCTCAAAGTGCGCTCGACGTGGCGCTCGAGCAGAACTCTTCCAGAGAGGTTCGTTTGACTTGCGCTCGACATGTCAGAGCTACTCTGAATTCTGACTCCGAATTTCGACGACTCAGAGTGGAAGTCGGGCGGAGTCAGAATTTTGCACACCCCTAGTTGCTGTGGCCAGAGATGGAGTTCAACCGTTCTGAGAGGTTTTAACCAAAAACCAAATAGGTTAGTGTAATTAAAACTACAAGTTAGAGATTTGTGAAGCTAAGCCATTTCGCTAGAGCGTGATGAAGGCTTGGAGGTGCTCGCACTATCGAGCAATCTATTATGATGAAGACAGATTAATATGCCCGAGAGGCGCTTTGTCTACATTGTTTTGCACTACTAGTAATTTCCAACAATGTATATTCTTGGGTCATGTAACTACTTGGATTTTCATGGAATGTCGATGAGTTTTGTGGAGAACAGTGGGTGAGCACACAGGGGCAACGACCTCCTCTGTGGCGAGCAAATTTTTTGTACATCCTCTGAGCTTTGTTTGTGCTTTTTGTCCGAGGTTAAGCCTCATGCTAGCCCAAGGTTACCCATTTGAGGTGAACTCGTTGGTGGACTCATTGCGTCTCGCTGGTGAATTGGCTTCATTTTATGGCTGAGTGAGGAAATCGATGTCTGTCTAGTGCAAGGAACTTGCTACTTGCCACAAGGGAGAGTAGTTGGCTTTCCGTGCGTGTTGTTTAGTAGTGGCCTCTCAGCGGCATCTTCATAGTGACGTGTAATGGTCTTTTAGTCAGCGAGGAGCTCTCTTGCTAGTGATAGAAAATTCAACACAACTATGGTGGGGAGCTTCCATGGCCAGCATTGGTGAAGGTGGCGCAGAGGTTTTTGTGTTGATCTGTGGCGAGGAGCTATCCTGGTGTGTAGTAGCTTCTCAACCGCGTTAGGTGAGGTTTGCAGCAGGTGGAGTTTCTGTGGTTGAGGATAACCATGACGGCAACAAAGCGCACTAGTGAGTTGGGTGGCAGCCCTGGGGGCCTCATTGGTTCACAGCGATAAGGAACTGTCGGGAGGAGCTTTTGTGGCCGAGGACCAAGGGTTGTGTGAGCCTTACGGTGGTGTGTTGCGGTGATAGTTGTGCAGAGCTTTACAACAGACCTGGCTATTGGGCGAGGATCACTATAAGGCCAACAAATGGCGTCGGAGGTTCACGGCATTGTCGTGGGTGGCACCACAAGCTCAAGGTTGGTCTGGGCTGGCAAGCATGTCGTGGTGTCGGTGTTGAACAGCTCTTGCAATGAGCTTTGGTGATGGTGGTGAGGGGTGGCAGTGAGCATAACCTCTTTGGTCGGGGACCCTTTTTCCGGCTACAGAAAGCTCCGACGAGCTGGGTGGTGGCCGGTGGCTAGACCTTCAGGGCGCACAACAACGTTCATGCTTTGCCCGCGCTGTGCCCGAATTGTTCTGCTTCCTTGGTCGAGGAACCACCTAGTTGGTGAAAGATACCGTCGTAGATTCTTGTGGCGGCTGGTGGTATGCCAATTCACGGACGCTTGTGTGTGGGCCTCTGGCAGCTTGCTACTCTATTCTAACGTTGTGCATGGCGTGCACAATCTTTGATTTAATAAATTACCTACGGAAGGATCCGTCATCATTGTATCTCCTCCATGCCGAGCGGCCGCCCTCAAATTCTGTCGTGGTATAGGGGTGGTGGTTGCAGGTTCTGCAATTTGCATGATGAAGAAAAACACTAGGTGCACGTCGTGCACCCCTTACGCATGCTCTACATGGAATGCACAATGCATCTGTCACGTGCACAATGCATGCCATGCATGCCATGCACTCCACCAATTTTATCTCTCCATTTTTTTTTTAACATCACATGTGGCCTACAAGCACTATGTACGTCTGCATCCTGCACACACTCCCCTTCTTTTCCCTTCCTTTTGCATAAAAGTATTAATGAAATAAAAAATAACAAGAAAATATTTTATTTGATAGGGGAAAGTTATTTCTTGTGAGCTGTGGAAATGTCCTACTCCCCTTTCAGGCACTAAGAATAAGAAATCAATCAGACAAACAATGCTACTATTATGTAAAAAATTACACAACAGACTGGAAGGGAGGAAATGATTATTCCCGACCCATGATGATGGTTCAGGTGTTGATTTTGTGCTCTTCACGTTTATCCATAAAATAAGTTGCAGATAAACAAATAAATAAAGAGAGACATACGGATTTACATGGTTTGACATAAAGCTTACGTCCACAGGTTATTTGGGGGCCAAATCCACTATAATGGTGATTTTACAACCTCTCATGGTCCCACACATTTCACAGCACAATGGAGAAATTTAGGGGTTCGGGAGGTTGAAGACGATGCCTCCCTTGGAGAAGATCCTTGGAGTCGCAATGTGTGGTGGAGTTTGTACGTAGGGAATCTCTGTAGATTTGTGGAGATCTCTTTATATAGAGGTCTATTTCTTTGGAATGATTGAGTCCAACTTTCCTTGTGAAGTCTTTTCCATTTAGGAGTCTGAGTCTGTTACCTTATCTCCTCTTAACCCTTTTTATCTCTTAGCTTGATTTTCGACTTTATCTCGAGGCTAAATTATAGGCTGTTGATTTCACCCCTACAGATGCCCGTAATTTTTAAGGTCGATTTGCTCAACAAGAAGGTCTTGAGAATCTTTACGTCAATAATTTGCAGAATAAATTTTGAAAATTGGTCATTGGTTTTCTGTTTGGTCCCTAGTTTTCTGTTTGTTTTGTGCTAAGTGGTGAATAACATGAAATTGAATAGAAAATGCCTGTTGAAGATGTAAAGTATATACAGTAGATAAAACGCCACCACTTACAAAAAAAGTATCAGTGTTTTCGGTTATGGGATATTATCCGACTTGACCGAGTTTGTTGTCGGAATAAAATAAAAAATAATCGATTCCGAATTGTTCCATTTCAAGTTGGGTATTTTCGATCTAGTTGGGTCGAAATGGTTGGGTTGGGTAGATGGGTTAAATGCACAACCCTACGCCCGATCCTAAGGGAAATGGGGAGAAATTCACCCGTTCTAGTGGGTGGGTGGAGGGTGGACTTGGTGCTTGATTTGCTCAGAGTTTTACCTGTCCACCCCGTAGCGCATAGTTTTACATATATTGCCTAAAATATTTACCCAACCGCTCTTTTCAAATTTCCCTATCCTTCTTCAAATATCTGCCTGTCACTCCATCCCATCTCCTTCATCTCCTCCTTCTCCTTCATTCACCTTTGTTTTTCTTCTTCTTTTCCTTCTTAGGTCTGTCATCATTGGTCTCTCCTTAGACTTAAGTTGACTAAGACCCATGGTGGGTCTCAGATTTGTGCTAGTTGGCGATGGGTCTAAGTTTTCTATAGCAAAGACCCATGGTTGGATCTCAGATCTGTGCCACGGTTTCGACCATGGATCTCATATCTTTATTGGCCGAGGATCCATGTTTGCTAGTAGGGATGATTGACATGTGGCACCATCTCCCTTGGTAAAAGACTTGTCGAGGATCCGTGGTACCAAGGGTGCTAGCCTATCCACAACACCCAATGTTTGAATCGGGTTAGGCGTTTAATATTGTCATCCATACTTTCTACATAGTGTTGCTCGCTCATATGCTGGACTAGCTGCACTTTGCAGCACCCGCGGCTATCTCTCACTAAACCAATGAAATGGATTCTCATCTTTTCCTTCCACTCACACTTTATTGGTGGTCTTTCCTCTTGCACTAGCGTGGTTCTCATATTCTCCCCTCCTTAGTTGAGAGTTCTCCCTTGACTTAGCCTTCCAAGGGAGAGGATATAGACGAGGGATCCATCGATGCCTCTTATTTCCTTTCACTGAAGAGGGGGACTTGACCTCATGTGGATCTGCAGACTGACCTTCACCATATGAAATCAAGACATGAGTTGACTCATCATGTTTCCTTTGTCTCATTTTCTAGCTCCACTACTAGGTTCGACATTATTGGACGTTGGTGAATCCTCACCT
Source organism: Juglans regia (assembly GCF_001411555.2). Taxonomy (NCBI): domain Eukaryota; kingdom Viridiplantae; phylum Streptophyta; class Magnoliopsida; order Fagales; family Juglandaceae; genus Juglans; species Juglans regia. The sequence continues at coordinate 6,692,442 of NC_049909.1, read as the reverse complement.
TGCCTTTTTCTTGTCTATCACGCTCCGAAACTGCTCGTTTCTCACCTTGAGGTGCCCTAGCTGTACCATTGTGTTCCAACATTTCCACTATTAGGGTTCTTGCCCTACAAGAACTCTCTTCGTCTCGGCATCATTCCTCCTTTGCTCATTGGAGTTCAGCTTCCAATCTCCCTGCTTCGCATCATTCCTCTAAGAAATGCTCCTTTGCCCGATTGCCTGCTCATTATTTGGGTGGTACAACTACCCTCTAAGTGTGATGTTCCAACGGGGTAAACTAAAGGCTATAGCCTGACTCTTGCCCTCAATTTGACTAATTTACCCTAGTCTCAAACGTTACAGTGCACTCATTATGGCTTGAATAAATATGAGATTTGTTTCCATGCGACCCGCTCACTTTCCGAAGTAAACTCCTCATTTCTTGCATCTCCCCACTACACCTTTACAAAGGGTATGACCTTAGACCGCAATGTCTACTTCTTCCACCCTACTATTCATATTGGTCTTTCTACATAAATAAGATTTGGTTGCAATGGAAGTAGACCCGAATTGAATACTTAGGGTTGCTGATTCCTGAAACTTTTCTTTAACGAGGAAACGTGTGAGTCCCATCGTATTACGCTGGTATCGAAACTTGATACGGTACAGGGCCTACTCTCTCCATCACTTGGTACGGTCCAACATATCTTGGGCTTAACTTCTATTTTAGCCCAAATCTTTTAACTCCTTTCATAGGAGATACAACCAATCCCCTTCCTCAAAGGCCGACTCCTAATTCTGTAGTCAGCGTAGTTTTTTTGCCTACTATGAGCCATAGACATCCTTGCTCATATGAGTTTGACTTGTTCTGTCATCTCTTGGACAACCTTCAGTCCAATCACTTTGACTTCTATTACTTCATCCCAACATATCGACGACTACATTTTCTCCCATACAATTAAGGGGTCATTTGGATGGTTGCTCAGTCACTATTATTATATGCAAACTCAATGAGTGGGACATGACTCTCCTAGGGTCCCAATACACATCCCTCAGCATGTCCTCCAACGTCTAGAAGGTCCTTTCCGATTGTCTGTCAATTTGGGGATGGTAAACACTTATGAATTTCAGCTTAGTACCCATCGCCGCTTCAACTCTTCCAAAAATGAGATGTAAATCTTGGGTCTCAGTCTGATACTATAGTCTTAGGCACTGTGTAACCTAACTATCTCTTTTAAACACAATCGAGTGAGTTTGCTTTGAGTGTCTGTAGTATTGATTGGTAAAAAGTGGGCAGTCTTAGTCAACCAATCTATAATTACCCATATAGAGTCCTTACCACTTGACATTCAGGGTAACCCAACCACAAAATCCATGACGATGTTTTCCTATCTATATTCTGGAATAGGCAAGGGATGTAGATTTCTAGCCAGTCTTTGATGCTCAGCCTACACCATACGACATGTAGTGCATCTTTCAATGAAGTGGGCAATGTCCCGCTTCGTTTGTTCCCACTAGAATCCTCTCCTAAGATCTCAATACATCCTCATACCTCCAGGGTGTATTGAGTATGGCGAGCAATGAGCTTTTGCTAATATCCATTCTATGGTTTATGAATTAACCAAAATTACTTTATGTCCTCTATACAATAAGGCCCCATCCTTGACCAAATTAGAATGCATAGGTCTCATACATTTGCGGACTCTTCGTTTAGTTTCTAGCAATCTTGGGTCCTTCCTCTGCTGATGCCTCAGTTCATCAAATTCGCTTATTCTCATCTACTGAATGGCAGTGAGAATCTCCTCTAGTGGCACACCGTTCATCAATAGGTGTCTCTCATCCCTTCCAAAAGTGAGTCCATCTTTGTGGAACTTTCCATGTGCATTGAACTTGACTTGCGACTTAGCGCATCGGCAACTCGCCTTTCCTGGGTGATACTTGATTTCACACCAGTAGTCACTGATGGTTTCCAACCATCTCCATTGCCTCATATCGAGATTCTTTTAGGTGAAGAGGTGCTTCAAACTCCTAGGGTTTGTGTACACTTCACACTCTTGATCATACAGGCAGCGTCGCCAAATCTTGAGGATAAATACTACAGCTGCTAGTTCCAGGCCATGTGTAAGATAATTCTTCTCATGGTCCTTCAATTGACTAGACGCATAAGCCACTAATTTCTATGTTTGGGAAATTATCCATCCCATCTAGGATGATTGACACGCGATATGCTTTCTCACATATAGATACAAAGATTCACATAGATAGCACCAAAAATAAATACATTCAAATCTAAGAAAATATGTGGTTAAAATATTCATAAACATAATGGGAAAAAATTTACTATTACATAATTGGAAAAGAGGGGAGATTACAGAGTATGCATATACCGAAATTCTATAACATCCTCACACAACATTTACCCCTCATTCATTGGTACTGTCTTAGAGGCTCACCTACCTCACTGTTTTAGGCCTACGGTGGTGCTGCACTGTTCCTTTCTTTATCTCATTTGAAGCCATTTGCTTTCTTCGAAAAATCTGACTCTAAAGGCTCTTAGGGGTTTATGATCTCATAAGTGAGATTTTGTAGGCCTTTTATAGCACATGTTCATCAGCTGTCCATCTGCCTCCAGACATGCTTGAATAAGAGTTCTTTAGTCTCAATCATCCCCCTGCAAGATGATAGAGACAGATTGGCAGGGTAGGGTTTGCACATCCTTACGACCTGCCTTAAGTCCAATCCTCACTCTTCTTGGAGTGAGGATCTCACACGTGGTGTTGGACCATATCTTTGGGCTCAGACGATATGATATGCCAAGTTGCATTCATTTTTGCATACCCACTCCGAATGTGACTCTTTAGATGGAGTATGGGTTTCTGCATACCACATTGCAGCCTTCTAAGTGTTTCCATGTGATCTTGGAATGCTCTTTCGTTCGCAAGGACCTTGTCCTTGACATTTGCTTGCCTTAAGCTGATTCTTCGCTTGTGTTGGGCGGTATTTCTAGCTCGCCTACCATTGGGTGAAAAGTCCTTATATCACCTTGCATCGGGATGTGTCGGCCAGGCTTTCTACATAGTGTTGCTCGTCGATATGCTGGACTACTTGCACTTTGCAGCATCCGCAACTATTTGTCACTGCAACAATGAAGTGGATTCTCTTCTTTTCCTTCCACTCTCACACCAATGCAATTTTGTCATTTCATTTTACATTTAGCCAATATAGTTTTTCATCTTAAAATTTAGCTATAAAGTCATTTTGGGGTACATCGGATGCGGATGCTATGGGCTTTTCTTTTTTGATTTTTTGTTTTTTTCCAATGCTATCTCCAAACACTCATTTGTTTTCACAATACATCTCATCTTATCTAATCATTACCACTTTTCTAAATTCTCACACAAAATAAAATAAACAATTCCACTTTTTTAAATCTTAAAATAATAATAATATTAAAAAAAATATTCTGACAATATTTTATTCAATTTTCAGTTTCTACCTCAACTAATCTCATCTCACCTGCAAAAACAAAGGAAGAAGTTAATTTTGGCACCCGAATTCCTTATCATTTAGAACCATCTGAAGTTAATTTCATGATATTTTCTCTGAAGCCATTAATTTTAATCAGTTACTTCAAAAGATCAAATATCCAGATGAGAGAGTGGTACTATTTGTACATAATTTGTAGCCTTCTTCGTAGACATCGCTCACCAAATTTAATTAAATGAGTAGTATTGAAGTTACAAGAGGAATATTGTCAAACACATACAAGGCCACCAGACTGATGAATCATGAAGAAATTAAATTCATTTGATGAGCTGTAAATACATATTGTTTATTTAATAATTCATTAACCAATTCTTTGTAACTATAAATAGCCATTGTACATGACAGATCAATATACGAGAATTATTCCTTCAGACCACTTTGCGCATCTCTGCTTTCTGTTATTTGCATCCCGTCTGGATGTATGCAAGTCAATTACATCATCTTCTTCTTCCTTGCATTTGCATCATTCTTAATATGGTACCAGAGCAACGGACGGCGATTCTAACACCAACATGACATCCTGAGCTCAAAATAACCCCCAAAATCCCACTAGCCCATTTTTTATTCAACCAGGCGAAGGTGATTCTTCTTCCTTAGTACTTGATTTTGCTGACTACTGAAAACTATGTCAAATGGGCGAGGACGATGCGCCCAACTCTCAACATAAAAAATAAGCTTGAATTCATCGATGGAACTATCACCAAGCCACCAAACACTTCTGATCCTCTCTATGCTCCATGGGAGCACTGCAATGACAAGATTATAGCATGGATATAACATTTGGTTAGCTCAGACCTTAGATCGAGCATTGCGCATGCTGATACAACTGAAAGTGTATGGAATGATCTTATGGAGCGTTTTTCCATACAAAATGCCCCTCGGATCTTCCAACTCGCCAAATCCATTTCATCCTCCACGGAGGACTCTGATTTCATCAGCCAGTACCACAACAAACTCAAGACCTTGAAATTTATGAGCCCATGCCAACCTGCACTTGTGGTGTGGTCAAAACCTAGCTGGATTACACCCACACTCATAAGGTGATGCAATTTCTCTTTGGCTTAGATGATTCTTATGAATCTATTCGTGCCCAAATTTTACTTCAGGATCCTCTTCCACCTCTCAATCGTGCCAAAAAATGCCTCTTCCTTGGATACCCATATGGTGTCAAAGGATATAAATTACTTGACCTCACCACCAAACAAATTTTTATCTCTCGAGACGTCATATTCCATGAAGAAATTTTTCCACTCAAACATCAAACATCTTTCCCCACCGAAATCATTTCATCAACACCCACCAATACTCCCTTCACCGACACCTCTTTTATTCCTTTCAATTTTCTCAACCCTCCCACTCATACCAACGAACACATGGCCTCATCTCCTAGTACCGAGAATGAAGAATCCAATCCAACGAACAATTCACTCTCATTACCTCCTACTCCAGCCACTTCCAATCACCGTATAGATGATTCCACCTCAACACTACCTCAATCTTGCCGAACCACAAGCACTCGCAAAGCCCCTACTTACCTTCGTGACTATCATTGCCAACAAGCCTCCACACCTGTTGTACACCATTCGGCATCCATGATGACGCCTCCTGAATCACATGCTCTCTCAGGTAATGTTCTCTTCCCCATCTCTTCTGTTCTATCTTATGCCTCCCTCTTACCTTCATTTCGTGCTTTTTCCACCTATGTTTCCATCCATTCCGAACCCAACTCATACAGTTAAGCCATCCAACAACCCATTTGGCATGAGGCAATGAACCAAGAGCTCATTGCACTTGAGCTCAATGAGACATGTACCTTCATTGATCTCCCTCCGAGAAAGACACCGATTGACTACAAGTGGATTATTCAAGGCTAACGGCAAAATTGAGCGCGCTAAGGCTCAACTAGTTGTAAAGGAATTCACCCAATGTGAAGGTATTGACTTTCACAATATATTCTCATCTGTTACTAAATTAGTTTCAATTCGTATTCTACTAGCAGTTGCTACCATCAAAGGTTGGAATCTCTAACAACTCAATGTCAACAGCGCCTTCCTATATGGCGATCTCAATGAAGAACTTTATATGCGACCACCTATTGGTCATTATGCAGCCAAAGCCAAACAAGTTTGCCGTTTATAGAAAAGCTTGTATGGCATCCGCCAAGCTTCTCATCAATGGAATACAAAGTTGGCCTTAGCTTTAGCTGAATTTGGTTTCACCTAATCAAAGGCGGATTACAACTTATTTACCAAATGCACAACTGATTCATTTCTTGCCCTCTTCGTGTACGTTGATGATATCATTCTCATGAGTTCAAATTCCAGCTTCAACTCTGCTGTCATACAATTCTTGGAAACCAAGTTTCGCGTTAAACAACTGGGTCCCTTAGTTGGCAAATATGCACTGGATGTACTCTCGGAGACAGGCCTCTTGGCAGCAAAACCCTCCCCATTGCCAATGGAACCGAATAGCAAACTCAGGAAAGATGAAGGTAAAATCTTCCATGATCCTACACTCTATCGGAAATTAGTTAGCAAACTACTTTATTTGACCAACACACGGCCGAATTTGAGTTATAATGTCAACTTACTAAGTCAATTTATGGAAAATCCACGTGTTCTGCATTATGATGTTGTGATCAAAGTTCTTAAATACATTAAAGGAACCCCTAGCCAGGGTATTTTTCTTCCTGCTAGGTCGAATTTGGAGCTTGTAGCATATGCCAACGCCAATTGGGCAAATTGCCCAGACACGCAACGGTCCACCACCGGATTTTGTGTATTCATTGGGACCTCTCTTGTTTCATGGAAATAAAAAAAACAGAACACAATTTTCAGGTCCTCTGCCAAATCGGAATATAGAGCAATGGCTACCGTCGTATGTGAACTCACTTGGATTTGCTACTTACTCAGTGATCTGCACCTCACCGTTGGCACCCCCTTTACACTCTACTGCGACAATCAAGCTGCTCTGCATATTGCCGCAAACCCCGTATTTCATGAACGCACGAAGCACATCGAACTTGACTGCCATGTAGTTCTTGATAAGATCTCCGAAGGTCAAGTAAAAACTGCTCATGTCTTCTCCTCCTTCCAGTTAGCGGATTTGCTTATAAAAGCCATTACACTCTCCTACATTCAATCGATTATTGATCAAGATGGGAGTCATCATTATTTACTCTCCATCTTGTAGGGGGCTAGTGAAGTTAGAAGATGAATATTGTCAAACACATACAAGGCCAACAGACTGATGAATCATGAAGAAATTAAATTCATTTGATGAGCTATAAATACATATTGTTTATTTAATATTTCACTAACCAATTCTCTGTAACTATAAATAGCCATTGTATATGACAGATCAATATACGAGAATTATTCCTTCAGACCACTTTGTGTGTCTCTGTCATGCATCTCTACATTCTATTGTTTGCATCTCCTCTGCATGTATGCAAGTCAGTTACATCATCTTCTTCCTTGCATCTGCATCATTCTTAATAAGTACAAAGCCCTTAAAGATAACGAACCGTCCAAAATCATAACGATATTGTATGATTCGAGCATTCAGTGGAGAATTGAATATTCTAAGGCTAACCAACTGTATATATGTATATTCTTCCATGCATCAGTTCACATCAACTTCTGAATATTGCAACCCACTAGTAAAAAAAACTATTGCATTTTTCCTTTCACATTTGTGAAAAGTCAAGACGAGATAAAGTAGTGTCGGCCGTTTGCCGAGAGAATGAGATACAAAGGTTTGATATATCTTCTTGCACAAACTCGGATGGGGATTTCATGCATGCAAATTAAGTACCAATTAATTCAGCTACAAGTTTGAGCATGCATGAATCAGATCAAACCGATCGTGGGAATTTAGGAATAGAAGTTCATTTAGGATTCCCGAATAGGAATCAAGTCCATGCAATTCCCTACTCGAATTGCAGGCAATCGGGCAGGGGATCAGATCAGGGGGTTGTTGGCCGCCCACACTCCTAGGCAGATGACCCAAGGTAGTTACTTGAGTCATCTACCCAAGGGTACTGTGGCCGGAGTCCACAACATCCTTAATTATCTCTTGTACTCCTTGTCCGAATTGCTAAATGGTTGATCCTCGAAATATATAGGGGAGATAGCTAGGCAAGTTAGCCCTAGCTAACGCATTGGATTATTCTCTGAAAAATAACATGTGAATGAATCTTAAATATCTAATAGCATAGAGGTGTTTGGACAAAAATAAAAATTTGTATTTGCAATATCTGCCTCTAGTTAGCCTCTAACCATGTCATGCAAGCATCGCATTAAAAAGGACTCAGTCGACACTAAATGAGATTCACCTTTTCTTGGTCTATCCCATTGTATCAGCCTGATGTTTATCATACATCATCGACCACGTCAGCCATGACTAGGTGGGAGGGCCGGCGGTCTTCTACCTAACCCTAACAGATGACATTGAATGTGAAGACTTTGGGATTTCTCCAGCATAGTGAATTAGTTAATTTATCCAGTAAAAACTTTTACCACATGAAAGTGACATTATAAAATATAGCTAATTAAGAGCATTTTTATTGGATTAGTTAAAAGTTAAATTTCATGAGTATTTAGCTATTAAATAATAAAATATGCTCACATTAAATTAGTCAAATTTCAAATATTTGAAATTTAGCTACAGTGACTTTCAAAATTTTTTCAAATTTGAAGGTTACTATACATACATCAAATATATATTTTATTAATTATTTCTCCCTCCTTTTCTTTCTATCACATATTTTATCACAATTAATATATTAATTTGACTTAGTGATATTTTATCACATTTGATCAAGAAAGCTCCAAGAATCGGGGAAGTTGAACAAGAGTTTGGCTGCGGGTCCTCCCGTAAGGGGCCATGGCGGCCAAGAATGTCGAGGCAGGTCGACGTTCCTTTGCTAAACTGGTCTCTGTGGTTCTGCAACCACTTCCAGAATTATCTGTGCCGCATCGTGGGCCAAAGTACGTGGATGGAGAAATATGTTTTCAGTTCACTAAGGAGGAAATTGCTCGATCTGCGGAACCTTTTCGTTTCTCTATTGCATTGAAATTCCTAAGACAGAGACCCTCGTTGGATGTGATTCGGTCGTTTATACATCTCCGCTGGGGATTATCTTGCATGCCGATGGTTACAGCTATGCGGAGACCAAGAAATGTTTTTATTCGAATGACAAATGAGCAAGAAATGTTTTTCTTGAAAGCAATTTCTCGTGAATCTTGTGAGGTGAATGGGGTTCAGTATAGAGTTTTTCATTGGAAACCAGATTTTAATGAAGATGAGGAACCGTCGTTGGTCCCAGTTTGGATAGTGCTGCCGGGTCTTTTACCGAATTTTTATCATGAATCTTTTCTAAAGATTTTCACTGCTCCGATTGGTAGATACATTAGAAGAGATAACCCAACAAAATGTGCAACTCGCACGGATGGAGCACTTTTATGCTTGGACATTGATGCTTCAAAAAAACCGATTTCTTATTTTTGGATTGGAATGCCCGGGTCGGGACGTAAGTAGGAAATTCTTTATGAGACACTCCCAGCATTCTGTATAAATTGTAAAGTTCAAGGGCATAATGCACATACCTGTAATTTGAAGAATCGGAGAGATGGAGAAAATATTTGGATGCGAAAGAATGTAAAAGATACTAAAGAAAAAAAAAACAGAGTCACAAGCGGTAATAAATGTTGAGTTGGATAAAGGCAAGGGAGTGATGATGATGGATGTAGGAATGGAAAAAGGAGATCTGGAAAAAAAAATAGTTTTGTCTCAGGATCAACAACGGGATTGTGGTGCACAAGATCAAAATCAGGACCTGGGTGAAAAGGAGGGGGATCCTCTGGAAAATTTGGAGGGACAAGAAATGGAAGTTAGGTTGATTGAAGAAAATGTATTATTTGGTAAGGAATATCATGTAGAGGAGATAGAAGAAGATGTAATAGAGGGCATGCAAATAAATGATATGGTGAATTTGGCAGGGGAGGGGTTGCCGGAAGAGAGGTTTGCTGGGGTTGTCAACAAAGAACATTTGGAGAGTAATTTGAATTTTGACAAGGAAGTAGAGCAGATAGTTTCAGACTCGGAGCTAGAAAGAATACCATAGGAGAATCCTGAATGTATGGAGGATACGGTCCCTGAGCCAGATAAGGAGTTAAATGTGGAACATTTTTCTAAACAAAAAGACTATGCTTCGGATAATGAGGGTGCGGATGTTAAGCGAAAAGGTGCTCGGAAAATATTTCAAAAGGTTAGAAGTTCGAATCGGGTGAGTTCTCGGCCTAATAAATTTTCTCTATGATTGGCCCTATATTATCATGGAATATTAGAGGGATTTGAACTTCTAGAGGTCGTTTAAAAAATTTGGTTAGGAAATTAAAACCGAAAATTGTTGCTTTAATGGAACCTTTTGCTTCATTGGATAAGGTGCAGGTTGTCATTCGGTTTCTACATATGGATAAGTTTATTACTAATGATGGGGAGTCTGGTAAGATTTGGGTGCTTTGGCAAGATGATATTTTAGTTCAGTCGATTCTTTGTAAAGAACAATATATTTTAATTCGTGTTGGGGTTGGTGATAATTCTATCATTTGTTGCTTTGTGTATGCAAAATGTAATATGGCTGAGAGGAGAGAAGTGTGGGAGTCCCTTAATGGTCAAATACTAAGAAATGAACCTTGTATTGTTGTAGGGGATTTTAATATTATAAGGGAAGATTCGGAACGTCGAGATGGTAGACCACGTCCGAGAATGGCAATAGAGGATTTTAATAATTGGATTGATAATTGTGGTTTAATGGACATGAAATCGTCGGGAAGAAGGTTTTCTTGGTGTAATGGCCAAAGAGGGTTAGCACGTAGTTGGGCAAAATTGGACAGAGGGTTATTAAATGCTAGTTGCTTGACCAGATTTCCAAATGTGAATAATTGCTATTTATCGAGATCAACATCAGATCATTCGCCTATGTTTATTCAATTTCAGTTTGATCTTTTTTTGTATGGGCCTTCTCCATTTCGGTTTTAGCAAATGTGGATTGAGCATCCAAATTTTCATTAGTTTGTGGGAAGAATTTGGCAAGAGGGAGTGAGTGGAATGGGACTTCTGAAGTTGGCGTTTAAGCTTAAAAGATTAAGAGGTGCTTTACGTGAATGGAATAAAAGTATATTTGGCAGAACCAAAATTCATATTCAGGGGTTAGAAACCAAAATTGAGGAACTTGAATCCGAGCTTCAACAGCATTGGGACCCGGGGATCGAACAGGATCTTGTGAGTAAAAATATGGAATTAGCTAGTTGGCGCAGCCGGGAAGAAATTAGATTGGCTCAAATGGCTAAAATTAAATGGCGTGCGGAAGGGGATCAAAATTCATCTTTCTTTCATACGTATTTATCTTATAAAAGGAAAAAAAGAGTCACAGAAATGAGGCTTCAAGATGGAACTTATTTGAGATCTCCTGAGGAGATCCATTTAGGTGTAGTCCATTATTTCTCAAATTTTTTACAAGCAGAAAGTCAAGATAGTCTACCGGATTTATCTCATATTATATCGCCTGTTATTTCATTGGGGGAAAATAGGGCTATTGGTGTTGTTCCTTTGATTAAGAAAGTGAAAAATGCTTTGGACTCCATTCCTTCTAATAGTGCGCCAGGGCCGGATGGTTTTGGGTCGGGTTTTTTTAAGAGTGTCTAGGATATTATTAAGGTGGATATGATGGCAGCGGTGGAAGAATTTTTTAGAGGAGGTAAATGATAGAGATTTTATACGTCTTCATTTGTGGTCTTAATCCCTAAGGTGGATAAGCCAGAAATTTAGACCAATAAGTCTTTGTTCGGTGTTTTATAAAATTTGCTCAAAGGTGATTGTAAACCGTTTGGCTATTCTGCTTCCAAAAATTATTTCCGTTGAGCAAGGTGCGTTTATTCATGGAAGAAGTATATTTGAAAACATTAGTCTAACTCAAGAAATGGTCCATTCTATTAATAAAAAAATACATGGGGGAAATGTGGTATTGAAGCTTGATATGGCCAAGGCATATGATCGTGTTGAGTGGGAGTTCCTCTTAAAGGTGCTCCAATCTTTTGGGTTTTCTCCTGCAGTTTGTGGATTAATTAGGGAGTGTATTACTAGGCCTTGGTACTTGATTTTAATGAATGGTACAACGAAAGGTTTTTTCAAAGGTGGTAGAGGATTGAGGCAAGGTGATCCTTTGTCGCCTTATTTCTTTATTATCTTATAGGAGGTCCTTTCTCGACTAATAAAGCAAAAGGTGGCAGAAAAAAGTTTTGGACACTTCTCTCAACCTAGAGGCACAATTTTAGTATCTCATTTAATGTATGCGGATGATGTGGTCATTTTTACTAATGGTGGTTGTCGATCAATTCGGTGTCTTCTAAATATTTTGAATACATATGAGAAGTGGTCTGGTCAATTGATTAATAAAGAGAAAACTGCTATGTATTTCTCAAAAACACTTCCGATGGCTAGAAGAAGGAATCTCAAAAGATTGACGGGATTTTCGGAAGGTAAGTTTCCTTTTAAATATTTGGGGGTGCCTATTGTTTTGGGTAGAATGAAAATTGGTGATTTGGAAGAGTTGGAGAACAAGGTTAAAAAAAAAATTAGTGGCTAGAAAATGAAATTACTTTCAGTGGGGGGTAGAGTGATTCTATTGAGGCATATTCTGGCTAGTATGGCGCTACATCAATTAGCAGTTTTAAAAGTTCCTAAGTTAGTTATTTCTTCATTAAATCGGTTAATGAGCTCTTTTTTTTGGGGCGAAAGGGATGGAAAGAGTAAGAAAAAATGGGTTGCTTGGAGGTCTATTTGTAAACCAATAGAAGAAGGAGGTTTAGATATTAGATCGTTTGATGATATGCAAAAGGCTCTTCATTTAAAACTTGCCTGGAAATTGATGTATGAGGATTCACTTTGGACAAATTTTTTTCGTTCAAAATATGTGGGGAACAAACCTTTGATGCTGCTGGATTCTCAAAAGGGTACAAGTTTTTGGCGGATGATTGTTAGAAGTATTCCCACAGTTTTGAGTAATTCTAAATGGAAAATTCGAGAAGGTAATGTATTTTTTTGGTATGATAATTGGCTGGAGCAGGGTCCTCTTGCAAAAAGTTGTTTTGTGAGTGAGCAACCTCTTTTGAAGATTAAAGATTGTAATTTGGATAGAGGATGAGATATGGCTCGATTAGAGAGGCTTGTGGGGACTGAGAATGCTGAGAGGGTTCTAGAGGTTATTGCTAATTGTAAGGAAGGTAGTGATTTGTTAATCTGGGCTACTAGTGAAAATGGTAAGTTTTCAACAAAATCAGCTTGGGAATGTGTTCGTGTTAGAGGTCAGAATTAGAGGGGCATAAATGGATTTGGAATAGCATTCTTGCAAAAACATTTTCTGTTCTAATGTGGAAGGCTTGACATGGAGCTTTAGCAGTGGATGATAATATTCGGAGAATTGGCATCCCTTTAGTCTCGAGATGCAATTGTTGTATTCAAGGAAAATATGAAGACTTAAATCATGTTTTATTTGCTGGTGAAGTGGCTGCTGAAGTCTGGAAAAAAATTGGAGTTATGCTTGGTCTTCCAATTGGAATAAACTGGTATGAAACCTGCCTTAGTTGGTTTCGGAGGGCTTCAAATGCCTCTCAAACTGGTGTCATTTTGGGTGTATTACCTACAGTTATTTCGTGGAGGCTATGGACTAGGAGATGTAAGGCTCGTATGGAAGGGAAGATGGAATCTGGTCAATTGTGTGGCAATCTATCAAACAGTGGGTGGGCATTATCTGTCAAGGGTTTTCAAAGCCTAAGAAATTCACTCAAACTGACTTTTACATTCTTAATTGTTTCAATATACAGAAAGTTCCAATCAAGCAACAATAGATTAATTACATAGCATGGTCTAAGCCGGCTCAAGGCCGTGTGAAGCTAAACACGGATGGTAGCAGTCTAGGGAATCCAGGTGAGTCAGGGGCAGGAGGTGTGATTCGGGATATGCATGGAACGTTGTTGTTAGCTTTTGCTAAGAATCTCGGGTATGGTAATAGTACTTATGCGGAGTTAAGAGCGCTAGTGGAGGGTGTCAAACATTGTAAGAACATGAATTTCAGTGCAGTTGATATTGAAATGGATTCGAAAGTGATTCTAGCATGGTTAGATAAGAACAGATGCGGTAGCTGGTATTTGGAGGATGTTTGGGAGGAATTGCAACTTCAGCTCATTAATATGGATATACGGTTTATGCACATTCATAGGGAAGGAAATGCTGTTGCGGACTGGTTAGCTAGAAGGGGGGCAAGTGATGGTGATGTGGAATGGTGGAGTATGGGTGAGGTTTCTCCCCTGTCACGGGGTTTGATTATAGTTGATAAATGGGGTCTCCCTTCAATTAGGCGGAAGAACTGGATGAGTTAAACTGTGCGTGTTGCCAGTTCTGCTGCTGGTTTTCGTTCTTGCAGATTTCTGTTTCGTGGAGGAGGCGTTCGGGTTTTGTGTTTATAGGCAGTTTTTTTTTGTAGTAGCAGGTTTTTGGTTAGGTTAGGATGGGTCTGCTGTTTTAGGTGGTTTTGTAAGTTTTGGTTTTGGGTTTTGGTTTAGATACAAGGAATGGCTGTAATTCCCGCGTGTCGGGTTTGTAACCACGGTTTTCCTCCGCCATAAGTGAGGTTTATTAATAAAATTGGGACGGGGTCACTAATGGACAGGTGGCTTCCGACTCTTCTATAAAAAAATATTAATTTAATAAGAACATGATTATTAATTAACATATAATAAGTAGAATAGTAAAATATGAGAAAATTAAATAAATTAATAATTAAAAAAATTAAATATTTTTGAAATTATTAGTTATTCATTATCATATAATGAATAAATGTATAAACTAATGTGTAGATTTGATGTGAATAACTAAAATCAAATTCATCTTATATTATTTTATTATTATATAATAAAAAAATAACTTTTCCAATGTAGAGATTTATGTGAATGGAATAGTAAAAAATTAAATTTATCTTACATTCATCAAAACTGTCATTTAAATTTAACTAATCCAATGAGAGTGCTCTAAGCACGCTTATTATAAACTGGTACGTACTAACTATTGCCATTTAGATGGTCTATATTTTTTCCTATAGAAATATTTTGGGTCTCAAATTTATGCTTTGAATGAGTTTTTTTTACCTAGTGATTAAGAAAATATTTTTTAATGATGGTATAAATTTTTTATTTTTTTAAAAAATATTTTTGATGATTAAAAAAATACATAAATAAAATAAAATGTACTATTTGAGACACTTATTCGGATCACTTTTTTTTTGATAGAAATACTCTCATTTCATTAATGAAAACGAAGTTACAAATGTGACTTAATACATGGACAAATCCAAACTATAAGCCAACTACGCCTAAGCTCTGGGGCTTCCCCACACACAAATCTCTTTGTAGCGGACATTGTCTTAACTTCTCAATAAACTTTCTCCAAACAGAAAAAGCGTTCTGTAAACAGAACTAGAAGGCCCCTCTATCCTCCTAGAGAGGAAAAGTACGGGACACTGCTATAGATACAAAATCCAATAGCAACTACTAACTAACCACTACTAACTAACAACTAAACTGCAAAGCCACAAGCCTCGGTGTGACCCGGACGACACGCCTACTGCAAGCATCGGCATCTCGAGCCCTGATGGAACACGCACCCAGCTCACGCATGGACACAACAGCCTCCACTACGCAGGTAGCACCTACGCGCGAACACTGGTCGTACGATATCACTGGCCATGACATCGCCCCCCACTCTCGAATAGCTCTTGCCCCAGATTACGAACGATCCAAAGGCACAAACACCTCACTTGGGTCAACAAAAAACACAAGAACACAAAAACAGACGCTACACAATACTGGAACAGAAAAAAACAGAGACCCAAATCGAATGAACAGTGCACGAGCGGCGGCAGTGGCGCGTGCAGGCGCTAGTCACTCTGGGAGGAAAAACCGCCGGTCACTCGTGGAAGCCCTGGATACAAGGAGGCCAAAGAAGCCGAGCGTGGCATGGGCAGAGGGCTCCGCGGTGGCGCGTGATGAGCACACGTCAACGAGATCCGGAAACTTCGTCCCGCGCGTATTGGCTACGCTCCACTCCGATGAACGCCGTATTTGGTGGACTTGAAGATCGGCGGCTGGGCTTCATCCCGGTGGGGCGCATGTAGGAGGAAGACGGCTGCAAAGACTCGAACGGCGATCCTCCCTTATTCGGCCTGAAAACAAAACAAAATAAAAACACTACACAGATAAACCTGGACAAACGAAAATGGGAAGGGGAAAGGAGAAAGAGGGGGGAGGAGCCGGAGCTCCCACCCCCTTTCGATTCCAAAACTTCAAACTTAGGGTTTAGATGATGGAAAAGGGTTTTTTTTTCTAGAGAGACGCAGTAGACGACACTATGAGTGGGCACATGCACCACTCTCAATTTATTCGGATCACTTATTCGATAGCATAACTCTTTTTCCTTAGCATTTAAAGTATATACTACGTACGTGCTGGGTATTAATTACAGCTTCATGCATTTTGTGAGATTTATTATACGGTCTCAGCTTGTTTAATGCCGACATTTTAGACTGCATGGTATATGTAGTACTTCAATATTTTCGCTTAGAAAACGTGCGCGCAATTGTTTCAAGGATGTTTTGGATGTGCGTCCATATTCTTTCAATGGACATGCTCCAAGAGATTTTGTTGACTGCATTGAATAGCTAGCAAAGCAAAATTCCTTCGCCTGAAGACCAAGGAAGCAGATGACAAATTGAAGATAATCTTCTCCCAACATATTAACCCTAGCTGGGTATAATTAGTACTCACATGACTGGCTCTTTCACTGAAGTATTGTATTTTCGTTTTAGAAATGATATTTATAATTTTAAAGTGTACATTTTCTATTCACTTTTTTTGAAAAAGAATAAATAAATAGGAGACTTACATAAAATTTTTATTTTAAACGGTAAAATCCACTTTCTTCAGAAGATCGATACTCAGAACTTACATATTCTAAAATTGTATCTAAAGGAACATGAATTAAAGAACAAAAGGAATCATGAATTATGTTCCTTTAGATATGATCACCTAGGCTGGTAGAAACATGAATTAAAGAACAAAAGGAATTAGAGTAATGAACAGACCTAAGAGTACGTAAGTGGTTTTAAAAAAATTCTTGATTATCATGTTGTGAAAACTCAAGCAAGCATCACACTTTCTCCGCTTGAGGATAAGCGATCCTTCTCCTTTCCTTCTCCCTCTCCCTCTCGATCCCCTCCTTCTTACAAGACTCTTCGTTTATACCCATTTTTTTTTTCTTATTTTTGTTTTTCTCTCCACTAGGCTGAAAGATATTCGATACATCGCTTTTCGCCCACCAATTGATCTTTACGAGCGCCACTCTATCGTGCTTGCTAGCCGTCTATCTTAGAAACCCAAGTGAGACTGCCCACCACCAGATATGATCCACACTGTTCAACCTAGCTAGCACGAGAGCTCCTCGCATTGCCCACCCCCCACCCCCCATTTATATCCC
Organism: Juglans regia; assembly: GCF_001411555.2. NCBI lineage: Eukaryota > Viridiplantae > Streptophyta > Magnoliopsida > Fagales > Juglandaceae > Juglans > Juglans regia. The sequence continues at coordinate 6,675,330 of NC_049909.1, read as the reverse complement.
CGATGATGATCGGGGCTTTCCAATCCTAGCTATGCAGCCATATTTTAGATGAAAAAGTTGCGGAGATCACCTTCGACAACACCGAAATAGTTGACTTCAGTGTCCCTTCTCTAGATGTGACCATAAACTGCATTCCAAGAGTCTACCAGTTGGACTACGAAACTGCTTCTTTAGCGGTACCCTCTTTAGTTTGGTCAAGAAAAATGTGTCCGAGTATAATTTACTCAAGGCATTGTCCATTTATTTGTTTTGTATTGCTGCAATGCACCTTCTATTATGTATTTTTGTGGAGTCTCCCATTCTCTACTCTTATATTTTTGTGTTTATAAATTGAATGATATCTTGTTTAGCAGAAAAAAAAAGAAAAAGAAAATACAACTGAAGTACTAGCAAATGGATCAGTAATGGTGGAAATTAACAGGCCATAAAAGGCGCTTGACAGTTTTAACACTTTTAACCTTGAGAGAAAAAACCACATCGATCAGTGTGTTTAATACCCCATGCAGTTGAATATTCGGAGCCAAGCGACTTTCAAGCAATCGTTAATACGCACAGAAAATGTTCAAAACCACGTGGTATCAAGGAAAGTGACCTTGTTTTCCTACGGACGAAAACCACATGCACATGGCGAGTTTAGGTCCCCACACCTCAAATACAGTCTGTTATAATGAGGTTGCCCGAGGAAGCTAGCGTACTGTTGCTGCGTCCGCGTGAGCATCTATTTATCCCCCACTTCACCCTCCCATTTTCCCCACACATCCCTCTCTCTCTCGCTGATCAAAAGGTTTGTGCCGCTGCCTGCATGTGAACTCTTCCTTCTGAATTTTCTGAAGCTCATTTCTAGATAAAAATGGCAGTTCTTGTACTTCTCCTATTGGGGTTTCTCTCTTTGTTTTCATCTGTTAATGGGTATGCTGGAGGTTGGATGACTGATGCACATGCCACTTTCTATGGAGGGGGTGATGCCTCTGGTACAATGGGTAAGTGTCTATTTATGCTTATGATCCTTTCACAAAGACCCTGAGACGATCTTAATCTTGTAATTATTCCTATAACCACTATATTGAATCATTGATCATTTTAATTGCAGGCGGGGCTTGTGGATATGGGAACCTATACAGCCAGGGATATGGGACAAACACAGCAGCTTTGAGCACTGCACTGTTCAATAATGGATTGAGCTGTGGGGCTTGTTTTCAGGTTAAGTGTGTGAACGATCCAAGGTGGTGCCTGCCCGGCTCTGTTGTGGTCACTGCCACCAACTTCTGCCCACCAAACAGTGCCCTCCCCAACAATGCAGGCGGGTGGTGCAACCCTCCCCAGCACCATTTTGATCTCTCTCAGCCTGTCTTCCAACAGATTGCTCAGTACAGAGCTGGGATCGTTCCTGTAGCTTACAGACGGTACATGCGTTAAGTATTCATTGAATAAGTATAGTATTGAGATAAACGTATATAGTGTATACGGGAGTTTTCTGTAAATATCAGCTAATCATGAGCTGCACAGGTCTTCAGGGATTTAAAAAGCATTTCCCCATAACGAAAAAAAAAAAAAGCATTTCCCAGATCCACTATTTGTCAACTTGTTGTAACCTTCACAACCCCCTCCACCCAAAAAAAAAAAAAAAAAAAAAGGAAAGAAACTGTTAGTCAGCTTCCTGTGTTTTGGAATTTGGAGCAACCCAAGAAATATTTATCTTTTCTTGAAAGTTACAGCTAATTTGTTTTGTGTTCGTTTACCTCAGTAAACTATTGGGTATATGTTCTGTGTAAAGCACAGCATCTTCTTTTTATCCTTTTGGATTAAACTCTCTATATGCAATATCTTTTTCCTAAAAAGCTCAAGGCTTCGATTCTTTGATTTGAACCAATGTAGAGTCCCATGCCGAAAGAGAGGGGGCATCAGATTCACCATCAACGGCCATTCTTACTTCAACCTAGTCCTAATCACAAACGTTGGAGGTGCTGGAGATGTTCATGCTGTTTCAATCAAAGGGTCAAGAACAGGTTGGCAGCCAATGTCTAGGAACTGGGGTCAGAACTGGCAAAGCAATTCCTACCTAAATGGACAAAGCCTCTCCTTCAAGGTCATCACAAGTGATGGGCGCAGTTTGGTTTCAAACAATGTTGCCCCTAATGGCTGGTCCTTCTGCCAGACCTTTAGTGGCCCACAATTCCCGTGATGAACTTCAAAATTAAAGCCCATTTTAAAGAGGATGGGAAGAGTATAGTGTACTTTGGTGCATTTTAGCTTATGATAATGGCTTATTTGGACACGGCCCCTAGCATCATTTACATTGAAGTATGGGAAACTCTTCTCTCTTTTGGAATGGAAGGCAGAAAATAGGCAGTGGTTGGAATTTACCACCCGCCACTTTCTAGTTAGTTCTATGGTTCGTGAAGCGTAGTTGGCGTTTTAATGTGTTAAGCTGCTGAAATCGTCTTTTCTTGGAGTTGTCCTTTGGGAACTGAGATTTTGTAATACTACGTCCAAATTTTAATAAAATCTGTGCCAATATTTTTTTAAGTTGTGCTACATACTATCAACGTATTTTTTATAAATTTTCTTTATATAATTGATTAAAATAATTATTTTATATTAATAAAAAGTGATGTAACTAATCATATTAATAAAATGCATAAAAAATACGTAAAAATAACTGTATATAAAATTTTTATTTTTTTTTATTGCGGCGTGTTTTCATTCAACAGCACAATCTCTTTTTATCTTTCTTTTAAAATCAACTTGCATTCGTTAATAAATCTGTAAGATGCATCTGACCCGAGACCTGAGCCATCAAAGAACCAGTTCCTTCACCATGCAATCATTACCTTATTTCAGCGAGGTTATTATTTTAATTATCAAGTATTTTTGAAATACGAATTTGATCATACTCTTATTTTATCACAAAAAAACGTTCAATTAAAATTATTCTCATGACGTCCTAAGATCAAATGAGAGTGCCACATCTCTATATTCTAAAAGTAATTAATAATTATTATTCTTTTATACCAACATTAATTTCCCTCTACTGCTATCAGACACCTGTCAAACGAATAGACTTCGCCCCATATATAGTGTATGTCTGCAAGGTAAACAAGACGAAGGTTTATACTATTCCAAATCAATAAGGGTTATTATTGCTTGCTTGTCTATCTCTAGTTAATTCTTTTTAACTAAAGAAATTAGAATATAGATGACTCTTCATTCATTTATGTTAGATAAAGTTAATTCAAATTAACTTAAGGGAGCCGAATATCCACAAGTCTTGGATTTTCGCTCGTCTTACCATCCACATCAAGTTATTGTGATTGTACCTCTACGTCACTTAGGAGACTACTAGAGTTGATAGGAAGAGTCTCCTAAAATAATTATGCACTTCAAGATTAAGAGTTTAAGATAGTTGGTCTAGTAAATTGTAAAGAGAGAGGAGATGAAGTTTTTTTGTATATTCAATTTTTTCACACTCATAAAACTAAGGTATGTAAAACTCATTTAACGGGTTTTTAAAAGAGCCGGTAGCCATATGGAAGTGGTCCCGTCCCAAGTTTATTAATAAGCCCTCACTTATGGCGGAGGAATACCATAGTTACAAGCCAAGTATGAGGGAGTTTACAGAAAAGAAAACAAAAACCTCCCAAATACAAACCAACCTAAGAACCAAAAACGGCAAGACGGAAAAACAACAAAACAGAAACTAACAGGCCTAAAGAAATACGAAAATAAAACTAAACAGGCCTATAACAAAACAAAAAAGCATCTAAACAAGCCTAACAAATAAAAACTAAATAACCAGAAACAGCAAAAACAAACCTGGACCTCAGACTAACAACGCAAGTACGGAATGCCAAGAAAATCCAGCCGCACAATACCTTTTAAATACCTGGGAAAATCTTGATTGCCGTTATACGTGACATTCAAACCCATTTCACCTTCTCTAGCAAGAAAATCCGCTGCACCGTTACCTTCCCGCAATTGATGAACCACAACAAAATTAAGCCCCTCGAGTTCCTTGCGCAAAGCCTCCCAAAAATCCCAAAGATACCACAGAGAACATTTACCCTTACAAAGCCAATCAACAACAATATGAGAATCACTTTCAATAATCACATTAATCAAATGGAGCCGTTTACACAATCTAATACCATCCAGAATAGCTTTCATTTCAACGCCATTATTCGTTCCCACCCCATAATGGGCAGAAAAAGCCCCTTTAACGGGTTTGATCTTGATGGGGTGGTTAATTAACTAAACTTAATTAACTGTTAGTAGGGGAGAGTTAATTAACTACCAGTGGTGGGGAGTTAATTAATTGCTTATAACTTCCCCACCTATGTGGACACTACATGAGTCATGGAGTACCTATTTACTCACATTTCTCATTTACTCACAATGGGTGTCATCCTCATTAACAATCTCATTCTGATCTCTCAACCAATTACATCTCATATAGAAAATGAAGCGTGCGACCTAATAAGAAGGCAAAGTGTAGGAATGCTATAGTAAGTCACAATCATACTAACATAGTACATCACTCGTAACATATTGCCCATGCCCCAGACTATTTGATCTCACTAAATCAATAGTCCTTAATCTCTCATGAGTTTATGTAACAACCCGATCCTAAATTTAGGCCATAATAATAATTATTATTATTATTATTATTTTTTTTTTATCAGATTATTAGAGTTTTAGATTTGAATTTTAAATCTTGTTTCTATCCTACGACTTTCACGGCAACAACTTGCACGGGAGATATGCATTCTCAAACTCATGCGCTTTCACGTCTCTTTTTCTCTAGGGTTTTCCTTTTTGGTTCTCAACCAGCTAGGCCTATAAATATCGATAGCCTCTGCCCAGCCGCACTCGGCCCCTGCCCAGAATTTACCGCCACTGCACTGGCATTTGGATCAAGAGAAAACACTACCCAGCCACGCAAATACTGTAGCATCAGCGCTGCTCCTCCCCTTGCAGTAACACCACCATCACCCGCGTTCCTCCATGGCGACTCCATGCTGCTCAGAAGACGCCGATGCCACCACCAGCCACCTTAGAAGACACTGGACCATCCCCAGCCCGAAGACACGCCGCAGCAGCCATGGACGTGAAGGCCGAAGCCTCTGTTTTGCACTTCCGAAACAGAGCAACCGAACCACTGTTTTGCCGGAGTCCACCCCAGAAGACATCGGAGCACCACCCACGGTGCCAGAAACCGCCGACCAGCTCTTCCCCGTGGCATCTACTCCATCCCGGTTGGCCTTCGACCCTCAGCCACCCAGCTCTGTGCGTGCGCCTCCCTCTCTCTCGGTTGCACTGCCGCATGGTTCTTTTCCTTCGGCGTCGCACCACCACAGTCGAGCCCCCAGTCGCGCCGCCGTGACCCCCGCCAGCAACCCAGAACCGCCGCACGTCAGCTTATCTCTCGGTGAGCCCTTGCTTCGCGCGTCTCTCTCTCCCGAGCTCTCTGTTTTTCTGCTGCAGAGTATATATATTTACGTATTTGCTTTAGGTTTCAGTTTACTAAGTGTTAGTAGATGAAATTACAAGTATGCCCTTTCTAATCTAGTATCTTGAAGCAGTGTTTTTAAGTATAATTATATTTATAACCTTACGTTTAAGTATATGTTAATTATGTATATTGTTATGTCATTTTTAATTAAAGTTGAGTTTAATATTTCAAGTTGAGTTTAATTTTGTTAAGTAAATATATTAGTCAAATGCTCTTTTTATTAAGAAATTGTTTAAGGAATTTAAAATGTGTTTTGAAGTACATCATGAAGCCTATTATTTTAGTTAGTTTTCTTTTACCTATTTAGTCAGACTTTAATGAAATTATTATGTTATATTTTAAAAAGAATTAAGGAATATGTTATGAGTTTTGAATAATATTATGATTAAGTCTACTTTTATTAATCGAAGGCTTTCACCAATTATTTTAGATTTATATATATTTATATACAGTTAAATTATATTTGAAAGATTAGATATCATATTTCAGCAGTAAGAGTTGTTAATTTATTTTGAACGATTTATTTAAATGATATTAATATTTATTAGATTTCTTATAAGATTTAATCATTATGTTAAGAAATGAAACTTATTTTAAGAATTGAAGTTTTATGACGTATTTTAAATAGTTCAAGTATTCTACTAAGTTTTAATATGTTATCAGTATTTTAAGTAATTTAAATACTAGGATTTATTGATTATAGTGTTAAACAAAATATTTGTTTGACTACCTTTTAGAATTCTGAATTTAGTTAAGTAAGATATTAGTATTTATTTTAGTTCCAAACAATTTAGTGATAGTTATTTTTTTGAATATAGGTCTCAAGTTACGAAGTTTTATTCAAGGAGAAACGCATCGAGGTAAGTAAATTGGATCATAAATTAGGATCATCACAGTTAGCTTATATGTATGTATTATTCAAGCCAGTTCTTTGATAGCCATTATTTATGAACCGCTCATGTGCAAGCATGTCATCCAGCATAGCATATGATCATGTCATTCCGCATCATGTTTCAGTTTCAGAAATTATAGTTATGTATGTATTATGTCATGCATCTCATGTGTATAAGACACATAAGCCATCTTAAATTCAAGTGTAAGATAAAAATCAGATCAGTTAATAAGATGGCCATTCAGATGCATGGTACCAATGCAGTTCAGTTTCAGGGTGGTGTGCAAGCCACGAACTCAGTCGTGGTCCACCATAGTATGCTAGAATACTATCAGCAGTTCCCCTTGCTGCAGCGGGATGTGGGGCTGGTGCACAACCTTGCACACAGGGTTAAGTGTGTTGGCCAGTCAGATAAGTAAGATAAATCAGTCAGTTAGTTCAGAAAATTCAGTATACATAGCATAAGCATTAGCATGAACAGTCATAAATTTTAAGTTCAGCATGAAAGTTCTTATGAAAATTTTATGTTTATTACGTTTTCGTTATGATAGATTTCTTACTGAGTCATCGACTCATTTTAGTTTATTTTCATGTTTTTAATTACCCAGGTGAAGATGATGATTACGAGCAGGCAGGCCAGGAGTAGAAGGAGCATTTTAGTTTTGTTCAGACTTTTTAAAATAAAATGTGTCTTTTATGATGAATTTATTCAGTTATTTCTTTAATGTTTTTGGGAAGACATTTTTTATTAGACCTTTTATTTCATAATAAATTACTTCAGTTTATTTTTCAATTATGAAATTAGAGAATCGCTTGCCGGGTTATTTTTCATGAAAAATACGTGACACACCTAGCCTACGGGAAGGGGGTGTTACAGTTTATAACTCAAAACAATTTTTTACTTCACATTATATAATATGCTCATGATTATTTCAAGTCCAAACAACATAATCGTTCTGGCGGTTATGAGTCATAAAATAAAAAATAAGAATCCAAATAATTTTCCATGGACACTAATATAAATTCAATTAGACTTGAATGTTTTCCTAGACATGCTCTGCTAGATTGTATCTTTTGTGGCCTTGAGATAACATGCTAAAATAGTCACATCAAGTTTTTATCTCATGACATATAAATAGATGATCTATTGATCCGTTAGGGCTCACATAGTGATGGAGAAGGGATCCATTTAATCACTCCCTCATATGTCGTCTATGGCACATACAATTTGAAATGTATGTTACAACGAAACTCTTACTCAATTGGATTTGTCATATTCAAACGCCATAGTAATCTTAGTCTAGTCACCATAAATGTGCCCTAACTTGAATTTCCTTGCACAATCACTCATCTAGTGCTTGCCTAAGATCGCTTTAATCAAGCTTTATTAAGTTGTTGAAATATTTTATGTATGACTTTTGTAAGTTCCATCATAGCCAAGTAAATGCCACATTCTTTAAATTTATCTGGAATTCTCCCAAAGCTTCAAGATGTTTACTTGCTCGCTTTCCAAGTTCCAAAATAATGGATTTGTCTCATATTGGTTGCTGTCCAAGTGCCAAGGTGATTATCCATGTGAGTGGACTGATTTTTACCTAGTGACATCTTTATAATGTGGCCTCACTTACTATCAATGAGCTTATAATATGAGATAAAAACAAATAATCTCATTGATACAATAGATACTAACAATGTCAAATGTACAATAAAGTCTAAGGTATCTTTAATACAATATGTATCAAATCCAATGAAGTCCCAAACTCCTAACATAAGTTTGGAAAATATTTCTACTAGTAGCTTTAGTAAGAGGATTGATTATCTCCCATCTTGCTAACAAAGACATGTTGTAGGATCATCTCACATCGCGCTACAATATCTCGAATGTAGTGAAACCAAATATCTATGTATTTGGTTCTGCCATGATATTTGGGATCCTTGGTATATGCCAAAGCTGCCATACTATCACTATATATCTTAATGACTTCTTCTGCAAGAGCCATAATCTCTAGGCACTGAAAACATCTCCTTAACCAAACAACCTTTTTTTTACAGCTACTAAACAAGCAACGTACTTTGACTCCATCGTGGAAAAAGCAATGCATGATTGTTTTTTACGACACCAAGAAAACAAATCCCCACTAAGCATAAATGTGTAACATGTCGTGGATTCACGCTCTTTTTTATCATTTGTCCAATAAGCATCGCTGTAACCCTTCAGTCTCATGTCTCAACATTGATAGTAAAAAATGAGACCTGATGTTCCATGAAGGTATTGAAAAATCCTCTCAACTACTTGCCGATGAACAAGTCATGGGTTACTAGATAATGACTAACCAATCCAACTGCAAAGCAAATGTCAGATCGTGTACACAACATAGTATTTATTAGATTTCCAATTGCACTTGCATAAAGAATTATGGTCATCTCATTTTTTTCCTCTTCATTCTTAAGGCAATGTTCTACGCTCAATGTATAACCCTTCTTAATTAGAGTGTCTACGGGTTTGGAGTTGTGCATACAAAATAATTCTAAAATCTTCTTAATGTAAGTCTCTTGAGACAAACCAAGAAATTTTCTAGATCAATCCCTTAAAATTTTAATTCCAATCACATAATTTACTTCACCCGTGTTCTTCATCTCAAAAGTATAGGACAACTAGCAACAACGATCTCCATATTATTTCCAGCTAATAAAATGTCATTCACGTACAGAGATAAAATCAGAAAGCTCTTCCCTGTATGTCTGACATACACACAAGGTCTTCCTCTAGCATTTTAAAGCCAATTAAAGTAATGGACTCATAAAATTTGAAGTATCATTGTCTATACAATTATTTAAGGCCATAAATGGAATGTTTTAGCAGACATACTTTGTGTTCTTTTTCTTTAATTTCAAAACCAACAGCTTGATACATATAGATCTCCTTGTCTAACTCCATTAAGAAATGTAGTTTTCACATTCATTTAGAAAAGCATCTAATCTAAATGTGCAACTATAGCTAGAATAAGGCGGATGGAAGTAAATCTCACAACAGGTGAGAATGTTCCTTCATAATCTATGCCCTCTCTTAAGGTATAGCCATTCATCACAAGACGAGCCTTATATTTGTCAGTCTATCCAACTGCTTTGTGCTAATTGTTAAAATCCATTTGTTTCCAATATGTTTTCACCCAGGTGGAAGATCAAATAACTCCAAACTTGATTTTTTGCCATAAAGCCCATCTCATCTCACATGGCTACTAGGCATTTATTTGAATCAGATTAACTTAGTACTTCCTCATAAGAGGCAGGCTCATCAAGGTCAAACAGAGCACATATGAAAGATTCCCCTTCAATCTCAAAATAATGATGAGGAATAGTTCCACGTTCATTTCTACGTAACTAAGACTCTTGTGAGTCACTTTCTAGTAGTACACTCCCACTATCTTATGTGATTCTAGGATGTAATGAGTCTCTACCCACGCCAAAAGATGGTATAACTCCCTCAAGTTCTTGCAACTCAAAACGTGCAAGATCTTTCTTTGCTTCACCAATATTGAAAAAATGATTCTCAATAAATGTGACATCACGCGACTCTATTTTTGTCATTCCTCCATTAGGATGTTATCCATACATTACATAGCCCTTTGAGCTCTCTAAATATCTTATGAAGATATGTTTATTTTCTCTAAGGCCAAGTTTCCCATATTTATGAGAAGTGGTGTGAAGATAACCTTACAACCTTAAGACCGCAAATGTTCCCAATTTGATTTTTCGTCATTCCATAGTTCATATAGGGTTGAAGGAACAGATTTAGAAGGCACACAGTTCAAAATGTAGGCAGCAGCTAAATAGCATCTCCTAAAATGATATTGATAGGTTAGTTTATGCCATCATTGATCGAACCATTTTCAATAAGGTACGATTTCTCCTTTTTACAACACCATTTTATTGTGGTGTGCTAGGAATCGTTAATTGCTTGCTTATCCTTTTTTTCCGCCCATAGTCCATGAAACACTAGATAAGAACTCACGACCGTGACTAGTTTGTAGAACTTTTAAATTCCCTCTTTTCTTAATTCTTAATCTCAGCTACAAAGCGCTTGAAGCAATCCAATGCTTCAAAGTAATACGAGCTAAGATAAACATAACTGAAACGTGAGTAATAGTCTATAAATGTGAGAAAATAAGAAGTATTATGGCATGCCTTCACATTCACAGGTCTGCAAATATCAGAATGGACTAGGTCTAAAGGATAAGATACCATAGGGGCCTTTCCAAAGGCTTCTTATAAGCTTTTCCAACTAAATATGGCTAATCTAGCCATTCTATCTCTTCTTATGTGGCCTAGTCTAGCATGTCATTTCAATGTATTAGAAACAACATCATCATCATTGGAAGCAATAAAAGTAAATGAGAAATTATCTAAATCTAACATAAAGAAACCATTTGAAAGAAAACCATGTCCACACACAGCCTGATCCAAGAGGTTTGGATAATGAGTTGAGACGAGATGAGTTGAGATGAAAGTTGAAAGTTGAATATAATATTGTTAAAATATTATTTTATTATTATTATTGTTTTAGGTTTTGAAAAAATTGAATTGTTTATTATATTTTGTGTGAAGATTTGAAAAAGTTATAATGATAGATGATATGAGGTGAAATATTTTTTGTATACAATTCTAGCCCAAAAGTCTAGTTAAGGGCCATCAAAGTGTAAAATAAAACCAAGTTCTAACATAGAAATAACTTAAAATAGGTCACATTGAACACCAGGTGCATAAAGCACATCATGCAGGAGTAACAAGCACCCTAGATGCATTTTGAGTTGATAGGTGCCAACTCCAAGCACTCCCTATCTCCCAGCTAGTATTCTTCTATAATCTATGAACCCAACTCGATCTCGAGCTACATGTTTGGTTGCTCCTGTGTATACAATCCATTCAGGAATTGAGCGAGCAACAAAAATATGTGAATAAATATAAGTAATTAGAGAGTTGTGTTTAGTGGATACATTCTTTGGCTCAATGCACTTACGAGCAAAGTGTCTCATTTTTTCATAGTTATAATACTTCGGTTTGGACTTGTCTTTGCTAGTGCACTACAAGCACGTTGCTACTTTATCATTCCTTGGCCCAAGACTATTTGCCATTCCAGTAGATCTCCCATGTTGCTTGTGCTTAGGCCTGAATGCCTTGCGTTTCCCAACTTGGGCAACAAGAAGAGTACTACAGTGCATATCTATGCACTATGTCTCTTGCTCGAAATGGCGAGATATATCAGCAAAAGTCTTAATATTCTCACTGTGTGTCAAAACAAGTTTCATTTGCCTCATGTTGACTTGAGCAAAGATCATATCACAATGGTAACTTGTTGTGCATTAGTGAGATTATTGTGATAAGCCTTTAGATCACAAATCAAGGCAGACATCGACCTCATATGCTCAATCACGGTATGTTTAGGATCCATAACATACTGCTCAAACCTCAAAGTAAGAGCATGAAACCTAGTAATTGATGTTCCCCTATAAGCAATTTTCAACTTGTTCCATATATCTTCGGTAGATGAGTAGTTCTCAAACTCCCAATAAGATCATTGTGCATTCTTCTAAGCTTAGTAAACCGCATGCACCAATCTTTATTTGTCCAAGCCTGATAGGCTTCCATATCACACAATGTTGGGAAGTATTCCCTTCCTCCAGTTGTATCATAAGGTGAGACAGATTTTCTAGGACCTCTTATTCATTAAGCAGATTTTGAATTTTCCAATGCCATATGTCATAGATGGTCCCATCCAGTTTCTCTCCTTTAGTAATGTGAAGCCCTGTCCCTTAATAAAAGACATGGTGAGGATTCGTGGTGCCAAGGGTTCCAGCCTGTATGCAACACCTATGGTTCGTTTAGATTAGGCGTACAATATTCACTAGGAATTGCACATGTAAGGAAATATATAACTAGTTTGCAATTGAATAACAAAGATTTAGTTTGAAGGCTAAACGTTATAGTACCAGAACTGTAAAAACCATAAATATGTTCTCACAATATCCACAAGTCACTTCATTCCTTAAATAATTATACACATTTGGTTGCCTAGCTAATAATTACAAATACAACTTCCATAAATGGACGGGTTCTACAACAAGACCTACATGCCTATAGCTCGGGCTGGGTTGTTCTTCCTCCTCATTTATCACTTCTGGGTCTATTTCAGCATCACAATGTATGGTTTTAATAGGCAAGTTGTAGCTATGACAAGATCATTAATGAGAAACAGAATATGCAATTAACAGTGTCACAAAATGAAATGGGTGAACACATGTATTAATGTGTGGTGGGGAATCACCCTCACATGCAAAAACACATGTATTCATGAAACATAGTGATGTATCACCCTCTCAGTAACACACTGCATAAGCATGATGAGGAATCACCCTTTGAGGCCTTCTACGCAAAACTCAATACATATATATGTAGTTGTATATGTTGCCGAGACGTGGAATCACCTTATTCTCCAGCATGCAAAACATGTAACACCAATCACATAGCCGTACACAATTATCACATAAATATTCTTCACACGGACATTCGTTGCCTAATGGGCCAACAGAGGATGAGCCGCTCCACCATTCCAAATTGGGGAATCTCTCCCACCCGACCAACATGGTGCAAGTCAACTTGCCTGTCCCCAACACCGGTTGACTCTCGCACAGAGATATATATGTTGCACTGGGGAACGTCTACCCAACCAACCAAATCAAAGACATCAACAAGTGATACGCTTAGGGGATTCTTCATCCCGTCTATCAAGTGAGGCCAACACGACACCGCCGCACTCTAATCATTCACGGGGACTCTCTGCCCATATGAATCTTGTGGTGATGTCTTGCAGATATGGTTCAGAGAATTCTCCATCTCATCCCATGATGATTGACATGCAATACCATGACTCACATAGAGATATCACCAAAAAAAATTCATTCAAATCTTAAAAAACATGGAGTAAAAATATTCTTAAACATAATGACAAAATATTTATTATTTCAAGATTGTAGAAAGGGGGATGGGGAGTTTTGTGAAGTCCCCAGCCCTCGCTTGGGATTGAACGGTGATTGAAGTATCAGGACATGTAACTCAAGGCTACATAACCTCGTGCATGACAGTTAATATGCAATGTACCTAGTAAATTTCTAGTAGTATGCAACAATCGCAATGGAAGTTCATAAAAGTCTAAGTAAGATCATGAGCAATTTCAAAAGTCATGGTTCCATTTAGACTAAAGATACATAATAACATCATTGTTCAAAGCACCTCAAAATACAATAGGATTAAAAAAAAAAACAAACCATATCCCTCTTTCAATCATCTTTTAGAATTTCTTTCTTTCTTTCAAGAAACCTACTAAGCCCTTTCCTACTTCGCCTCATCCTTGTTGATAATTTTCTGCAAGTCCTCAAAAACATTCAACACTTTGCTTATAAAACAGTCGGCTACCTCTAGTCTATCCTCTACGGATGGCTCCACCGAGCGCTCAAGACTCTTTGTGGCCTCTTTAACTATCGAGGGATCCTACCTCTTGCATTTCTTCATAATTGGTTACTTATCCTATCACGACTTCTACCATTCCGAGTGGAGAATGGTAGTGGAAACTACCACGATGATATTTAAAAAAATCTCAATAAGTTAACACTTGACGTACATGCAGATAATATTAGTATATAAAGGCAAAAAATAAGAATGTATGCATGAACATGTACTTGACTTATGCATATATGTTACAAACATCGATGACAAAATCACGTTTGACCTTTTTCCCTTTTTAAAAAAATATTTATCTTCTTTTCGTAACACATATTACTGATAATCATATAGTCCTTGTAACATATAGGTGGACACCTCACGGCTCCCTGCTAGTTACCGCATAACTTTCTAGCTCACTTGACCAGTGGTGACCATGTCAGAGTTCTTATCATTATGCGACAGTTCTCATTTCGCTTTCACCTCATCCATCTTATGGCACCCACTAGCGTTAAGTGCTACCTCACCTCGGAATCCTTTAAAAAGAACCCATTCGAGATCCGCCAACTGTGCTTTGTTGACCAAGTGGTTACCACTTCCAATTTATGCACGCAAAAATGGGCAAAGGAGTTCCACTAGGATATTCCCCCATCCTAACATATGGGGTCGTGAAAAAATGTGTAACAAAATTTTCTTTAGAAAACTTTGCACAACTGGAAATGCATGTGACGTGTACTTGAGACTCTTTTTCTTTCATTTGTAACTTGAACAGGTAGATGCCATGTACTATGTAATCATGTCATGTTATTAAACAACATGTCAAAGCATCTCCCTTTATGGCTTGAAAGCATTAGAACATGCAATTTACTTATCACAAAATGTGTGCAATAACAATCGGTGCTTATCATGACAAGAGACAATTTCCTAATCATGGCAACTATACATGGCCCAACATTTCAAGCATGTAGACATGGCAAGAATCACATGAAACCTAATACAAAGCATGATATACCAAAGATCTCTTTATTTATTTGATTTAACAAGCAATGCAAAGTTCACACAATACTAACAAAGAATGATAAGTTCACACATCACATACAAATATCATCCGAGAGTAGGTTAAGAGTCAACTTAAAAATACTCGAAGCAAAATATAAATATCATGATCAAGCAAGCTGAAAATGTAATTTAATCTATTAGACTTAGTGACAACACAAAACCCTAATCCGAGTGGGAGTGTGTGTGTGACGTGTTTAGAGTTTACTCCCTCTCGGTTGTAGAGTTTCTTCCTTGTCCAAGGTAACTCTTCATGTGTTCGGCCTCAAGGGGTGGCCCTAGGCCAAATGACATTCTTGCTCATCTAACATTGGCTTGGCCTTATTGACATGCAAAACATGTGTGTGTGAGTAATGTTGGCCTTGCATGGTGATAATCACTTCCCATGGCCGAAACTTCACAAAAGAAAAAACCTTAGTTTCTCTCTTGTTCGAACATAAAATGGATCTAATTACTTGCATCCTTTCAAAGTCACGACAAGACACTTGAACCTGAGCCCCTCATCATCCTCAACTTCACGTGGTCGTGTGTGTGTAAATGAAAAGCTTGGGATGAGAGTTGATGGTTCTTACTGTGCATGTCTTCTTCTTGCATGGGCTCTATGCTTCTCCTTCCACCCGTGTGATTAGATGATAGGGAATGGTATGGCATAGGGAGTGTTTGGGTGGAGAGAAAGTGGAAGAAAAGTGACTTGTCCTTCCTCTGTGATGGACATGCTAGAGAGAAAAAGGGAGGTGAGAAGTTATTGCAAAAAAACATAAAATGACCTTTGGGTGACCTCTTTTGGGGGTGTAGGCACTGGCCCCTAAAAGGAGTCCTTACATACCTCGCATTTTCCCACACACAGTCTCTCTCTCTCCTATCATCCTTTCTGACATTTGAAACACAAGAGTGCCTCTATGCATGGGTACCATGTGGTATGCCCTCCTTCACTTGGCCGCAACCTCCTACTTTCTCTCATGATCATTGTTTTTCTTTGGAAAACACAAAGACTCTTCGGCATGCATGACAAGTGGCGTGCTCATGCCCTATACTGGAACCCTAAAGTCCCTTTGTGTCCTCCTAGTGTGTCTAGGTTCAATGAACCTTCGGGGCATACAAGTATTTTCATAAAAAACCCTAAACCACAACTTAGGGTTAGGCATGTGCATGCTTGCCATGTGGCAAGAGGTGTGTGTGTGGGTTTGTGCCCATAGCCGCCCCTCTCTCTTCCTTTCTTCTTATAAAGATTCTTCTAGAACCTTGGGGAGTGCGTGTGCCTCTTCCCCATGGAACCGTTCATCTTCCTCATCATCACCTTCTTCTAGAAAATCCCAACCTTAGTGCATGCATGGCTGTGTCGCCCCTAAATTCTGCTTGGGATCGGACGGACATTTGAAGTGTCGAGACATGCAACACATGGTTACCTGCCCCCGTTCATGACATATAAGATGGAATATTCCTAACATGCATCTAGCATTATGCAAAATTCGCAGCGGATAATTTTTTTCTTTAGCAATACTATGCACCAAACTAAAATATCCCAAATACTTAAAACATACTCCATACTTAACGACATACTAAACAACTAAGATCACAATAATAGTCCATAAGGTTGTGATCAAAAGAGTGCTGGAGATTGAACTCCACCAATACAAGTAGTAATCTGAGGTAACTATTGTAATACCATCTACGTCGCACCGTCGCTTAGTCGGCCGTTTCCAGTTGGTCGATTCCCGGTTCTCCTTCAGATCCTATAACAAAATCTACCATTCGGGGGGAATGGTAGTTGGGACTACCATAGTGAGATTTGATTACAAATCTCAGCAAGTTAACGGAAAACTTCCACACAGGTTAATGATGCATGCATGGCAGTAAAAGCATGAATGCATAATCAAATCATAAGTAATCATAGCATAACTTGACATACAACATAACATAACTGGCATAACTTAAACTGAAACTGAAGCTTAGCATGAACATGACTTGAAACATAGCATGAACGTGAACTTGAAATATAACATGGACTTAAAACATAACATGAACGTGAACATGCATAATTTGAACATGAACTTGAGCATGACATAACATAAATGTGAACTTGGAACATAACGTAAATGTGAACATAACATAACATGAACTTGAAACATATTCTTGTCTCATGGGATTACCATGATTGCGTGAACGTAAACTTGAACGTAACATAACGTGAACTTGAAACATGACTTGAACGTGAAATACATGAACTTGAAATCTTATTCAATAGACTTAATCATTAAAGTGACCATATGGGTGCTACACAGGTCCCCTTGAGCCGTGTGTCCCTGCCGATTACCGCATCACATCACAGGTTTCTATACCAGCTGTGAGTGCGTTAATACGTACTCCACAGTTGTTGTGGCCCCACGTATTCTACGTGTCACAATTGCTGTGTCTCACGTAGTGTATGCTCCACAGTTGTTGTGGCCCCATGACTTATTTGTTTGTGCCACACTTGCTGTGGACACACGTAACATAATGTGTGGCACCATCGGCGTTAGTGCCTGGCGCGCTCCGGTGACCAGCTAATTAGGCCCCATTCGCAACCTGTTGACTGTACTTCGTCAACCCAGGGAATTTCACACCTATTTAGACACTCCAGCGTGAAGAAATGAGTTCCACTAGGATATTACCCCATCCTAGCACTTAGGGTCGTGATTGACATGAATGACTTAACTGGCAGACATGACATTTCATAACGTGACGTAACATGAATGTGACATAAAAGACAAAAGTCCTGACGTAGCATAACATGACATGAACATAAGATGACAGACATGACATACTTCAAGACATAAATGTAACAGAATACATTTCATAACATGGCATACATGTAACATGCAACATTTCGTAACATGGCATACCATATAACAGACAACATTTCATAACATGGTGTAACATGTGACAGTGAATCTTACATGACATGAAATACATGTAACAGATGGCATACTTAACTTAACATGACATGCTTGCAATGTATAGGAATACGTGACAGAATATCTTTTGTAACAGATGAATAATTCATGACAGAATAAATTCTGTGTAACAGATAAATATGTAATGACTTGGCATGGCACATATGATAACATGCATACATACAATTTAGTTCCCTTACTTATCACTCATACACATTAAACTGATAGTAAGTTAAAAGCTAACTTACCTCGATCGTCGCGTTCTACTAGAATAAAGCGCGAAACACGAGGAACTGTAAAAGGTTATTCTAAAAGTTAGAAATTAATTACTAACAATTAGAAATGTGAAAAGAGACAACTTAGAGTAAAATTACCATTTTACCCTCTACATGTGGGCAAATGACCATTTTACCCCCTAACTTAAGGATTTGATATCCTAATTCCAAAAAATTACCAAAATTTACATTCCTCATGTAAATTTTGTCCCAAACTCAAATCTCAACTCAGAAAAATTTAAAACCAATCACAACTATGAAAAACTCACTATGGCCGAAACCTACATAGGCCATTTGTCTTATTTTGGTTGCAATTCTTTCAAGTTCCAAAACTCATGAATAAACCAAAATCTTGTAACAAAGATCTTCCTATCCTAAGTTTAAAAACACCCTTAAAACTATCCATTAAGAAAAAGCTAATTATCAATACCAAACTTTTTGTAAAAAGACCCAAACTTTTTAACAAAAGTAAACCTTAAATCACATGTTTTGACCTTAATAAAAACATCTCCAAGAATTCCAAAAAAATCAAATCTTACTTCTAACATATTCATAACATCATCCTAAGATCAAACATGCTTTAAAACATCAAACAAAACTCACCAAAAAACACAAAACAACACTTGGAGTTTTTGGTTTTAAACTTAGTCCAAAACAGAAACTGATTTTCCCAACTAACTATGATCAATCTCTTGATCCATGGCTTAAAGACATGTGATCTTCAAACTAACACATCACATGGTTTAAAAATGTGTCCTAAAGAAAATCCAACCATCAAACTTAAAATCACATGGCTAAAATTTAATAAAACATGGATCTAACTCAAAAACATCAAAGTTTAGGCCTAACCGAAATCCTCTTGCATAGAAAATCATATCTTTAAAAATAATACTAAATATCTTCGAAATAACATCCTAACATGTATATAAGAGGCTTAGGATCATCATATAAAAATATCAAAGCCTTTGGAATAAGATTAAACCACGAAATATTCAAACTTTCACCAAACAGAAACTGTTTTTCCACTTCCAGTTTTCAAGTTTCTAACTCTAAGCAAATCTATCATCAAAAGCCTTATTCATGCAACAAAACCCCAATGAACATTCATAAACACGTGTTAACAACACTCCATAAAATTTTCGGACCAAGATAAGTCCATTAGCTTGGTCAAAACTTCCAAAACATAACATACTCTCCAGTTTCACGTCCAGAATGACCTTTCCATGGTTAAAAATACTTTTGACCAACCAAATGAGAATGGAATGAGACTAATAATATATCCACGGAAACTAGACTCAAAGACGAACAACTTATGTGGGAATCATCGTGCGAAAATACTTATAAAGGGTCGCAAATGGCCACGTAAAAAGTCCCAGAAATCTGCCCGAGAGAGCTCTTTTGGGTTTCTCTCTAAGAACGGGAGAAAGAAGTGATAAAATGGAGAGAAGTATGTCTTGCACGACTTTAGACTTCTGGAGGGAGAAGTTATGGGCTTGAATGACCCTTGATTGGAGGTGGATATGTGACATAAAGTGGAGAATAGAGAGGGGCAGAGACTGCTTGCAGCAGCTGTGAAAGATGGAGGTTGATGGAGTGGATTTCTCCTTCACATCAAGGCACTATTGGGTGCAGCCAATGGCAGTGGATGGTCTGCCATGTGGGGGAGGAAACTTCTCCAAGAAGCTTTGCCAAGGTGGCCAATTTCGTGGGCCTTGGTGGGCCCCACCAAGTGGGCTTCAATTTGGGGTTTAAAGGGGGTTTGGTTAGGGTTTGAGATGCTATCAAGCCCAAAATCAATTTTTCTTTGCCCAATCAAATCCCCAAGGTTTAAAAGGTTGAATAATGACGTCATAACAAGGATTTGATTAATTAACAGCATGTGGAAGTGATTTAATCAAGTGATTAAACACAATGCTAGAAATCAGATTAAAAAGGGTTTGGAGGCAAACTTTAGGGTTTGGGAAAACCATTCAGGGTTTTGGTTTCAACCAAGCTTTTGGGGTTTCAAATGGATTCCAATCATTTAGGGTTTTGCTAGGGTTGAAACCCTCTTTGGTCTGGCACAATTTGGTTGAACAGATGAAACACAACTTTGCTTAGGTGGCATGATCTCACACCTTGATTCCTTCACAAATCTATCTAATGGTTTTTCTTTGTGTCAAGTATCTAATACCATTCACTAAGTGTGTCCAAATAAAACTTATCTATCCTAATTTGGACATTACACACTGTGATTTGAAAACACTGCAATGGGTGCGCTTATCGAAGTTACTATTCACTCCAAAAGAATACATATTAAACTTAGTACTAAAAAATTATAAATATTCATATTCACTTATAGTGAAAATCGTTTAACGAAATTCAACCCCGAAGTGCCCCTAAAAATAATTTCACAATTTTCAACAGATGTTTCGTCCGGAATTATGAAAATAAGTTATTGCGCCATAAAATCCTAAATAATCATCTGAGTCCAATGGTGTAGACCATAATACATTCTGACACTTCTAACTACCTCAAATAATTAAACTCATATTACTAGCGCCATAGTGAGTGATAACACTGACTATGTTGACAGACTAAAACCTATGCGATTGGTCGATTCGTAAAAACTTATGGGGTTTTCACGAGATTCCTAAAGTTAATAGAAATTCCACCAATGAATTTCTAGCGGGCTGTTACAATGGCACTTCGCAAAGTGATGGTTGACCTCCCTTACGTAGGCATAAGCCCTTGGCCAAAACCCTAAGGCCTCTTGGGGACTTGTGAATGTGGCTTTTGGCATCCCCCATGCGCATCTTCCCCTTCTTCCACTTTTACATCTAGGTTCATTGTATTTATGGGGTGGACTTGCATGTGTACCAAGTGACATGGGGGTGGATGAGTGGGGCGTGTTCCCTAAGTGTGTCGAACTCTTCATTCTCCACTCTTTCTTTGGCTTCTTCTAGAAGCCTTCATGCATGGTTGTCAAGTGGCAACCTTGTGCTTACCAAGAGTGTCTTTTCCCTAGGTTCCAAATGATGGGATTCCAAGGGAAAGCACCAAAATTGCCTTCCCTCTCCCAAATAAACGCCACTTAGCCCTAATCCCTAGTTAGGGTTTCGCCTAATTCCGTATTTGCCCCTCAATGGCCGATTACCACTTAGCCCCTTTTGGGCCTCACTTGGGCTTGGATGCCTAGGCTATTAGGCCCAAGCGATTCCTTCATGATTCTAGTACCTTCTTAACTTGTTAAAGCATTGGGCCAAAAATCTAATCAAGCTAAAATTAAAACAAAATAACAAGTGAAGATTTTTCCCAAACTTTTAGGTCGTCACAAGATTATAGAGTATGCATATGCCAAAATTCTATAACATCCTCACACAACATCTACCCATTCTACAACACTGTTTTAGAAGCTAGCCTACCTTACTGTCTTAGTATTATGGTGGTGCTGTGCTGCTCCTCTCTTTGTCTCCTTTGAAGTCACTTGCTTTCTTCGAAGAATCTGAATCTAAGGGCTCCCAAGTGTTTACAATTTCAAAAGTGAGATTTTGGCTTTTACCATAAGCCTTTTATAGCATAAGTTCATCAGGTGTCCTTCTGATGTCCATCCGACTCTAGATGTGATTGAATAGGAGTACTTAGTCTCGATCATCCCACTGCAGGATGACAAAAATAGACTGACAGGGCATGGTCCAAAAGTCTTTATGGCTTGCCTTAAGTCCAATCCTGAATCTCTCTTTGAGTGAGGATCTCCCACGTGGAGTTAGACCATACCTCTAGACTCAAACGATATGATTTGCCAAATCGTACTTTCTGTCAACCTACTCTGAATGTGACTTTTCAAATGGAGTGTGGGCTTATGCTTACGACACTGCTACATTCTGAGCGTTTACATCCAATCAAGTTCGTATGCCTATAAGGGTTTTGTCCTTGATCGTTGCTAGCCTTAAGCTAGTTTCTCACCTTTGTATGGAAGATGCCTTATTAGAACTACAAGCCTCTTCAACTCCTCATTCTCGCATGGGTGAGGGAAGATCATCTTTGCTTTACACTCAACAAGGAAGTGCTCTCTTCTTTGCTTTCCTTTTTGATCGTGGAGGGAGTATGCCCTCTTTCGCTGATGCGGTTCTCACAAGTAAGGTCAGCAATTACGTTCTTAGTGGTCATTATCAATATATTCATTGCACGAGATTGATATTAGCACTCATTTAATTTTATTCCAGAATCAAAGTAGACCACGAAATTCCTTTGTCCATAATGAGACCGAAAACTTTGAGAAAAAGCTAGTAATCATCTCCAACTATACAAGTCAAAATATCACATCTAATTAATTTTGAATAAAATTTATATAGGAGTACTAAGAAACTCATAACTCATGCACATATAATTTATTCATCAAGTATGAAAAAATCATAATTATTGCGCTAAGGCTCCACCCGAAGCCTCATTGGTAATTTGATGCATTATGTTAAGGTTCCTTTTATATGGCAGCAATAATAAAATTACATTCCCAATATTACATTTTCAAACAAAATCCTCCTAGAAATATTCTAGGAAAATAAAAATAAATAGGGGTGTCAAGTCACCGATATACTTATAAGCTACATCTTTCTCATCAAAATAAAAATAAATACATGTATTATACATGAGCACAAAAAATTACCAATGTCAACTCTATCAATTTTAATTAAAAAAATGCTAATGAACTCAAACATCCAATCAAAATGGCATGCATGATGGTTCAATGGATAGAGGACTCACATTCTCAACTAACGAGAAGGGTTTAATAGGCCATCAAATCTTATGACACATGTTGAATATATACATGCATTTAACAATAACAATTCAATATATGGATCCACAAATTTAAGTAAAACAAAACAATTTGTATAAAAATTCATGTAGTTACAGAAAAATGGACTTTAGAAAGTATATTAAGTATCCCAAAAATAAATCTTTAATATCATCAATTTTGAATCCTTTTACCTAAAAATAATTTTATAAAAAATATTCTCAGGGCTAGGATTAAACAACCAAATATAGGTATGGACTTAGTGGACAAACTCAGGCTCGCACTTGCAAAAGGTGTCAGAAAATGGCCACAGAAAACCTCCGCAAGCTTCTTCATGCGCCCCTACATGTGTGGGCTTTGTTTTCCACGAAGAAATAGCATTGTTCCTTTTACACTCATTGTCGCAGAGAGTGCATATCACCTTCGCTGTTCCAGACATTTTTTGGATGTCAAAACACAAATTTTCTTCATCCTAACGTGTATGTGTATCCATAACGTGGGGAAAAACAGATCAAAAAGTTCAAAGGTGGATCACAGTCTCTAGGACTGAGAGTGGGGCTTGCCAAAAAGTTACTGTTCATAATCTCTTCATTGGCATTTTTCTAGCTTTTCTCCATTTTGATCACTCATTTTCAATTGGCCATAACTTCCTCATTTTAAGTCGGAATCAAGCAGATGATATGTTAGTTTAAAGCTTATGGATCCATCTTTCTAACCATATAAAAATTATGTTCAGAAAGAAACATTTTTTGGGTTAAAATTAGGCTTAAAGTAACGGCCCCAACATAAATATTAAAATTAGGGTTTCAAATTTCTCTTTTTATATGCAACGAAATTCTACAAATTTAAGGGACATATTTATGACATTATAATGAACGTTTTCATTTAGAGAATTTGATCTTAATGATATCAAAGCATAGCCTCTAATGAAGAAAAAATCAAAACTCAAACACTAGAGGCATATTATCAAATTGCATACTTTTAAACTCATTCCAAAACATCAAAAAACATGTAATCATTTTCATAGAGGCAAAAACAAGCAATTTGGCTCTGATACCAATGTTATATAAGGTTAATTCAAATTACATCAAGAGAATGAAATTCCCATAAGCCCAGATCTTTGCTCTTCTTACAGCCCACATCAATTGTTGTGATTGTACCTCTACATCGCTTAGTTGGCTTCTAGAGTCTTCTAAAATAATTTCATACTTTAAGATCAAAAGTTTAAAATGGTTGCTCCAATAAATTGTAGAGAGTGAGAGAGAGGAGAGGCCCTTTTTTTTGTACGTTCACTTTTTCCTCACTCATAAAACTAACATATGTAAAATTCTAATTTAAAGAGTTTCCAGATGGGATGGTTAATTAACTTTCCTAAAAAGTTCATTATTGGAAAGTTCATTAATTGTCAGTAGTGGTGATATGAACCTACAGGAATGTAATCGTTTGAACCCACAATCAATTTGAAAACTCACTCAAGAAAGTTAAAATCAAGTCAATGGATGGAGAATCTAGACCCATTGAGAACTCGTTTCAAGAACCTAGATTATATTAAAATCTAGACCCATTAAAAAACCTGTCTCAAGAACTCAGATTACAAGGAGGAACGTGACAAAGGTTGTGATTTACCTTTGATAAGTTCAAAAGTTTAATCAAGAACAAGAGGAGTAAACTCAACTCACAATGAAAATTCAATATTGTCTAACCTTCAAATGAGGCTACAAAGAGTATTTAAACCAAAACCTAATTAAAAACCTAGGCAAAATAAAACTCCTTTTACCCAACATGCCCCTGGTTGAATAGTGCCGCGGCTACAGTAACTTCTTGAAACCCTAGTTCCTAAAAAGTAACGTTCCAAATAAGCCATTGGCCAAAATACAAGGCCTTCTCGAAAACTCTAGTTCATAAGAAATAAGACATGTGGACCAAACATCCTCAAGCCCACTTATTCTAAACTAATAAAATAAATCATTTAACCAAATTGGAAGCCTCCAATAACAATAAGCCCTATCTCTAAGTCATGTCTTCCACAGCTTGACTAAAGTGGATCAAAACTGGTTCTCCTTTTTTCAAGCCCATCTTGAGTGTTGGGCTCTTGCAAGCTTCATCCCAAGTGGATTGCACCAATCCTTGTATTGCTTCATTGATCTTCTTGGCTTGATCTTATAATTGGCCCATTTGAAACTTGCAAAGGATCTTTAAGAGTAGGCCCACCTTGGTTCCCATCAAATGGGGAGTTACAGCCGGTGGTGAGGAGTCAATTAACTGCTTATAACTTTCCCACCCATGTGGATACGACATGGATCATGAGATACCCATTTACTACAAATTTCAACACAAAGGGCTTGTGGTAGAGATTTAGAAGTAGTCTGACAAGCCCATTAGTCCATGGGATATTCAACATGCTCCATTCCAAACCCAGTGGACTTTGGAGTAGGTAAACTTTTTGGTTCAAGTTGGGTAAATTTTTTGTTTTGGGATTTGAAAAAGTTAAATTGTTTATTGTATTTTGTGTGAAAATTTGTGAAAGTTGTAATGATTAGATGGGATGAGATTAGATGCATTAAGAGACTCTCTCAATTCAAACAACCCATAAATGTTATAAAATTCATTACAATGTTTTAAAAAATAAAAATATTATAATAGTCTTTATGGTTTGCTTCTAAGACAAATTGTCTCAAAGGTTTAATTTTGGAGTTTTGTACTCAAACTTTTAGCTTCAATCAAATTAATTTTGTTGCCACTATTCCTTTAGTACAATTGTTAAAAGAAATAGTGGCGAAAGAATTCTGTACTCCTAGGTCTGATGCTCACATATAATTATTGTAGGACAAATATAACAGTACTTGAATTAGAGAAAATGAGTATTTAGGTGATAAAATAGATGAGACTTATCGCCAAAGAACTCGCAAGTGTTGGTCCAAATATAGGATGCAAAATGCAAGTCAGAACCATTAAACTAAATTGCCTACCACTATCTTGAGAACATGTAGCGACAACATTAACACATAGTAAAAATGATATTTCTACGATTTCACATTTAAAACACTCAGCGATAGCTCAGAATTATGTGGAGAAGAATAGAAGGATCATCCAGCAACCTAAGGATAACTTAGCTTCAAATGCACCACCTGCCAAGAACAAAATCAATAGATTCAAGATAAAGATGACCAAGGAAACCAACAAGCGAGAAGAAAAACAATGTAGAGTGTTTCAGGTGCATGTAAAGAAAAAGCACATCTCAAAGTGAATTCTTTGAAGAATAATGACCCTATATGATGAAAAGAAATAGCAATGGTGAATATAATCTACAGCAACAAGACACCTCCAAAAGTAGATAACTATCCACAAAATGCTAAGAAAAGCTAGTTAGAGAATATAGAGTTTATATGGGCTGTTGGGAATAACTACATTTTAGTCGCGAGGAAAGAGCCGCAGGCAAGAAATGGAGGAACACACTAGCATAGTGGGCAAGGAAACAATAGTGGATGGTTAAAGGATTAAGCTACATCAAATACACTGTATGGGTTTAGGGATAAATTCAACTATTCGTATCCCTTTAATATCGGGATCAATCCATAAAGATAAACTCTAGAAAGGCATCACCAACATGGAAACCTAGTTGATTGTATCTCGACGAGATACAAATCTGTGGACATAAGTCCAAGCAAGATATTTGTGCCGAATGGATGCTATCAATGGCCAAATCATGCTCCAAATGCCAACATGCCAAATTGGGCTCTAAGAATCATACCTATGAAGAGGTTTCACCATAGTAGAGTACCTCAACCCTTATAAATAGTCTGCCAAGTACGTAGTATTGCTTCATAGATTCATCAGAGATTGAGAAAGCTTAACTCCTCCCTGACTTAAGCATCATAGACATCCCATGCTGCGAGTTTGGTGTTGTCTGTGGGATCGTAGTATTTATTTGTGAAGTGCTTTCTGGGTGCCTACAACTATATGCTCTAATACGGTCCATGCCCAGGAAGCGATTAAAATGGATGTTAGATGAGCAATAGATTGGAGAGGAGATTTATAGAGATGGAGGAGAAACCGAAGAAGACGACTATGGAGATGGAGCCCTTGCAAAGGGATAACAAGGCCTTAAAGCAAAGGGACAAAGGGTTTGAAGGGGGTGCATGCCAAGATCATTGCAAACAACTCAATAAGGAGTCTCAAAGTGAATGGGGGCCGACTTTGAGCAACCAAGAAGAAAAGAAGAGAATGCATGACAACCTACATAATCTTATGGACAAGTATGAGGAGATGGCAAAGTGAGGGGAAACGTCTTCATCGGTTGATAACCTGCTTAATAGCACCAATTGTGACACCCCCAAATTCTGCTTGGAATCAGACAGACTTTGAAACATTAGGAGATGCAACACAAGGTTACCTGCCCACGTTCATGACAATTAAAGATGCAATGCACCTAGCATGCATCTAACAATACGTAATATTTGCAGTGGATAATTTTTTTCTTTAAACAATACTATGTACCTGATAAGACATATCCCAAAACATCAAAAAACATATTTCATAAACTGACGATAATAGATGTTCAAGTTACAGCGCATGTCCAAAAGATCTGTAACCATAAGACTACTGGAGATAGAGCTGCCTAAGTACATGCAAAGACTAAAATAACTATTAGGCTAATCCTTTGAGTAGTTCTTACAACTCGGTCAAGGAAGCATACAGATAAATGGAGCATTGCAGCGATGAGCTCCATAGTTGATCCTCTATCTCCAGTAGTCTTGCAGCGACACCGTGTAGTTGCTGCCTAATCGACCTCCTCAAGTTGATCCTCTGTTGCGTCTCCTGATCCTGGCACATGATTTTCCATTCTGAGGGTAATGATAGTTGGGACTACCATATGAGATTTGATTACAAATCTCAACAAGTTAACAAATAACTTAAACTGACAGTTTAAAGATGCATGCATGATAGTAAAAGCATAAATGCAAAACGTGAACATTAGTAAGCTTGAGTGACTTAACAAATAACATGACATGTGTTGACATGACTTGAACTGACAAGAAATGAACTGAACTGAACTGAAATAAACATGATATAAAGCTAAACGTGAAGTAACATGAATTGAAACTGAACATGAGCGTGAATTGACTTGAACATGAATTGAACATGGACTGATCATGAAACTGAACGTGAAATAGAACATGAACTGAACCTGAAACTCTAACAATCAGAATGATTACTGTAAGAGTATTTTAAATGAGATACCCTAACAATCATAATGATTATGCCAATAATATTTTAAATTAGATACCCTAACAATCAGAATGATTATGCCAGCAGTACCTCATAATACTCTCACAATCAGAATGATTATGCCACGAGCATTTAAGTAGAAATACCGAACAATCAGAATGATTATGCCAGAAGTACCTTGCGTGAATTATCAATGGAGATGCTTGAGACATAACGTTATGTGAAACGGAATGACAGATGACATGACATAACGTAAAGTGACATGTATGTGAAATGAATGACATGGCATAACATGAAATAGATAAACATTTTGTGACATGACATAACATGTAACAGATGAACATTTCATTACATAGCATAATATGTAGCAGATAAACATTTTACGATATGACGTAACGTATAACAGATAAACATTTTGTGACACGACATAATATAACATGTATAAGAGCATAAGAACATGCATAACTGTACTCTTACCACACACATGCACAATATTTTAATAGTAAGTTACAAGCTAACTTACTCATAGATAAACATGTACTTTAAATAAATTATAGCATGGCATAATATGATGTTTATGTGGTGCCCCCAGCACCCGCTTGGGATTGGGTGGTGAGTAAAATGCCGGGACATGCAATACTAGGCTACATAACCCTTGTACATGATAGATAAGATACAATGCACCTATATATTATGTAATAAGTAACACAATAGAAAAATGTAAAGTTCGTATGAGACTAGGCAACACCTAAAGCAATTGCCTTAGGACATGGTACCATAAGACTAAACATAACCCAAACATTTCCTTTAACATTACATTCTTATCTAACGTACCAAATGAAAGAAATGTTCAATGTCTCCCAAAACATGAGTATCCAAAAAATACATTTTTCCCCAAAACAAAGGGATTGATCACAAAAAGGCCTTAATTCATGAGACATGGAACTTCCCTAGTACTAAGGTCCCTTCGCTAGTGAGACTCAATAAAATATCCCTAGTCCTCAAGGGCTTGGGTTCTAGGAGTCCCAAACTAGCAGCAACTTCCTTGGCCTCTATTGAGGAATCATTTGCTTGACCCAAGTATCTAGTTACCAAATCCAAGTGGCCCTTGCTCGTAGAGGCTTTCTCGGTCTTGGTTTCATATCCATCCTTGTCGAGTGCTTCCAAAATGTCCCTAAGGCGTCGGGTTGTGACTCTCGAAAGATCGGTCGTAAAGTCATAGTGGGCCTCTATGGTAAATTCATCTTCTACTAGCTCATTTGTCAAGTCCATGATCTTGGGTACTTGTCACATCTTTTACCATTATGGGTGGGGACTGGTAGTGGAAACTATCACAAGAGATTTCAAGAAATCTTAGCAAGTAAACATACAACATATAACATACAACAGTTAACATAAGCATACAAATGGCCAATCATGGAATGCATTCATTAACATGTACTTGACATATGACATGACAAAAAAAAAAAAAAAAACTTGACTTGTGCACTTGATCTTTTTCAAGAGACATGTAACAAAGATCTTTAGACTTTTCGGAAAATCCCCTTTGACATCATTTTTGTGTTGATATTTAAACATTCATTTCATATCGTATGTTATCACGTGATTCATATCATATCATAACATATCACGGGATTCATATAACATGATCTGTATCATGTGAGCTCATTGCCTTGTTCTTATAACACATGGTGAACACAACACGGCTCCCTTAAACACCGCGTGTTCCTACTAGTTACTGCACCACCGACGATCTGTACATCATGGTGAATACATCTTATTTATAATCATTATAACATGATAGCACTTTGTCAAGTTATTTGCCTTAGTCACGGCACCCACTAGCATTAGGTACTACCTCGCTCTGACATCCTTTCGAAAAAGATCCATCCAAGGTACGTCGACGGTTCTTAGTCGACCCAGGGGTTACCACTGCATTCTTAAGCACTCTGTGTCACAACCCTGTCCCTGGAAGGGCGGGATTGCGACGTACGTGCCTGTTCTTTTTCTTTCATTTTCTCTTTTCTCTCTTTACTTCCTTTCCTTTTATTTTTCTAATAACATGCGATCGGCATGGACATGACACACGTGCACTCTAAATTTGTAATTTAATAAAGAGAACACCTAATAGACATTCTATTCGAACATTCATCCATAAAAGACTCTCAGAGTCCATGCATTCATAAAAACATAACCCATCATCCATAAACATAACTGTTCTAGTTAGGAAAGGTCCTAAGCATTTGCCTCTCCCTCTGCACTAGAACCTTGCTCCCCAGCCTTTTCATCATTACCTGGATGTTTAAAATTTTTAAAACAAAATGAGTCGAATACTCAGTAAGTAGTACACCATGCAGTGAACATACTAGGCATCTATTCTTTTCTTTTGAAAACATGCATACATAAACATTTTCGCTAATTCTTGACAATGCTTTCATGCATAACAGTTTAAGAAATAAGCCATACTTTCATGCATAAACATTCTAAGAAATAACTATGCTTTTATGCATAAACATTTTAAGAAATAATCATACTTTCATATTTCACTTTCTTTTGGCCGGTACACATCATTACGCTCCGTGTGTTGGGGTTAGCGGTCTTCCTTTGGACCTGGATTCCACTTGTGGCCACAGCTTGGGAATTCCTTTTCAGTCAGTGCGCAGCACTTGGTGCACTACCAGTACTACTTACCCGGCATTGCAATCTGCCCATTCCTTTGGTACCCTTTTCATTCATATGGTCGTTACGTATTTTCATACATTAAAGCATTCATTCATTCAGTCTTTTCTTTCATTCATTCATGTCAGTCCTTTCAGTCCATTTCATTTAACAGTTCATTCATAGAAAACGTCATTTAAAAGCATGAACTTAACATCATCTTTTCATTTAACAGTGCATTCATGAGGAAACATCATTTTAAAAGCATGAGCTTAAACATCATTTCTCATGGCATCCATAAAGCGTCAGTTCATAGGAACAATTTAACATCAGTTCATAGGGACATCTTAAAACGTTTTCTTCGCATCATTTAAAGCATCAGTTCATAAGGACATTTTAAAACACTTTCTTCACGTCATTGAAAGCATCAGTTCATAGGGGCATTTTGAAACTCATTTAAAGCATCACTTGAAGCATAAGGCATGAAACATTTATTACCTTTCCTTTGCAATCAAAACATTTTCATCATCTTTCTTACTTCGATGCACATACATTTTCATGAAGAAGGTACATTTTCATGATATACTACATGTAGGAATAATCAATAAGTTTATTGAGAGAACATGTATGGAAGTCGCATGACTTAGACCCTACATGCATGCATTACGTTATACACATACACACAATTATAATCGATAGGGTGCTTAACAGGTGCTATCAAGAAAGGGCTTGTACGTACTATATACATTTACTCTTTTCTTTAGAAGAACATTTGCAATTAGAGAGCAAGAGACATTCTTTCATAAAGAGAACTTAGTGTAAGAAGCATGGTCATAGCTACTTACCTGCGAGCTTTACTAGTGGTTTCCTTGAATCTTGAAAATAAACTCCTATTCAATGAAATGAAATGAACATATTAAAATTCATTTCACTTAAGACTTTACTATCCGACACTCATATACGTGCACTCAATTTTCCCAAGTTGGAATTAAGGCGTCTTCCTTAACCCATTTAGCTACCTACATGGCACTAAGTCAACCCTTAGTCTCCTCATTCCAATATTTAAAGAAACCCATGAAACTATGAAGCTTGCTTGTTGTCCCTCTTTAAAGGCTACTATTCTCTATACAAGGGATAGGTAGGAATCATAAGTTAAAATGTATAGGATGGTAGGGATTTCTTTAGGTATGGTAAGGAACAAGGAGATACCACCCAAATCTGGAAATTTTATCAAAAGGGCATTTTGACAGCTTGTAACATCATGTGGAAAGTGATTCCAACAAAAGACAATGGTTACAAGTGGTCGGTTTAGGCATCCAAAACATAACATATTTTCAGAATTTCTGTAGTACATGGACAACTAGCAAATCTCAGTACATTAATGGTCTTGAACATCTCTCACTTAACCAAAACTCAATCATACAATTAAATATTACAAGAGTGGTAGAAAACTTAAGAAAACCTCATATATTTTTCTGAAACACAGCACAAATAAAAGATACAAACTCTTAGCAACTTAAAATTTCTAAGCTTACTAGTTTAGATTTAAAACTCTTAGTGGCTTACTTAGGCAATAACTTGAGGAAATAAATGTTTAAAATTGTAAACCTTAACTCCATTAATTGAACACATAAAGGCATAATTAAAACATGGCTTAGACTCAAGAAAACACAAGGAAAGACTACAAATCTGTCTTGAAAAACACACGGTTGGAACACCAAAACAAAGCATGACCCACGACTCTTCATCCATATACATATATATATATATATATATATATATATATATCAACAGATCAAATGATCACCACCTATGACTAACCAAGTTTAAATAGGAATACCAGTTTCAAAGGTTAGAAAATACCGGCACAATAGTTTCAATATGTTTGGTTTGGCCAAAAATAGAGCTTTCGGTTACCACCCCACTAGAACAACTATTAGAGGAAACAAATGAGATATTTGTCTAGAGACCACCACATGATACTCGACTAACACAGAAATCCAAAAACCCCCAAATACAAGGCACAAACTTGCTTAGCATAATCTCAATCGCAAGAAATCTTAGGGAAAGAGCATCCCCTGACTTGGCTCCTTCTCAAGCCATGAAAACACACAGCAGACGAGAAGAGGAAGAGAAATCCGAAAGACCCAAAGAAGGTCGTTTCCTTGAAGAATTTCGGTGGGGATCTTAAGCTTAGGAAGTGGAAGGAATCGGCTTGAAGAGATGAGAGAAATCGTGCGGCTAGAGGAAACCGAGAGGTTTCTTGTGTGAAGGAAGGAACTCTTGAGAAGTTTTCTCCTTTTGTTTGTCTTAGGACAGACGGGTGTAGAGAGAAGAGAAAGGGAAATCACTTGCTTGCACAGGAAGTTGAGAGATACAAGGGGGAAAGGGACGTAGTTGCTTGCTTAGGAAGCCATCGTGCAAGAGAAGGAAAAATAAATTAAATGGCATGCTTGGGAAGCTACGGTTTCAAGGAGAGAAAGGTAAGTTGATTAGTCAAGGCTTATCTCATAAGCTAAGGGATGGATGGTGGAGATCTATCCACCTCAAGGATGCTTTTCACCTACCAATCAAATGGTAGAGATTAATTGGGCCATTTCTTAAATAAATAGAATTGAAGGGCTAAAGGGAAAATATCTCAAAGTCTTAAAAATAATACCCTTGATTTATTTTAATAAACCATATTTTAAAATAAAACATACTTATCTTAAAATAAAATAATTGGAAGTAATAAAAATATCTTTATCTCAAAATATTTAACTTAAATACATGATAAAATGACGTAAAGACCTAGGTAGTAGGACTCGGGTATTACACTTCGGAGTGGAGAAAGAAGTTCCACCAGGACATTCCTTTGTCCTAGCATTTGGGGTTGTGATAAAATATTTTCAGACATTTTAAAAAAATCATTTATCCAAATACATGTGACATGAGACTTAAGACATACTCTTTCTTACACTTGACATGTGACGTATGAAATGTCATGCATGCAATACTCAAGTGTAACACATTCGAATCATGGCATGTTAACAAGTGAGCATGGCATAGTTCAATCATCAAAACACTTAATCCAACATACACAAACATGCTATGGCCGAAACTTATAGGGTTCATTAGCATGAAAACCAAACTATAATGGATTATAGATCATGGAAAAAATCATCACAAAACCCGAGACATGGAAGCATAGCAAATCATCACCTAAGCCGAAATCCTAATCTCATCAAATCATGGCGTAACATCATGTAAATTGAAAGCATATAATCATGGCATGTTCTTATACAATTTCAACAAGATATTTATTCACAAAGGCATTAAATAGCAAACATACACACTATCAAACAAGATGAAAGATTAACACAAGTATATACATATGTCAACTGAAAGTAGGATGGGGGCTTACTTAGAAAATCCTTCGAATAATCACTAGCAAGCTGCAATGGATTGATACAACTTGTTAGAACAAGGGTCTAACCCTAATCTGTGTGTGCGTGTGTCATGGAAATTGCTAGGGTTGGTTGCTTCCTTGAAGTGAGGCTTCAAGCATTCGGTTGAAGGGCTTAGAGTACAATGACCTTCAAGTTCATGTGACCGTGGCTAGGTCACGAGCATGTGAGTGGTGTGCGTGTGTCATGGCCTAATGCCATGAGGATATGAGTCCTCGAACTTTCGGCCTCCTCCCTTTGGAAAAACCCTGGGGCATTTCAAAGATGAAATTGCCCATGGAAACATGTGTGTGAGTGTGTTCTTCAGAATCTCAAACTTACTATGAGATCTCGTACACCTTGGAATAGGTGTGTGTGATTGTGAGAATAGAGGAAATTGAAGTGTAGCGTTCCTTACCATGGAACTTCTCCCAAATCTGTGGCCTTCCCTTGAGTGTATGGTCGTTGCTTGGATGGAAGGAAAGTGTAGGAAAATAATGTTTGAACTTGGAGAATCTTCTAAGTGGCATGAGAGAGAGAGTAGAGAGAATGCCTTAGGAATCTGAAAACGAACAAGAAAAAAGAGGGTGGTTGTTGGTCATGAGGTCTTTATATAGCCTTCCTCTTCGAAGCCAATTGGTCAAACAAGAGCCAATACATAAAGGATATGTGGAATGACTTTTCTTTTTCTTCCCTTGGCCGAAACCCTAATACCCTCTAAACTCTCTTTCATACGTCTAGGTTCAATGAATCCCATGTGCATTTGTGTAATTTTCCTCAAAACCTACTCATCTCCCCGAGAAGGTGGGTGTTGCATGCATGCCAAGTGGCATTGGCGTGTGGAGTCCCTCAAGTGCTGTCCCCCTCTCTCTTTTGCCCATGAGGATCTTTCCTCTTTCCCATGGTGTCCCTTACTCTTCCCCATGCGTGTCCCTTACTCTCCCCAAGTAAAAACCTTCTTCTTCCTATGCTGCTTCCCAAGGTGACTCTCCCACTTCCCTCTGCCTCTTCGAAATTCTAAACATGACATGTGGCACATGATTGGATGTGGTGGCCGAAACCCTAGGGTGACAATGGTAATTTTGTGTGACACTTCTTCTACGTTCTCCAATGCATGAATGACAATTGGTTCTAAGTCTGAAAATCCTCTAGAGTGGGCATGTGGCTTGGGGATCTGAAAACCTCTTGGTGTTCCCCATGAAATCCTTAGGAAAAATCACCCCATTTAGTCTTCCCATGCACCACTTCCCCATGCAAGATCTCTTGGAACTATCTAAATTGACAAGTGGCAAGTGAAGGGGTTCTTGGTGAGTGTGGAGCGTGTTGGCTGAGTGGCTCTTGGTCTCCCCTAAGTGAATCCTCATGATTCCCTTCTAGAAGCCTTCATGCATGAGTGACGTGGCAAGACCAAAGGCTTGTCACTAGGTTAGGCGTGCAAGCCCTTTAGATTCCCAAACCCTAAGCTTCTCTCCCCCTTAGCCCATTACTATGCATGCGCTACAAGTGTCACAAGCCACATGGCTTGGGCCTGACCTATGGCTTTTCTAGGGCTTTTGGGCTCAAGCCCACTTAGTTGGCAGAAAATGCAAGGGCTTGAGTGACCCTTTCTCTTTCAGCTTTGGACGCTAAACTACAAGTCCAAGGCTCCTATCAATTTAGACCTAATTTCATGGCCCTAAGATAATATTAAGGTAACGAAAAATAATACAGATGAAACCTAACTAAGTTTGGGTTATCACAGTTTATAATAAGCATAATAAACATGGATGATAGTCTCTTACTACCATACATACACAAGTATCTTGAAAATAATTTAGAGGCTAACTTATAGTGAGCGTAGTGTGACAAATTAAATGCGCGAATAAACGGGAACTATAAGGAGATATTTCTAAATGTTAGAAACTCCTTACTAACAAACTTTGAAAGATAAAAATACTGACTTAAAGAAAAATTACCATTTTACCCCTCTACATGTAGAGAATGACCATTTTACCCTAACTTAAGGATTTTGCATCGTAACTCAAAAACTCACCAAAATTTACATCCTCACGTAAATTTTGTCCTAAATCCAAGTATCTGATTAGAAAACAACTAGGTCAAACATGCATAGACTGAAACTTGTGTACGCTAAAACTCTTGATTTTTGTTGCGATTGTTTCAAACCCTATCATCTTTCATGCTAAAACTGAAATATGCAACATAAAAAGATCACATCCTATGCGCAAATAACATACTAGAAAAATCAACAAAACTTACATTACAAAGTGTTGAACCTGAAGAACAACCCTTGATATGTTCAAGGATTTATCTGTTTTCAAAAAAACACCAAGGACTCTGAAAATTTAATAACATACTCTCAATACATTCATATCTCATTCCTAAGAACTATCATGCTTTAAATCATCAAGCAAAACCACAAAAAGTCACAAAATCTAAATAAACACAATTGGTTTTCACCCTTTCACTAAAATCAAAAGCCATGTGGTTTGGTTTTGATCAAACCATTAGATCCAAAACCTTTCATGAAATAAATCATAAATGAACAACATCACATGATTCATAATCAAGTCCTAGAATAGATATAAGCATCAAATCTAAGATCACATGGCAAAATTTGCATAAAACCATAGATTTACTAGAGAACCTCAAATATATGACCTACCCAAACCTTTGCATGCATACAAATTTATATATTTATAATCAACATCATAAATCCTCAAAATAACGCCCTAAAATGTAATCAAAGTCCTAGGAACATTATATGTGAATATAAAAGCCATTGGAGCATGTTTTCACAACAAAAGACCTTTCCAGAGTTTTCACGAGGTTCCTAAAGCCTAAAGAAATTAATCCATTGAATTTTTGGCGAGCTATTACACCAATCACCCATACAGTGTAGAGATCAGGGTAGTACCCCTCCCCTCAAAGTTTAAAGTCCTTCAGATCTAGCTCTATAAGCAATCTAAGTACCAAAGAACTGAAGAAGACGACTATGGAGATGAAGCCCTTGAAAAGGGATAACAAGGCCTTAAAGCGAAGGGACACACGGATTTAAGGGGATACATGCCAAGATCATTGCAAACAACTTAGTGAGGAGTCTCGAAGTGAATGGGGCCAACTTCAAGCAACCAAGAAGAAAAGAAGAGGATGCATGACAGCCTACGTGATCTTACGAACAAGTAAGAGGAGATGGAGAAGTGAGTGGAAACGTTGTCATCTTACTATAACTTTCTTAATAGCACCAATCACCCGTACAGTGTTGACACTAGGGTAGTACTCCACCCCTTAAAGTTTAAATTCCTTCAAATCAACCTCTAGGAGCAGTCTAAGTGCCCAGCCTAGCATTTGGAAACTTTTAATATGCACATGACCTTACACAGGCATGGCAAGAGGGCGGTTCAAGAATTTATAGTTGGGCCTTACTCCCAGCATTGAGGAGCTCGATAGACAGTTTCTAATGCATTTCATGGCTAGTAGATGGAGAAGATGACCTTCTGCCTACCTCCTCATAGTGAAACAACAAGAGGATGAAAGACTAAAAGTGTACCTTACTTGGTTTAACAAGGAATGCCTGACGAAGGAAGATTAAGATGAGAAAATAACGCTGGCTCCCTCCTAGGAGGGGTGTGGCTTAGAAGTTCCTTTGTGCCATTGTTGGTAAGGAAGACACCAATGAGATTATGGGAATTTATGGATAGGGCATATAACTTTGTCAACGTAAAAGACACACTTAGAGCATTGGCTTATCCATGAAGGCCTAACGTAGAAGAGGCAATTAAGAAGGCAACGGAGGTGAGCAAGGGTAGAAAAGTGAGGTACATGGACTACAAGGTGAGAACTAGCCATTACGAGCGGAGGAAGGAAAAAGGCTCCTATTCCCACAGTCAAGGTTCCAAGATGGCTCATTCAAGTATAAATGTACAATGGAACAAAGGCACAGAGATGACAGAATGTAAACACGAAAAACAAGGGAATCGATTGCTATTGTGCTTATCATAGAATGAGGGGGCATAAGATTGAGGATTGTCGTAACCTTAGACATTGGATAGAATTCTTGCAGGAGAATGGGGAATTGGAGTGAATCGTTGCTAAACACGAGCCGCCACTAAGACAACCATCCAAAAAATGAAGAGAATGGTTCATAGGGTGACATAGGAGCGAGAGCCTGAGGTGGGGCAAGAACACAAGAAAGGAGGGCTCCCCTCATCTTAGCTTTGCTAAGCCAAATTAACCACCCGACAAAATCAGAACCATAGCAAGAGGGTTTATTGGGATGGAGCAACGTCTTTAGCAAGAAAAGCTCATGATAGGAGGGTGAGGTACGAAGAAGTGTTTTCTGTCAGCAAACCCTTAAACCAAACTAAAATTGGGTAGACTACTCCCATAATTTTAAAAACAAAGGCTGCGAGGGAGTGTTGTACTAACATGATGACGCATTGCTAGTGGCTTTACTCATCGTGAACTACACTCCTATAGGATTTTAATCATCAACGGTAGTTCAGTTGACATACTATTCTGAGATACATTTATGAAGATGGGCACTGATTAGAACATATTACACCCAGTTCCTGTTGCACCATTGAAGGGATTTTCAGGAGAGACAGTGCAATGAATGCATTGCATTCTTGAAGAAATGAAGGCACTGACGGGAGAAACGTTTTACAAAATGAAAACCCTTTTTAAAGAAAAATCACATCCAGTGAGGTTTTCAAATGAATGCATGTAGGCATATAAGTATAGTATGTATGGAATGATGACTGCATGACTGAAAACCTATGTTATTATATTTTAACTGTATGAAGTAATGCTTACGAGTCATCAACTCATTTTAGTTTTTATGTATGCCTCAACAGAATGAGCAGTATGCATCAGGATGGACACGGCCCATGGAGAAGAGCACGGAAGTCTAGGCATGAGAGTTTAATTGAATGGGAGGCCTTTTTATTGTAAGATTAAAATTTTTCGCTATAAACGTTTTTTATTCTCAAAGCACATTTTATTTTATAGCGTAGAGTCTTGCACCCTGGGTATGAAAGTAAAAAGTTAAAAAAAATGGTAATTCTCATCGTCCTTTCTAAAATCATATTATAAAAAGTCTCACCACAAGGACGGGCGTTACATGGAGTGTCTAAATAGGTGTGAAATTTTCTGAGTTGACGAAATACAGTCAACAGGTTGCAAATGGGGCTTAACTAGCTAGTCACCAGAGCCCGCCAGGCACAAACGCCGATGGAGCCATATTTAATTTTACTTGTGTCCATATCATTGTGGTACAAATAATTCATGGAACCACAACAACTGTGGAGCATACACTGCGTGAGACATCGCAATTATGACACGTAGAATACGTGGGGCCACAATAACTGTGGAGTACGTATTAACAAACTCACAGCTAGTGTAGATATATGTGTGATCCGGTAATCAGCAGGGACACACGGTTCAAGAGGACCCGTGCTGTAATGCCCGTCCTTGTGATGAGACTTTTTACAAAATATTTTTATAAAAGGATGACGAGAATTACCGTCCGATTTAAAATTTTTCACTTGCATACCCAGGGTGCGAGACTCCACGTTTATAAATTAAAATGTGCTTTGACAATAAAAGAGGTTTGCAGAGGAAAACATAAATCTTATAATAAAAAGGCCTCTCGTAAGTTTAAAACTCATGCCTAGACTTCTGTGCTCTTCTCCATGGGTCATGTCCGTCCTGATCATGCAGTTCCTATGGGGGGAGGGACATGCATAAAAACTAAAATGAGTCGAAGACTTGTAAGCATTAGTTCATACAATTAAAATATAGCAATATAGGTTTTCATTCATGCATTCATCACTCGTACATACTATTACGTGCATGCATACGTGTCATACATGCGTTCATTTGAAAACTTCACTGGACGGGGTTTTTCTCTTTTAAACATGGGCATCCTTTTCGTAAAACGTTTCTCCCATCAGTGCCTTCATTTCTTCAAGAGTTCGTGGATGTTTACATGCATACGTGCGTTCTTTTGAAAACTTCACTGGACGGGGCTTTCCTTTCAAAAGGCTTTCCTTTCTTTAAAACGTGTCCCTCGTCAGTGCTTTCATTTCTTAAAGGTTCGTGCATTCGTGCGTTCATACATGCATGCATACATCCATTCGTTCTTATCACTTTCATAGGCCAGTACACACTGTTACACCCAGTGTGTTTGGGGTTTAGCGGTCTTCCTTTGGACCGGATTTCACCTATGGCCACGGGTTGGGAATCCCTTTCATAAGGGGCAGCACTGGGTGCACTTCCAGTACTACTTACCCGGCATTGCAATCTGCCCATTCATTGGTACCA
Source organism: Juglans regia (assembly GCF_001411555.2). Lineage (NCBI taxonomy): Eukaryota > Viridiplantae > Streptophyta > Magnoliopsida > Fagales > Juglandaceae > Juglans > Juglans regia. Next base: position 6,634,764 of record NC_049909.1, on the reverse strand, counting down.
TTTTCATTCATTCATGTGGCTGTTACGTATCTTCATACATTCATGCTTTCATTTCTTTCTTTCTTGTTTTTCATTCATTCATTCATTCATGTCAGCTCGAAAGAGCTGGAACTTTCATTCAGTTCATTCTTTCTTTTAACAGTCCTTTCTTTTCATGAGAAAACATTTCTTTTCATGAGAAAACATCGTTTGGGGCATAAGCCCGAAAATCGTCTTTTCATCTTTCAGTTCATTTCAGTCCTATCCTTTCTTTAACAGTTCATTCTTGGAAAATGTCATTTAAGAACATACATGGGCTTAAATGTCAGCTTTCATGGCATCCATAAGCTTCACCTTGAACATCGTCTATCATGGCATCCACGAGCATCACCCCGTGACGCACATGAGAGTGTCGGTTCGTAAGATCCATAAAAGCATCCGCTTTCATGCCTTTCATGCATTCTCATCAGTTTATGGATTTTCTTAGAAAATACATACAATAGATACAGCGTATAGTCATCCATTCACATGCGTACAATTAATACTTTGGTTGTGTAAACAAGGGCTGCCAAGGAGGGGCCGTACATTCACCTTTAAATAATTAGCATTTTCTTTCTTAATGATTCTTTCGGTTCTTTTCGTGAGCATCTTAAAGGAAAAGCGTTTCTTGTATCTTGGAAAGCTCTAGAAGAGTATGAACGTAACACTTACTTGGACTCCATGCTATTTGCATGTCATGCAGTCCATTCCTGTGCTTGTCAGATGACAACCTACATGCATACACATACCTTAGCGTCATTCTCTATCTAATACATAAGCAACTTAACCATAAATAGAACTATGCTATACTTCAAACACTCTCCTTCTATCCCATGCAGTTACGTGCCCTTCACTATGTTAAACCCTTCGGGGACCACTTACGGTCACCACATCTTCCAACTCAAACTCTTGCTTCGAGTGCTCATCTACTAAAGTGAACCCATGATTCACCTTAGGATTAAGACACTAAGACATTCGTCTTACTCTTCTTACAACCATGTTCCGATGCATGATTCCGACCGATGGAATCACGCATCCCAATCCTAACAATATGTCCGTCACTACCTTCATGCATCTTAACCCACACTAAATCCTCATTCCCATCCATACAAGCCACACGGCTCTAAGCCAACTCTGAGGCTTAAGCACCGTGCAACTATGCTCATGACAGATTACCCCTTACATATGGTGAATCAGTCCGACACATGTGTCTACCGAGATTACACATATACCTTATCCCTTATCACCTAAGATCAACATATATGACACGTTGATCACCAACTCGTAGGGACAAGGGCTATACTCCGATACCAACCTTATCTTAACCCAGCTAGCAAGACTCTTCATGCTACTCGTTCCTTTTGATTGTTCATCCCAACACTTAACACGACAAGACTCCATTCACAACTGCGCCTTATTTCACGTCACATAGCCCGAGATTGCTCCAGAGCTACACTGTGACCTTGTCGCGTTACGCAACATTCTGCTATGTCAACTCCTGACTCATCACGAGTACAGTTCCTCACGTACTCCCGTTACATCATGACATCTCGTCACGTTCCCTTTATGCCATTCCTACACTCTAACATTTCACCCGTCATAAGCATGATTGCCAATAACCACGTCACTTCGGGATGTTGCCCAGTCATGCTTCCGCTGCGTACTCTTACACTTGTTCCACTACTTCGCCCATCACAAGCACGACTGTCAGTAGTCATGTCACTTCGTGACATTCCTCAATCATGCTTCCACTGCGCACTCTTATACTTGTTCTGCCACTTCACGTATACTCCTAGCCATAAGTCCATCATGGTGACACCCGTCACCTTAGACTACAGGCTTCGCCATAACTTCTTCGAGACACTGTTCCACAGTTCCCAACACTACCCATCATGTTCCACACCCATGAATCACATAACCATCCTTATCTTTACGACACGCCACACGGAGTGTTGCTGTCACGTGGAGTACACTCCACATATACTCCCTTCACATATGCCACATCACCACTATGGCATACCTGCCATATGGTACATCACTCCATCACATGGAGTACACTCCACGTAGACTCCCTTCACACTCATCACATCACACAGAGTACCCTCAGCGTGTACTCTTCCTGTTCCACATACACCACGCCACATCACTATTATGGCGTACACGCCATATGGTGCATCACACCATCACATGGAGCACATTCCACTTGTACTCCCTTTACATACGCTCCATCACCACTATGGCATACCCGCCATATGGTGCATCACTATACCACATGGAGTACACTCCATGTGTACTCTATTCACTTGCATTACGCCACATCACCATTATGGCTTACTTGCCATATGGTGCATTGTCCACCACATAGAGTACATTCCACATGTACTCCTCACACCTACAACATGCCACATCACCATTATGGCTTACTTGCCATATGGTGCATCACCCCGTCATACGAAGTACATTTCACATGTACTCCCTTCATACACAACACGCCACATCACCATTATGGCGTACCCACCATATGGTGCATCATTCCACCACATGGAGTACACTCCACATGTGGAGTACTCCATTTACACGCAATATGCCATAAAGTACACTCCACTTGTACTTATCCCATTCCACACTACGTCAAAAGGGTATATTTTACATATACTCTCATTATCTCACACTATGCCACACACAGAGAGTACACTCAGCGTGTACTATTCCCATTCCATACATATACCACGCCACCATTACAAAACAGTCTACAACACTACACAGTGCACTTCCTAATTACACCCAACACTTAACAGCACACTACACGGCACAATACCTCTCCATCCAACACATATATGCCCAACACTTCACTACACAGAATGCCCAATACTTCATCACACAACACCACATCACAATACCTATCAATATCTAACATAATTAATGAGGGATAGAGGGTTATACCATCAACGGGATAACCCATGCATTGCTCGTTGATCGTCACAGCCGATGATGTCGGAAGTGTCGTACGTGGCAGCTAACCCACGTACGTTAACTGTTTAGGCGTTTGGATAGCTAGGTGTGGTCATGGAACGGCTCGTGGTGGCCTTGTGATGATGGCAAAGAGCATAACGCGGCAGATCTAGCCGTGTGCAGTGGCGGTCAATCACACGCAATGATTGTCCATCACGTGCAGTGGTTACCCACCACATAAAGTGGTGGTTTGGAGCTAGGGCTCAGCTAAGGGAGGTGCGATGGATTTTGTGGTGGCGTCGAGGTGGCGCCACGGTGGTGGATCTGGCCATGCAGTGGAGGAAAAGCCGTGGGAGAGTGAGAGAGAGTGTGCTTTCGTGGGTGGCAGATCGGGGCCGTAGGTGGTTGGGTTGGCTTGGTGGTGACCTGAGGAGGCTGGATGTGGTGGTCACCTATCGTGGGTGGCGGTGCACGGCGGTGCACAGTGTGCAACCAGTGCGTGTGAAGAGAGGGAGAAGCCGTGCGGTGGAGAAGGGCTTCTGGCCATGGGTCACATGGAGGAGGAAGGGGAAGGGGAGAGGAGGTCCATGGCGTCACTTGGTGGTCGTGGGTGCCGCGCACGGTGGTGCACGATGGGGAAATTGGTCAAAGACCCATTTCGGCTACTTGCCGTGAGAGAGGAGGGAGGGCTACACAACAGGGGCTTGCTTCGGTGGAGGATGATGGCTGGTGGGAGGGGAGGTCATCATGGGAGCGGTAGAGCCATTGGGCGGCGCATGGCGGCGTAGTGGCCTTGAGCCCGTTCAGGCTTTGCACTTCGAAGGGAGAGGAAGAGAGAGCGTGAGAGGAAGAGACTGCCACGGGGAGGCTCGTCGGAGTGGGAGGAGGTGAACGGTGGTGGAGGTGCAGTCACCGGCGCACGGCGGCGCTGGGCTGCGAGGGAGAAGCTTCGGGCGTAGGGGTTGTGTACTATGTACGCCGAATGAGAGAGGGAGGAGAGAGAGAGGGCTGGGGAAAAAGTGAGGGAGAAAGAGAGAGGGTCTGGGTTTATAATCCAGTCCCTTCGTCTTGGGGTCTACACAACGATCTAACAATGAGGAATTAAAATACTGATTTGAAAATGCGTAAACGTTAACTTAATTAAAAGCACTTAGTGGAATTAAGGTAAATATTATTTTAAACTAACTTTAGTTTATAAAATAATATTCTTCATCATTAATAAAATGATGAAGTCTCACTTAACATATTAAAGAGAATAAAACCATTTAATTAATAAAAGCTTTCAACATAATTTAAATCTCATAATATCTTAAATAATTGAAATCATTTTAATAATAATATTAAAATGATTTTCGACAATTATAATATTTTTGGAGCTCTTCAACAATATTATGATTGTCGTATTTAAGATCAATCTTAATTCAATAACAATAGAAATACTCCTTATAAATATTTCCAGCATATTTAAAACACTAGGCGTGCCCTAGAAGTCACACGATATCTTTTGAGACACGCCATCATAGTTCGACACGCATAACATGGCTCGCAGTCGCTAGTGAGAAGGGCAAATGATCACATAATCTCTACCTTCTAGATTTGCTTATGTCATAAAGACGAAACATACGTCATAAAGAAGAAGCGTACATAAGAAGGAAGGAGCAGGGTATTACATGTGTTGTACCCGTATGGTCAATTTATTAATTAAGTCTATTAAACAAGATTTCAAGTTCATGTATTTCACATTCAAGTCATCTCTCATATCATGTTATGTTCAAGTTTACGTTCATGTCAAGCTTCAAGTTCACGTCCATGTTAGGTTTTAAGCTCAAGTCACATCAAGCCAAGTTTCAGTTTCTGTTCAAGTTATGCCAGCTCATGCCATGTTATGTCAAGTCACGTTATGCTTATTATTTCATGCCATGTTATGTCAAGTTATGTTATGCTTATTATTGACTTTGATTATGCATTCATGCCTTTACTGTCATTCATGCATCATTAACCTGTGTGGAAGTTTCCTGTTAACTTACTGAGATTTATAATCAAATCTTACCATGGTAGTCCTAAGTACCATTCCCCCCAAATGGTAGGTGATGTGTCAGGATCAGATTAAGGAGCAGACACTAGCAAACTATAGGAGGTTGACTAGACACCGCAGACGAGATGCCAAGCTTACAACTTCCATAGTTAGGTTTATGAATAATATTTTGACCTCGTTAGTTGAGTTACACGAGTTACTTGACGAACTAGCTAATTAGTGTATTTTGGTAATGTAAACATGGAGCCTGGTGTCCCATGTTTTGAGATTACAGTCTTCTGAGATCCGTACTGTAATCGTGGATGTTTATTTTGTTTAGTATGCATGGATTATGCTTTAACTATTTGGGATATATAAGTTTGGTGCATAGTATTGCTCGAGAAAAAAAAATTATCCGCTGCAAATATTGCATAATGCTAGATGCATGTTAGGAATATTGTATCTCATATGTCATGAAGAAGGGCAGATAACCTTGTGTTGCATGTCCCGACGCTTCAGATGTCCGTCCTATCCCAAGTGGAATCTGGGGGCGTTACAACTATCATGCATCCATCTTTGACCTGTATGTAGGGGTGTAAACTCAAACCGGAAAACCGGAAAATCAGACCGGACCGGACCAAATCGGGCCGGTTTTACGGGTTTTGAACCGGTTTTTAAAATGTAAAAACCGGCCGGTTTCGGTCCGGTTCCAGTTCTGGGATTTTTTGAACCGGACCGAACCGGTTGATTAAAAAAAATAAAAAATAATATTTTTATATATAAGTTTTATACAAAATATTTTATATATATTAAATATTAATATATATAAGTTTTATATATAATGTATAATTATAAAATTTTATGTGAAATTTTATATATAACATATATATTCATATATGAAATAATTTCTTATTATAATTTATAAATTATTACATAAAATGTTAATACTAAATCACTAAAATTTTATAACTAATACTAAGATATAACTTATAACTATACCAATAATCTAATATTAATACTATTATATAGTCTAATATATTAATAAAAGTATAAAACAATTTTTTTTAAATAAAAAAAAAAAAATTTATAAACAAATTTTTAATGACAAATTGTGAAATTTACATTTTAGAAAAACTGAAAAACCGGACCGGACCGGACCGGTTACACCCCTACCTGTATGTTAAGTAGGCACACCATATGTCGACCGACTGGAGACGGTCAATTAGACGACAGCGGCATGACGCAGAGCTCATAGCCTTAATGCTTTGATTTATCATTCGTATTATGGCGTCATTGACTCAGTTGTGCGAGCTGCTCAATGGATTAGCCTAGTAGTTGCTTTAGTTCCTACTTGTACTTAAGGAGCACGATCTTTAGTACTCTTATGATTATATACGTTTTAAACTCATGATGTAATCAAGAAGGTCTACCACTTTAATGTTTATGGATTATGTTTTAAGTATTTGGGATATCTTTAATTTGCTGCATAGTATTGCTTAGGAATGAAAAACAATTATCTGCTGCGAATATTACATAATGTTAGATGCATGATATGTGCATTGTATCTTTATTTGTCATGAACGAGGGCATATAACCTTGTGTTGCATATTCTGACGGTTCAGATGTTCATCCGATCCCAAGCGGAAACCTGGGGTTTTCACAAGTGGTGAGGTGGTAGCGGGTGAGGGTGGCGTTGTAGGGTCACGGATGTAGACGAGAAAAGAGAAAGAGATGGAGGCTGGTGTGGTGCGGCACATGGGAGAGAAAGGAGGGGGAAGAAAAGAAAAGAAAATAAATGAAGGAAACAAATTTAGGGTTTTAACCCTCAAACCATCAAAACGTCACCGTATTAAAGGGGTGAGGGGCTGGACTTTTGTTTCTCTGGGTGGGCCCCTACACAGGTTGGACCTACAGCGCGCACACTTAAAAAAACAGCCAAATAAAAATTTGAAATGTGGTGCATGGGGAAAAAAACAAGATATATTGATAAAGAGTTCATAAATACTTCAGGGACCATAAGAGTTTTGATTCTTCGTGTAATTACACATGTATAATAAATCAATGATCGATGACTCAAGTTGTTGTAAATAAGTTTTGTAGTCACTTGGCCCTCAAAAGAAGGTATGTTCTCTAAAACAATTGCATTAATCAACTTGAGGCAAGACAAGGTATGTTCTCTAAAAATTTGCATTCATCAATTTCTTTTGAACAAACTATATGGTTAATAATGATTCTAATCATGTGAATTTAGTTCTAAATTGATTATATTAGCAAGGCCAAGATCATGTGTCAAGAAATCTAAGTGAAAACCTTTCATTCCAATTATTGTTTCCATGTGTTGAGGTTCCATCAAAATTGATGGAACATATGGAAATGTTTAAACCAAAGAAAAAACAAACAATGCTAACATCATGCATGTACTTCTACACTGGATCCGATAAATCTAGGAGAAGGCAAGAGGACATGCACAGGGCATCTACAAACTTAAAAGCGAGCAATGGACTATAAAGCGGAAAAGAATAAAATGAAAGAGAAAAGAAAGCATGAATTTAGGTTCCTTGGTGGTATAAATGATATGGAGGGAGATAGAAGAATAAAATAAGACTGTTTGAGGAAACATATATGCGACCAAGTCTTTCTTTTAGGTTAGAGGAATTGCGTATGAAACAAGACAAAGTGAGCGTTGAAGAGAAAGTCCAAGTTGAGGAGGAGAAAAATGCGAATAAAACGAAAGAGAGGAAGAAATGATAATGTTAAGGAAAACACTATGCCCATAGAAGATTTTTACCAAAAATGTTTTTATTTTTATTTTTACTTAGTGATTAAGTAAGTGTTTTTAAATGAATATGTGAATTTTTTTATTTTTAAAAAATATTTAAAAAATTTAAAAAAATAGTGAAAAAAATAAAAAATATATATTTTAAGTCATCAGTAAAGGATTTTGGTAGAAATCTTCTGTGGACGTAGCAACGTCCTTATGTTAATGGATACAAGGGCCATGTCTCTAATGCTTCAAGATTATCATCATTCATGGAAAATGCGAATCAAAATCGATCAAAGTAATGGAAACTGATGTATTTTTGGGATATATTAACAACATTCACCTTTGTTTACCTATGTTTTTTGTTTTACATAGATATGTTCTTTTTTTTCCTGGTTGCATTTTCTTTTGCTAGATAATGATAGCTTTTTTCCTGGTTGCATTTTCTTCTGCCATTGTCCGACCCTCTTTTTGAAGAGTTATTTTTTTTTTCTTGGACAATGAATGCTTCCTTCATGATTATGGTAGTGAATAATATTCTTCTGCCACTGTGCACTATATCTCTCTTTTTTTTTTGTTAGACAATTATGCACTTGTGATGTGCACAATAGATTTATTTTATGGAAAATGAATGATTCATTAGGCGTGTTTATCTCAATTAACCGATACAGTTGCGGGCGCGCATGTGTATTTCCATCTAAGAGCTATAGTTTTCATAGATGCTAAACATTTGTATAATATAGAAATGGTTAATTATACGTACAATACTACCAATGAGATAAATAAAAAATGACATATGGAAATAATAGTGTAATGAAAAAGTAAAACAAGAGTACAATTAAAAATAAAACAAGAATACAATTAAAAAAATAATCATTTCATTACTTCATGAGAAAATCCTATTGTGAGGAACGTGTGCCAGATAGCACAAGATTTCCTGCGTCGAGTGAAAAGTCGTGGAGAAAAACAACCACAGGCGACGAGATTTCATTCATGTAAAAAGGTCTTAGGAATTACTAATTTCTAAAACTAATACAAGAGCTTATGTGACAGATTGCACTTCTAATTGCTTCGCAATTTATACTCGCCGAGCCCTCAACAAGCGATTTCCCTTCACCTTGCAACCTCACTGTCGACGGTCCCAGGTTACCTTGCATCGCCACCCTTCGACGTCCATGAGACTGCCGATAGTTGCTGCCCCGTTCAACCTCACTGCCGCCAGTTCTCGCCACTCACGGCTAGGGCATTGATTACTTTCAACTCCCTTAAAAGGTGAATCTCTCTTTCAAATCTTTGCCTATTGATGATTTCTCTTCTCAAATCTCTGTCTCTCCCTCTCCCCCTTGGTAAATCTCTCGCCTATTGCTGCCTCTTCTATGTGTGTGTATCTCTGGTTCATGAGCCCGGTTTCTTCTTCACAATTTTTCATTGTCTTTGTTTAGCCACGAATATACATAATTTCGACAAATACTTGCGTCTCATTGATTATGTTCTAATCCATTCTGAATCCAACTCTTTTAACTCCTACATTTAGATTCATCGCCTTTAAATTTAGAATGTTATGTGCTAAATTTGGAATTGTGTTATGAAATTTTACCCCTTCAAGGTGTGGTTAGTTTGTGGTTCGTAAAATAGTTTGAATTGATTGGATTCATGAGTTTGGGAGACCAACATATACATTTGGCTCACATCAAATGTATTTCCCAGTCTTCATGTCTGTACTCACAGCTTATTACTAACTTTCTATGCGTGCATGTGTCTCATAAGCTAGCTTTGTCATATGATCTTCTATGTTGTGTAATATTGAAACAATAGAGCTTTTTTGTCATAATTAGGAGAAGAACCTAAAGCTTTATAGAATTGTGAAATCTATGGAATTTAGCTAGAAGACTACATCATACATGTTTCAACATCATTCTTATTCATTATTCGTTATACATGTATCACATTGTTGTGCAAATGCTGGAATTATGGTTAGTGCCTTATGTGGATGTTACGGGCCAACCCTCATTAGTCGGGCTTGTTATGCAATTTTGTATACTAGTGGTATATTTATGTTCAAGTTTTCTTCACAGCAGAGTGAAAGAGTCCTAATGGAAATAAAAAACTCACATGTTCAATACCTATCTTTTATTGCCATTCATCTATTTTATTGCAGTTATTTATATATTTTTGTTGGGGGGGGTCAGTTTAGTTGGGCTAGTTCCAATAAAAAATTAACAAGTCAGGCCTTTGAAACTCATTTCTTACAGCCTTTCAGTTCTTCACAGCCAAACAACCTTCCAGTCCCCTTTTTCTTATTCTTTATTGTTTTAATATGTACTTTTTAATTAGTTTATATTAAGCTAAATACACTTTGCTCTTTTCTGTTTTGATAGCGGTACTACTTATGCTCTTTTCTTACACATCGTCCATCTCAACACGTATGAACTATTTGACTCCACACTCATTACCTTTGTTACGTGTTTGTAATAAATTTTCTTTAGTACCCAATTATCATGATGTGCAATAATAAACAACATTTTGCATTGCTAGTCTTGTATTGTTGTTTTTCATGTATGAACTGTTTTTTTTTTTTTACTTGAATATGGTTGCTTTGTTTGCTTATATTATAAACAAATACTTGAATGAGGCTGCTTTGTTTGCTCATGTCATATTTCATCATGTTGTCTTTAAATATGTAGAAACACCTTCATGATATCATCTCTAACAACATCCCAACAATCTTGAAAAAATGCCTAAGAGAATCCATCTAGTCCCGGAGCCTTATCCTTGCCCATACCCTTTACCACATCTAGAACTTCTTCTTCTTCAAACTCTCTTTCCAACCACACAACGTCAACCTTAAAAACAAGGCTGTCCATTTTTGGTCAAAAGATAAATTCTCTGAAAACAACTACTCATAATAATGCACATTGTGAGCCTTAACATCTTCTTGATCCTTAATCAACCTGTCCCCGTCACGAAGAAACTCAATTGCATTATATCTTTTATGAGTGTTCGCCATTTCATGAAAAAATTTGGTACACCTATCCCCTTCCTTCAGCCACAACACCCTCAATTTTTGCCTCCATGAAATCTCTTCCATTAGTGCTAAGTTTTCCAAATCAGAAACCACCCATAATTTTCTGGTTCTTTCCTCTTCCAAAAACAACCCTTGCACCTCCTTTTCTTCCAAAGTTTGCAACTCCTCCTTAAGGCGCTTCATCTTGATATCCAACAACCCAAACTCCTCTTTATTCCATCTCATCAAATCTAATGTAAGACTTTTCAACTTGGTAACCAAAACAAAACTAGGAGTGCCCAAAAAATTATTGGAATTCCACCAATATCTTACCTTTTCCCCAAAACCTTCAACCTTTAGCCAAATGTTCTCAAATTTAAAATAACTTCTTGTACTCGCAAAACCTCCACAATCCAACATAATGGGAAAATTATTGGAGCACAATCGTGGCAAAACTTTCTGGGTCAAACCAGAAAAATGGGCCTCCCAAGAAGGCGAAACTAGAAACCTATCCAACCTAGAAGAAGATCTACCATTAGACCAAGAATAATCTCCTCCCACTAAAGGTAAATCTATCAAATTTACCTCAAAAATGAAATCTGAAAAAGTAGCCATAGCACCAGAGAAAACTAAATCCCCCAACCTCTCATTAGGAAACCAAGTAAGATTAAAATCCCCTCCAAAAATCCAGGAGTAATTTCCACCAACTACAAAGTTAGTGTCATATTGTTATATTGAGTACAATCAAGATCAGTCCTTTACATCCCACCAGATGAATAAAAGTTGATTATACCTGTCTTCTGGTGGGGTAAGCAGCCATTTTCGCATGCATGAATGTTTTAATTTGTCTCATACTATCTTAAGTTTATAAGCCTATTGATTGTAGTTGCTTTGATGAGAACCATCTCCCCCCCCCCCTCCCCACTGGGAATCATTGAATAGTGATCATGAGATCATAGCAGCTCACAATAATTCTATGAAAAGTACCAATGTTACATTTACATCGTTTGTGCTTGTTAGCAATGATCATTAATGACCCCAAGTGCCATGCAACAATTTATTCACATACTTTTTTATTCATGTGCTAGAATTAACATGTTTGCAGTAAGATGTCAACTAGAGTCACTTGCAAAAAAGAAACCTCAAAAAATAACTTCTTGCATTTGGCTTCTTTCATCAATTTAGAAAGTTTATTTTAGTTGAGAAGAAAGGTATATTGTTTGCCTCCATGTGTGGGAATCATTACTTAAAGCTACTCTGTAGAAATTAGGAGCTCACTTGAAATAGGGTGTGTATTTTTAGGCTAATATTGGGCTTCTATATATCAAGGGTTCTGGAGAAATTTAGCTAGCAAAAATTGTGAATATTGATATGATTATTAAAATTTGTGAAACTAATTAATCAGACTATGTAAAGTAATCAAAGAATCACCATGATATAAGGTTTAGTGAAAAAAACTATCTTTCTCATTAATGTTTCCTTTAATATTGATATGTAGAACAAGGCAAAAGAGACCCTTCTGTATTCTGGCAACGAGTCTGCAATATCAAAACGTCTAACTGCATGCATATATTGTGTTGGCATTTATTTTTACCAAAAGAAAAATAGGGCTTATATAAAAATTTCAGTAATTTTATCCTGCTTATAATTGATGTGTTTTATTCTAAATCTGCATCATTATTGTCTAGGAAACATTCTTTTGGACTATATTTGTAAACTATTCTCAATCATTCTTAAATGGCCTCTATTTGGGTATCTCGATGCAATTGCAGTTGGATTTATGGAATATAATTGTAATTTGATTGGTCTATGAAAGAGCTATTTTTAGATTGTAACCTTCCTACAAATCTATCAGAAACCATCTATGATTGGTGTGGTTGGTTAGTGCTCTCGATTATGATATTGCAACTTAGAATGGTAATTAGATTGGTCCATGAAAAGTAGTATCATGGTACTGAGCTTAGTAGAGTTATTGAAACGCCACTTTTACATGCTAAAATCCACTAGCCATTGTTGTCATATCTTCCTATCTTTGGCAACTGAAAACTTCATGGTGTGATCAAGAGCTTGGAAATCACGAAATTAACGATTTGCTCCAAGTTTTGAGCTCTAACTGACCACATGTTAGGCAGCTAACAATGGTGTTTATGAATTCTACATAACAATAGTAATTATTTCACAACATATGATATTAAGCTAAAATCAATAAAATTCTGGTTTCAATTTCCCTTGGTTTTGGAAACCGAACCTGTCTTCGCATCGATTAATTACCATTTATTAACTAGACATTTCATTATGCCCCTTTTTTGGCTTTTCAGGGTGTTGCTGTTGCAATTCTTGTTTATTTTGCAACACAGAGGTGAGACTCTTTAAAGGCACCTTTACTTCAAGTTTTTGAAACTATTTATATTCAGTTATCTATGCCATATATTTTCTTTTTTCTTTTTGAATATTTATTTTTTGCCTATGTTGCAATGCATAAACCAAACTCAAAATATCATCCCATATGCAATTATTGATACTTTATCATAAATATATGACAAGTGTTTAAAAGAGTAGCACTAATGTTAGTATGTTATGAGAATTTTCTGTAGAAATCATGCCATGGACATTATAGTTTCTAGATTTAGCAATGTCCCAATTTTTCTTTTAACATTCTTGTCGTGCATAGGTGAAAGCTAATTTATGAAGCTATAGTAAAGTAATAGCTTTCACCTATGTTGTTAAATCATAAAATGGCTATTTCCTCTAAAACCCACACCAAATGGCAAGCATTCAAATTAGTTACGCGATTTCTAGTTTTGTTGAGCCCTTGGTGTTATAGTTGTAGGTATGTCAACTGATTTTTTGTGTATAAAAGCCAAAGAAGGCCTTTCTTTCTGCTTCTGAAATAATACAAAACATAAATCTGAGTGAAAGCCTTATTTTAACTAATAGATGTGATGTTTCTGAGGTTTAAACCTCGGTGTTGAAGTAAGGTTTTGTGCCAGATACAGTGTGCGCTGCTCATTTGCAAAATTGCTTAATGTGTTTTTTAATTCGTCTATTTGTCCTTGATAACTACACTTTTGGATGTTTTATTTGTAGCCTATTTATTCCCAAGCAGCTTGAGTCCTGAAATTCTAATGACCCTCTTTGTCAACACCCACATTCAAGCGATTTCTCAGTCTTGGTGTATTGAATAATTAAATACTTTTGTTCTCAACAAAAAAACTTGTACAAAATATTTGTTGCCCTGTAAATTAATAGAGTTTTCTGTTATGGTTGTAATTTTTATTAATGCACCGAACACCTCTGCCTAACTACTCCCTCTAGACTTTAATGCGTGGTTCCCAACCCTTGGGAATCCGCTTGGGTTTTGTCTCTCTTGTTGTATTATTAATATTTATACTTTATATTAATAATGTACATTCCATATTTATTACTTGCTGCAAGCAGTTTCTTTTAACTCTTAATACTTTGCATATATATATATGCAAATATAGGCCATGACCTCGCCTCTGTGTTGCTCATATATATTCTCTTAATTTCTTTGTCTTGCTCATATATATTCTCTTAATTTCTTCGTGTTGCTCATATATATGTGACAACTGGAAATTACTAGGAAAGTAGGTAGGAATGTTAAATTGATTGACAAATGGTCTTCTTTTTTTCCATGTACTAATTAATTGACCAAAGTTCAATTCAAATTAATATATGTTTAGTTGGAAGTAGAGAGTTGGGCATATCATCAAGAGACACCCTACAATCATAACACTACTTCCCGTCTAGCCTAGAAGCTGCCCTTCAAACAGTTTTTTTTTTTTTTGATAATAAAGGACCACATTCCATTTATAAAAAAGGACATACAACTTTGACTTAAAAAGTCAATTACAAACGTTAGAAGCACCTCAGCACACTTTCGTGGCTGACATGGTCTAGCCCAGACGACAGAACTCTAAAGACCGAAGTCTAAGAGATTCGTCGTACACAACTCTGTCCCCGACAGAGTAAACAAACCCCATACCCCGACTACGCGAGGTAGGGTACACCCATCCCATACACCGCCAAAGCGGAGATGGGGACATACCACCAGTTCGGACCACGGTCCACGGGGACTAAATTTTTGATTTTTTTTTTTTTTATTAAAACAGAACACAACAAAATACATTGGAACACAACAAAAACCAACAGCAGAAAAAAAGCTCCGAACGGCTGCGGAGGCGCGTGCAGAACACGCGCCACCCTGGGAGAAAACCATCGACCGATCTTGGAAGTTCCGGGCTCACAGACCCCAGCGGCGCCGCGCGTCGCGATGGTAGAGGGCCTCTCGGCGTCGCGAGAAGGCCACTCGCCGAACGCCTACGAGTTTTTTGGCCGCGCGTGCGAGCAACTCGCCACTCCGGATGGCATCACCTTCGGTAGACTTGAAGATCGACGGCTGGGCAACACCATGGGGAGGCGCGTGCTGATCTATTGTCGCCGGAAAGACCAGATCCGGTGTTCCCCCTTATTTAGCCTACAAAACAAAAAAACACAAAAGCGGAGCGACTGTGGGCACAGAGCGGACGGAGGAGGGAGAGGTGGGGAGAGGGGGAAGGAGCCGAAGCTCCCACCACCTCGAGAGAGACGGGTTCGAGGCGCTGAGGGAGGCGGGCGGGTTTGGGAGAGACGAGAGACACAGGAAGTTCTCTCACATAGAAGAAAAGCAATCCATACAATGTATGTTTTAAACAAACCAAACGGCCTTCAAACAGTTTTTTACCTTCAATACTCTGGTGATTTCCTTCAACTAGTTTCGTGATAACCCATTACAAACTTTCAAGGGTATTTTTAGTCTACCAAGAATTTCCTCATATCCTTATTAACTTGTACAATTCCATGTGACTCAACAAGATGGATAAGGCTTGGATGCATATTGAAGATAGATTGCATTCGAACGAATACGCAATTGGCGTTAAACAATTCATAGATATGGTGAAGGTCCATGCACCGGGTAAAGAATGCATAAGGTATCCATGTAGGAGATGCCGAAATCGAACTTTCCATCCTATTGCTATGGTTGAGGATCACTTGTTCATCGTAGGTATTGATCCATCTTATACGGAATGGATATTCCATGACGAGGAGGAAACTTTGGCCGAAGCAGAATTTTCAGATGAAGAAGGTGATGATGCCTATAGCTACAATGACTACATTGATGATGTAGACGAGATGTTAGATGACATTCGTGTGGGGTCCTTCATGGATAATTCTGGTAGAACAGAATTTAATTCAGACGCAGGGCCTTCACGACACACCTCTGATACTCCAATACACCCTAACTTCAACGAGTTGCTAGATGACGCAAGAAAGCCATTTTATCCAAACTGCACAGAGTTCTCAAAGCTATCATTCATAGTCAAGTTGTTTAACATAAAGACAGTTGGTGGTTAGACTGTGAAGTCGTTTGGCAGGGTTATAAAGCTTTTGCAAGCAGCATTTCCTCATGCTCTTTTCCCTGCGTCATATAACGAGCTCGCCGCTTACAACGTGGTTTGTGCTTCAGTTATACAAAGATACATGTATGTCCAAATGATTGTACCTTGTTTTGGAAGGATCATGCTGATAAAGATGAGTGCCCCAAATGTAATGCATCTAGGTGGGCCTCAAGCACAACTAACCAACAGAGGATACCTTAAAAAGTCCTCTGCTATTTTCCTTTGAAGCTGCGGTTGCAAAGACTGTTTATGTCAAAGAAGACTGCCCAAGCCATGAGATGGCATGTAGAAGTGCGTGCTGATGATCCCAACTTCATGAGACATCCAGTTGATTCTAGGGTATAGAAAGACTTCGATAATAAACATGATTGGTTTGCCAAAGATCCTCGTAAGGTCAGACTTGGTCTAGCGAGTGATGGGTTCAACCCATTCAATAACATGAGCAAGCCGTACAACATTTGGCCAGTGCTACTTGTGCCTTACAACTTGTCCCCTTGGTCATGCATAAAAGATCCATACTTGGATGATGTCATTGTTAATCCCTAGACCAAAGGCACCGGGAAATGATATTGACATGTTCCTGCATCCCCTAATAGATGAGTTGAGAGAATTATGGGAAGAGGGAATTCGTACATATGATGCATACAAACGAGAGTTGTTTCATCTGAGGGCAGCGTTGCTCTGGACCATCAATGATTTTCTTACTTATGCAAATCTTTTAGGCTGGAGCACAAAGGGTAAGATGGCATGCCCTACATGTAACTTAGAAATAGATTCATTGTGGCTTGTGCATGGGCAAAAACATTGTTATATGGGTCACCGTAGGTGGTTGGTGCCAGATCACAGTTGGAGAAGGAAAGAAAATGCTTTTAATGGTAAGGAGGAACACCGTCTCCAACCTATAATGAAAGTGGGACAAGCTTTAGTGGAGCAATTACATGAGGTCTCAAACGTGCAGTTTGGTAAATCAACAATGAAGAGGAAACGTACGCCCAATGAACTTAATTGGACAAAAAAATGTATCTTCTTTGAGCTTTCTTACTGGTTAGATTTGGGATTGTGACATAACTTGGACGTCATGCATATTGAAAAAAACATTTGTGATTCATTCCTGGGAACCTTGATGAATATTGAAGGCAAAAGTAAGGACACCGCCAATGCGCGTAGGGATTTGGAAGATCTTGGACTAAGGAAAGAATTACACTTACAGCATGATGGTAATCATACTTCTACAAGTCTTGCATGTTACATGTTAAATGTTACTGAGCGAAGGAGTTTTTGTGCACGTCTGTCAGAAGTCAGATTTCTAGATGGTTTTGCCTCAAATATTGTCCGGTGTGTCAACATTACTGAAGGAAAAAGCATGGAAATGAAGAGCCATGATTGTCATATATTCATGCAATATTTGTAGCCGGTTGTTATTGGTGGGTACCTACGACCCGATATTAGGGGAGCTTTAATAGAGTTTTGCTCTTTTTTCAAAGAATTATGTTCACGAACACTAGACATAACAGTGTTGAAATGGCTTCAAGCTAATATCCCCATTATTCTTTGCAAATTAGAAATGATATACCCACCTGCATTTTTTTATATCATGGTGCACCTTGCCATTCATCTGCTAGATGAGGCATTGCTAGCAGGACCAGTTCAGTACAGGTGGATGTACCCTTTCGAGAGGTATTTGGGTAAGTTCAAGCGGTATGTCCGCAACAGAGCCCGTCCAGAAGGTTCAATTGCTGAGGCATATGTTCATGTCAAGTGCCTGACATTTTGCTCTATGTACCTTAATGATATCGAGACTAGACATAACCGAGAGGAACGAAATAGTGACTTCATTGGGCAAACCACCCGAGAGCCAAGTTTATCGGTTTTCAGCCAAAAGGTTCTCCCGTTAGGGGCAGCAAGAATGACAAAATAACCCGACGCACTGTTGGTCAAGGCCGAGTGGTACATCCTTAATAATTGCACATAGATTGTGGACTATATGGAGTAAGTGCACCCTTTATATCCAGTTTCGCATTTTATTTTGTTATATTGTAAGTGGATAACTTATTAACGCATTTGGTTTTTGTAGTGATCACTATAACAAAATGAAAGAAGAGGACCCCAGTAACATCAAGCGTAGGTGTAACACCCGGACCCAATCAAGCTCAAAATTTTTTTATTTATTTATTTTTAGTTCATTTTATTTTGTTTTATTTTCTTCACACGTTAATTTGTTTTCTTCCCGCACATTAATTTTTTTTCTTTCCGTCTATATTTTTTTTTCACCCGTAAGTTCTTCCGTCCACTCCATGCACACACACAACACAACCTTTCATCCGCACACACGTCTCTCTTGTCTCTCTAGGGTTTCACCTCACATATATTTATAGACACATATGTTATTCCATGCTATTAAAACTACTACCCAAACACTAGCCTCCGCACCATCTTAGAATCGCAAGCCCATCCTCCATCCCCTTGGTCTCCTACACTCCCATATCAAGAGTCACCCCACGTAAGCTAGCACTCTATCGTCCATACTGCCGCCACCAGTGCACCCCCTCGTAAGCCTCTGATCAACCAACCCATCTCCACCGTGCACCGACCAGATTTCACGCTGCCCTCCATAAGAAATCGACACAACCGTGCTTGCATTGCATCTCCACTGATCGCAACTCCACCTCGCCATGTGTCACCTCCACTTGACCATCACTGGAGTCCAGCTCCTCCATCGTACACCACTACACCACCACCACAGTGCCGAGAACAACCATCTGCGGAGTGAACGAAAATCCTCTGTTTTGGGTCTGAAAAACAGAGCATTTGGTTGCTCCTCCAAGCACGGTAGTTTCGCACTACCAACCCTTTCGGGTGTCTCCTCCTCGACGCAAAGGGAACCCATAGTCCAGCATCTCAGCCACGCCTAGCCATGCCACCGTCGATAGCCGCCCAGGTCATCGCCACGCGTAAGTCTCTCAGTAAAGAGCCCTCCGCCTTCGTCTCCTTCTCGGTGCTCTCATACCTCTCTCTCTCACTCGTCATTTTTTTTTCTCTCTCAGTGCTCTACCGTAGGGACAACCACCTTCATCTCTACACCGCACGCAACTCCTCCATTCAGGGTGAGCTACCTCTACCTACCTCACGCCGAACTTCATTCCTTCCACTAATCTCTCTTTCTGCCCCATGAGCTCAGCCAACCTTTTTCTGGCATAACCCCCGCCCTCACCACCGTAGACAACTGCCCAACTCGCCGCTCGTCGAGCTCTCAATCTCTCGTGAGCCTCTGCCTCACAAACCATTGTTTTGCTTTTACGTAGCATGAGTTCTTTTGTTCAAGTAGTGTTGTTAATATGAGTATACGTAACTTGTTAATGTGTCGTTTAATTAAATAAAATTACATTAATACCCTTTGCTACATATTATTTAGCTATGAAATTACAGTTTTGCCCTTATTATTAGATGGTTTCAATTTGAAATTTTGTTAATATTAAATCTGTTTTTACATGGTTTATGCGAGATGTATAAGAAATTTTACAGAAAATAAATAGGATTTTCAAACTGTACTATTGGTAGCAAATTATTTTAGTAACTGTGTAATTTTATTTTTAAACATTTAAATTATGATTAAAGCTATTTGTTTATTATTATTTAATGAAATTTTTACTAGTACTTACCTTAAATGTTGTGTATTATTAAGGAAATTTAGAGAATGAGGATATTTAAGGTTATGAAATTTAAGGTTTTGAGGAATTAAATAGATTATTTTAAAAGTTTCGGATTAAATATCGAAATAGGAGATTAATTGAAAATTTACAATAATTACGTGATTATTTTATAGGTGACGATTAATTATTGTTCGATATTTTTGAGGAATTCTGAAAAATCTAAGAAGTTCAGGTAAGCGGAGTTCTTATGATAGACTTTGCATTAAAATAAAATGAGCTGAGGTTATTTTTGGAAAATATACATATTTGATGATGAAAAGAAATGAACTACCTTAGTTATTTGTTCTGCATTGCTCATGAGATTCTGTTTAAGAAGAAATTATTTTCTGTCACGACTGGTGTAGACATGAGCTTATTTTTGACATTCTGTTTCTGAACTTTGAAAAAAGAGCGAATATGGAATTTTGTACATAAATTATGTTGTAATATGATTTTGTTCTGTTCTGAAGATTTTATGTACTCTAATATGATCTGATGTGATTTCTGAAAACCTCTGGCATAACATTCTGTTTCTGTATTTGTTTCTGTTTCTGTTCCTTTCTGACCTCACCACGGGTGTAAAAGTGTGGCCTCTGTTCAGGTGGTACCAACTTTTCTATTTGTGGTGCACCCACTTTGAAAACAAAGTAGTTTTCTGCATGGTCTTTTCTATGTGCACACTTGAGGCTCCGAGAATTTATAAGGGGAAGATTCACATTCTGTTTCTGCTTGGTTAGCTACCGGGGTTTGCACAACCCTACCACGGGGGTTAAACATAGTATTTGTTCTGATATGATAAGATAAAATGTGATGTTTCAGTTTATGCTATGCCAAAGGGATTTTGATTCTGAATATTTTCGAACTTTCGCTCTGATATTTTTGATAACATGCTCTGACGCTGCATTTTGAAAACAATGTTCTGATTCTGCATTCTGAAAGAAAAATTTTGTTCTGCATTCTGAACTCTATAAATGCTCATGTTTACACACTAATATATGTCCTCTACTTACTGAGTTGTTGATAACTCACCCCTTATCTCTGAATATTTTTCAGACAATTTTGATGGCCCAGCTGGAGAACAAGAGTAAGAAATTTTAGCAAGGTGTGATGATCATAGTGGAATAAGTGCTTGAGGGTACAAACGCTTATTTGAGAGTCGTAGTAGTAAATTGAGTTATTTTCGGTTATTTTGATTTGATGAATTATGGATATTTTCGAATTTTTGGAGAGTTTTTAATTTATGTTATTGAGAATTTCTTTATTGTCCTTATGAAGGAACATAGATTTTTGGGTTGAGTAAATGAATTGATATTTTTTGAAAGTTTCTGGAATTAATAATTGTGTTATTGAAGTTGATATTAAGTATTAAGAGCTAACTCTACGGACCTCTGGGATCGTGGCGTTACAGTAGGCACCAAAGTCAATTCCCAACTTGGTTCAAAACATGCGTAAGATTTCCCTTTTTCACTTACAAAAAATATCCCTTTCTAGAACCTTTGAATTTCTTCCTTAATTTCTCATTTGTCAAATATCCATGTTAGATCGCCGAGTTGCATGCTAAGACTCCCCCAGAGGTGACCGATGACATATATGCGTTAGCATGTGGTCCAGATCAACTAATCGCATCATATGCTGGTTGTATAATGAATGGAATTCGGTTTCACACGAAGGATCTCAAAGGGCGTTGCCTCACCCAAAACAGTGGGGTTGTTGTTCATGATGACCATGAAGGATTGCCAATTGACTTCTACGGTGTGTAGCAGGACATCATAGACTTAAGCTATATGGGTTGGAGTAAGTGCTTTCTGTTTAAATGTGATTGGTAGGACATTGGCGACACGAGAAGGGGGATACACATTGGGGATCACTTCACGAGTGTCAATACTTCTAGGCAATGGTATAAAGATGAGCCTTTTGCTCTAGCATGTCAAACATTGCAAGTGTTTTACATAAAAGACCCGACTTTGGGGGGAAGTTGGCACGCGGTACACAAGATAACAAATAGGAAAGTTTACAATATTCTGCACAAGACTTAGGATTTGCATGGACTTGATGATGAATCCGACGTTGTTGAAACAGAAGATGAGAGTGACATTGATGTTATCCACTACGGTACTGTTAATGAAACTAATCCAGGCATGCTCAATCCACTGACTCGAGTAAATGAAGACCACTTGCCCGTTGATCCATCAACATTGTCACCAGAGCAATTGGTTGAAGAAAGTGACGATGAGGCCTTCATTGATGATGAAAACATTAATGACGCTTTTCGGATGGATAACATAGATGAGGGAGATAGTGATGGTAATGAATGAAAACCTCATTGTCATTATGCATTTCATTGTTCGTGATGATTTATCTTATCCTATTTTAATGTTAATGGTTCCGCTACTTATATTTATAATGTTAAGCACTTCTACATATATACCTATTTCGGTTATTAAATGTTGTACCCGACTTTGGATTCCCCCATACATGCAAATAGATTCATGAGGATTTCATGCACATACGCTTTTTATTATTCTGTTATAGTACTATTAATTCACCATCATAACGGTATATATTTACTTTTGGATTTATATTGCTGACTGACTTGGTTTAAATTTCATCTGTTTGCAGATAGTTGATTACTTTACTCATTGGGAGATCATCTGCACACTTCAAGAAAGCGTGTGTGAAGGCATTATTTCCATATAATGTGGCCACTGTTTGTATGCTTTCTTTACTTTAACTTGCAATGCTGAAAAATGGTTCTCAACAAGTATTGTTCCTTTTGATATTCATAATGTTTCCAATATGCGAATGCCTTGCATTTTAGAAACCCAACATAATTTACTGAATTAAATTATTAGACTCCAACCATCACATCCTTCTAACAATTAATGTCATTTACATGAGTAAAAGGGGAGCAGCCCAATACACATGATTTATACAACTAGGGTATCAGTCACTACATCCTATCATCCAATTCACATGAGAACAACTAAATTCAAGTCATGAATTTAGTAAGGTACAGGTGATAGTGCTGGTACTGAATGAAAAACCGAATATGATACAATAATCAAATGTACTAATGATGCAACTTTATAATACCAACAATGGAAGGCAGCTTTGTACAATTGTTCACAGCTTTAGCTGACTGTTAGTTTGCTTGAACTCTAGTCATGAAGCAATTAAATGCATCAAGGTATCTACAAATGGACCACATTGAGCAATCCATACAAGTAGTTTATGACTTCGATAACAACTTGAAAGCACCAGCAACATTACAAAATTTAGTCACTATTCAAATTGTGATTTCAATAATATTGTGCTTGGGTCTAAAATATACATGGTTGACTCAGACCCATCAATTTTCTTTTCTTCTATATAGGTTGGTGTGGATTTCTAGGCGGTCCATCATGTCCATCAAATTCTTACATGAATCCAATGTAGACAATTCTCAATATATATGGCTATACTCTTTATGAATTAGTTGTCACATCCAGTTTTAGGAAATAGAATATTTCCTACAAATATTCACCATTCTGGCACATAGAAACAATTGTTTGGTGTGGAGGACAGTTGCTTAACAGGAATTACAAATCCACACCATTCCAAACATTAACGGTGGTAAGGTCAATTTCGAATTGTCCTTACCACCATTTTTCAGACCCAAGTAACTGTATGGCACATGGTTTGAGGAATCATTTAAAATACACATAGAGTGTCTAAACTTACCACTTAAAATACAATGGGTATCTCGATGATGGTAGCACTGACTGTGAGTATAGGTCTGTTTGCCATCCAGGTGCAAATAGAGGTGGCCAATGAGTATGTCACTCATGAACAAGTGGGAATTACTATACTGATGGCCATAGTAACAACAGAGTTAGCAAACCTTACAAATTCTCATATATATACTCCAAACTTTAATTTTAACTTGAAAAATAAAGAGTGACACTGAAGTTTAAACTTTCCATACACAATTGGTACTTTGTGGGAATTGATGTTAGTCATGTAATGCCATTTTTATTACTGCATTGGGCAATAATAATGACCTAAACATATCACGTAAAGTAAGGGAGCTGCATCCACTCAATGGGAATATAGAATTGGTGTTCTCCATTTATATAGTATTAAAGCAAAGACACATTCATTGATAAGGCTTTTGATATGGAAAGTTTATATATGGGAAGTACAAGTATTAAAGCAATGGTGGTAAACATAGATATTTTACGTGATATATTGAAAGGTTTGAGGCCTATGCTATTTAGGAATAAGTTTACAGTTTGTTGTAAGACAATGGTGGAAATTATTTACCGACTTTGTCAAAGCAGAAGCCAAATATAAAGTGGATTTGGAATATATAATTGTGGAAATGTACATGCTTAGATCAAATAAAGATATTCCAAAGTGTGGATAATTAATGCATGAAAAGTTAACATGGAGCAGATGGTATATTTTAGAATATTTTGCACTCATAATTGCGTAAAAGAGCATGAACGGGACATGTTAAAAGGAAGGCATAAACCAATACAGATAAGAGGCCACCAACGACGACATTTGAATCAGACTCCACCAAAAAAACTCACTCCAAGCAAATGATACAACAGTAACCCATCAAGTAAAGCATAATAACTTGGGAATTGTGTTCATTGCTTGGCCATAAAATTGAGAAAATCCTGCCAAGACTCATCCCTGTGCATCCGGAATAATTCCTAATCCACCACCCAACATCCCAGGATTACCAGAAGATCCACCATCTACATTGAGTTGTATGCATCTCACATCCGAGGCCATCTATTTAATCATCTCGGCATTGTTACACAAATTGGAAAAATGGGGCAATTTAATTCCTGATTGCATAGAAAACAAAAAGTTTGACTCTATTTTTCAGAACTGCAGCAACATGTAAGAAGTTTCTATCAAAGTGACTTTCATCCAGTCAGAGGGAAATGATCCAATCATATTGAGTATTTCCCATGTGAGATGAACATCGAAAACGCAATACTAAACTATGGTAATCAAAATTGGAAGAACTCCTCGAATCCATATATGTTTTAGGTACAAATCTCATTCTCTGGTAATCTTTTTGCCAGACAAAAGGACTATTTATATAATCTACCTTGAGAAAAAATTATAAATGTTTTTGGCAAACTAATTTCTACTTGTGTTTTTGAATTTAATAAAAATCTAGTTAATTTTATTCAATATAAAATACTAATGTTTTATACTTTACACACTAAGACATCAACAAACTTATTTTCTTGTAACCGTAAACGATTAAAAAGCTAATGTACGGAGTGAGTAAAAAGCTTCCCCATTAAAGATTTTTACATGTTGCAGAGTTTTAACATTGATAATACTTTTTAATTTAACAAATTAGAATTAAAATCTAGTGACCAAAATAGGCTGGCCAAATCTATATGAAATTGGGTCCCACTTTATTCTATTCATTTTTCAATACTTCCCCACGATTTGGACACAAAGATACATGTTGGGCAAAGAAATTAAGATTATTTATTTATTTTTTTTTTAATAAAGAGAAAGGTTTGATTTATATGAAGGTGCATGTTATAGAAATGTTAATGTATTTTTTAATTGCATGCAGCTAATTTCTGTCATATACTTAACATGTATACCAAATAACGCCAGTTGTTATATGTTAAATGTATTTATCAAATTAAAGAGATTGTTGTGATAATATGGTAATATAAAATTCACGGTTGGCCCATCCATTTAACAAGGCTTCTGATGCCCCATATGCATCACAAAAAAAACTGAGATATGACCACATGCCTGTTGAGGCATACGCGGGAAAGTAATATTTGGAAGAGGCGGGATTTTAAAGCCTGGAGAGTGGGTGAACTGGTGCCAGTCTATGACCTCTGAACTGACAGAAGCTGTACATCAGACTTTCGTGGGTTCCAAAGGCCAGTCCATACAAGGTGCTCTAGGTTCCAGTAGGCTGAGTGATTAAGCAAGGAGATTTAGAAGTGGGTTCTGAATCTGCAGACCAAACTCCATGTACGCACACCACAGTTTCTGATAATACCCAAGTTCCACCACAGCATTTCACCCATTTGGCTGAAGAACTAACCAACAAAGACAAGAAAAGGTACATTTTTTGTAACCCTACAATCATATTCTTGCCTTCATGGAGCAAAGACACACTTTCTTCATGGTTTTTCTGTGTGATATAACAATGGCAAAAATCTGGGAATTTTCCAGACGCATATAGTTTGCTGAAATTTTTGAATGTTGTAGCAACAAGGTAATTTTTCATATATGGGGTGAACTTTGACAAATATTGAGGTATGAAAATTGATACTGGGGTTTTAATATAAGGATTAATTAGAAGAAATAGTAGAAAATATTTGCTTACATTACCGTTGTAAAGATAGAAGCATCTTCTATGTACTTGGGCCATGTTGCTAAGTGTATGTGAACCCAGGGAGTATCATCCTACCAGCTGGATGGTGTGTTGCAAACATCTCATTTTTACTTTATGTTTCTTTGTCATAGTAGAGGGCTTCATATAAGATATTTATGTTTTCACATCTTTTAAAAAAGTTGAAGTCGTTTCTTTTAACAAGAGAACATAATGATAACTTCCTTAATGTTTTTTACATTCACTTCCAGAGGGGAAGAGGCTAGAATGTTAATGATATTATACAATGTCGTCTCTGGGTTGAACATAAGTTGAAGTAAGAGTGTTCACTGGATTTGCATATGATAAGTGGGTATTAATTGGTGACTAATGAACAGTAGGTATATTTATGCTATATGGGCAAGCTAAGATGGCATGGAATTACCAATTATTGAGAATAGATGACAAGAGGTGTGTTAGGGCCCTGGAAAATTTGTAAAAATGTTGTTGTTATTGTGAAAAGCTGACTTTATGGGCAATAGCAAAATGTTTTGTAAGCAAAGGAATCCATGTATATTTTTAGTAACATTCACACAGTGATATTAACTTACACAATGATATTGGTGGGGAATTAGGAGTAGATAGTAATTATGAAAAAGCTAACACGACTTGGTATAGTGTTGACCACTGGTGTTATATTTGTATATTTTAGATATTCATGTTGATTGTTGTGTTGTAATTACAAGAGATACAACAATGGTGATTAGAGTAAAAAGAGGTTGGGGTCTTCGACACAGATGTCTGCTAATCGCATCAACCCCTATTGATGAAGTTCTAGAATTGGTGCCTCCGACAAGGAGCCTAAGAGATGAGGAGGATCCCATAGTTGATGCCTCAACTGAAGCAATACCAGAGGTGGGCATAGAAGAGTCCAATCACGATGTACAACATGACGGCAATGAGGGGGATAACATCACCGGCTTGGCAGGTAAAGGTTATGATGTACTCCACATGTATCTTTACTGATTTTGTTGTTTATAATCCTTAGCCATGATTCTATGTATTTAATGAGTTTATTAATGTTGTTAATACAGTTCCACCCATTAAAAAACAAGGTCGAGGGCCTACGAAGGGTACAGTATTTGAAAGGTTGAGAAAGTTTGGTAAGATCCCTTTAAATGTAAAGGATGGGCATAGGGGTCCTTCATGCAAAAATGCAACTATATTTAGTAGTCAAGTGAGCTGGATTATAAGAGTACATGTTGAAATGCGGCATGCTAGTTGGAGTGTGGTAGACGACAAGGAGAAGCACGAGCTCTTCAATCGTGTTAGAGTAGGGGTTTAATATATCAGCCTATTCAATATTATTTATGATTATGCATGTGATTTGTTTAGTGGACACGTGTATGTGAAATTGCATAATGCTTTGCAGGATGATTTTGTCTTGGATTGGTCAAAAGATAATCATCGGGAGGCTGTAGTAAACGCACTTGTTGATAAGTACAATTCGTACCATTATGAATTACACAAGCACTACCTTAAATATGCATCGCATGAGGAGGCACTAGCTGGTCGGAGAGAGTCGGTGGAGCCGCATGTTTGGGAGTTGCTATGTGATAGGTAGGCCAATGGGACATTCAAGGTAAGTATGAATAGTGTTATATCCATGTTGAGAAAACTGATTATTGTTTTATTATTGCTCTTATAGTTGTCATCAATATATATTTAGTTTTGTTGAGGCATTGAGCACCGGTATTTAAGTGCATGACAATAAAGATTTGGAATTCTCTCAAGAGCAGTCTCGTAGAAACACAAATAATAGGAAAAAGCATAAGGTCAAACATACTGGTGGAAGGAAATCATTTGTCAGGATTATGGAAGAGAGGGTAAGAACTGTAGTGTTGTAAGAACTGTAGTGTTTAAAGTGAGTGTTTTGTATTTTCTGTCCATACAATGCTTTTAAACCTTAATTAATATAAATTGTAAATGAAGGGTGAGGAGGCACCGAATATGATTGCATTTTACAAAGAAACACACTGGTCTAGGCAGAAGGGGAAATTCATCAATGCAGCAAGTGAACACAATTATGTGAGTTAGCTATACAATTTCTCATTCTAAAAAGGCCTTTCTTTAATGCATGGCTGATCTGCATGCAATGATATTTTTCTTTATGAAATTTCAGAATCTGATGGTAGAGAGGTTAAATGAGAAAGAAACTGAAGAGGCTCATGATGCTGATGCTACTGCTGATGTTTTCAAATAGGTCTTAGGGTATAAATCTGGCTATGCACAAGGGTAGGGCCACGCAGTAATTCCTGAGCCCTCCTCCCCTTTTATGCAAAAAAAAAATAAAGCATTTAAACGATTGGCCGAGGAGAATGTACGAAACAAGACTTTTGCAGACATTTACAAGACTCAACTAGAGTCACTTTTGGGTGATATGGCTGATCTGCGCAAATAGTTTTATAAGCATGACAAAGTGCTAAACGCTATAAACTCACAGGTGGAGTCAAATAGGGAGTCTTAACAAGAGACTCCAGGAGATGCTTAGGCATCTCTAATATGGTTCAGATTTTTTGAGTGTTGGGGATTTTTGTGTTTTTTGCTCCCCCTATGGAAATGGCAGTGTGTTAAATGTCAATGGTTAAGATGTGTATTGTGGGCATGTTGGGGGTGTTTTGATAGAAAGGGTGGGAGGTGGTTATATAAGTGGGCTTTTGTGTTGGGCATCGTAACCTGGTTTCTTCATGGAAGTTGGTTAAGGCAAATGTTTGGTGATGGAATGCATCAGGTAATGGTTTTCACCAGCAATATCAGTAAGTATCTTCTCATATACAATGATAATTATGGTTTGTAGGGCTCTGTATATTCTATGCCTGAGTGGGAATAGTTTAGTTGATCAAGTTTTGTTTTTTATCTAGGGATAGTGTTGCATGCATGTAGGTAGCTGCATAGAAGGAATGGTTCCAGCAGTTCACAGTTCTGTTAGTATATGACAACTGTTCCATCAGAGTTGAACATGAGATCCAGTTCACAAAGAGAAGTGAAAAATATAACTGGATAAGAGCTCTAGATCCAGTACTGATGGTATATGCTTAATTTATCTGTTCTTGTTTATTAGTACTCGTAATCATAGTGCATGATGTTAGCATATGGAACTTGGGAATGATCAATGTTTGTTTAAAATAGATATTGTTTTTGGTATTGACTGGTGTATTGAAAGAATAAGTAGATGGAATTAATAGGTGGTTCTGATGTTGGTGGAAGATAAGAGTCAAATTTTGTAGTGAAAATACTTGACGTGGTTCCCTAAAATTAACATGGTGTGTATAGTATACTAATTTTACATCAGTAATTATTTTCGAGTTATATATAGGCGATTGAAACGAGAAAGGGAAAAAATTTTAAACCAGAACTTAGGATTAGTTTGCTTTCAATATTTAAAAGGAGGATTGTGCAAGAAGCAACTCTGGTCTTTCACGTGTACAGCAAAACTGAGGTGACCTTCATGATGGCCTTGTTGCATTACATACTGATAGTATGTAATAATGTACCCTCATTTCGAATAGTATGTGGTTGAAGGAAATTATATCTGTTGAGGTTGTCATGCATATTCATTGTTCATGCAGGAATTAGTTTTATGTCATATTTCAAACTGGATTGATGCTGGTGACAATATATGGTATATTGTTCATATATTGGCTAAATATGTGGTCAAAAAATTCCCAACAAATGGTGTTCATACAACAGTTGAAGTAAGGATTTTTTTGTATCTTGTTTAGCACTCATAAATACTGCTAGATAAATTCTATAATGACCATAGGATTTTATCTAGCTTTAAGCCAGCCTCTCTGTTTTGAAATGTGGGAATCAATGATTTGAGGATTCAATTTGAGGTTGAAAACCAAACCTCAAGTTGGAAATGGGCCATCCTTATAACCATTGTATGATAAACATACTTGAAACCTTTTTGCAATGATATTTTGAGTATGATCAAGCATTTATTTTTGTGGACTATACAGAGCCTGTTTCTTGATTTTTTGTCAACTAAATCCAGCATACTGAGAGAGAGATTAGATTATATATATATATATATATGGTACTGTCTAATGTGGAAGACAGTGTTATTGTATACTAATAATGAAGGAGGTGAAAACAGTACCCAGCTATTGATGATATATTTGGTTCTAGTGTTATTGTATACTAGCTAGGGAAATCTTGTATGGCATGCTTATTATTTTTATAGCTCATGTACTAGATCAATTTATATATTGCTGCAATCATATATATATTTGCTAGCTTGTACAAGGGATTTAATAAGGTTTGTCTGTGGGTTCAATATTTTAAATGCCCAAGTATATTAAGGGAGATGGTATGTGAGAATTTCTTATTCAAATCATTGTCATTAGGAACTACTTCTTTGTAGTGTAATGCTTTTTTGGCTGAGGCAAGAGTTTCATGTGATGATAACATCATGTATGCTATCTACTGGACAGATCTTTTTCATTCAGCATACGGGAATCAAGTAGGATATAGAGGCTGCATTGGTACAGCTAGTGCTCATCACCTATTCAGATCAAAATGAGTTCTCTCTTGCAAATGAGTGCAATGGAGACATGGGGAGATTTAATCTGGAGCAAAGTTCATCAAATGGATATATGTAGAGAAGTAGTAGCCATAGTTGTTTTATGGGCTATACAATAGTTGTAACAATCAAGCTAATGACCCTCTTGGCCTTCCCACACAATGAACATTGATGTAAAATGTTGAATTAACTTATATATATGAACAGTTCCAATCATTATGTATGGCTGTCAGAGTATTTTGGAGTAATTTTGCCTAATTTTATATTGCTATCAATTTTATATTCACTCCTTAATTTTCAAATTTGAGAAAAAATGTAGACAATTTTAATTATTGTCTACGGTCCCAGCAGGTTAGTGGAGAAAACAAGCCACTTTTCCCAGGAGTTAGCAAGCGTGGCAAAAAGTTGATATCATGCATATTTGCCAAAATGATATTGCAAAGGATTCCTCCATGGGGAATAACTTATTTGCAGGGACCATGGTTATGGCGAATAAATTATTGTCTACGGTCCCAGGTTAGTGGAGAAAACTTGTTTTTTCCTAGGAGCTAGAGATCGTGGGAAAAAGTTAATACCATGCACCCAAGACAAAATGATATTGCGACCAGAGGCCTCTATGGCAAATAAGTTAATTGACACGACTGCTGTTGTGGGATTTATGGACTAAATGGGTTTGATGTAAAACGCATTTCCTACAGACTTCCTTTGTGGAAATTCTACATTTCCTACAAGTTAGTTGTGGTGGGAAAAAGTGGTTCATCGTTAATGCAAAAGTATTTCCCACAACATTCCTCTCAGGCAAGTAAGTTTTTCCCACCATCAGACTTCATGGATAATGCATTTAACACATCCATATTTCCCACAAACGGTAATGGTGGATAATACTTAAAACCCACCGATTGCACTCTTCGGGCTTGTTCTGTTTACCACGAGCTTCATAGAACTCGTCTTCCCTTTTGCGACGAAAATAGAAGTTTTTACCATGGAACGTGCCGTGGTGAAACATTGGTATTATCCACGAGTTAGAGTTATCATGGATAATAAGACCTTTTGCGGCGAAGTATACGCCACGAGACTCCCACAGATAGATTTGGTGCGTAAAAGCTATTTCCCACGAAAAACCAACCTTCTACCATTGAGTTCCTCCCTGGGAAACTAAGGTATTTGTGGTAGTGGGGACAGACCATCATTCGAGTGCCAGTGGAAGGCAAACATGAAAACTTTCCATCAGTTTGGTGAAAAATGAGGCAATGGAGGTCTGCAAAGTAAAGCTAGTCTAACAAGGCGAGTGGCACCATGTAAAAAGCATGATAGACACATCTCAAAACAAGGTGTAACAAAGGACTTTTCACCCCATGCTAGGTGAGCAAGTACTTAGTTGAAGAATGAGGAGATAAAGAGGCTTGTAGTTCTGAAAAAAGATGACATTCATACAAAGGCAAGAAAGGCTAGTACTGAAAGGAGAGATAGGAGCCTAAGGCGAGCAATGGTCGAGGACAAGACCAATACGGACAAGAGAGCTTTTCGGAATAAAAAGGAAATGCTTCGAAGATAGCAGTGTTGTACGTAGCGGCCCATAGTCCATCTGAAAGGTCACATTTGGAGTGGGTCTGTAGAAAAAACGTACACGGCCTATAGATCATATCGCTTGAACCCAGATGTATGGTCTAGCACCATGTGGGAGACCTACATTTGATGAGGTACTATGGAATATCAGGCTGGTTTGGTTACACAAAATCAAACCATCACATCTCATCTCATATAATCATTACAACTTTTTCAAAATCCTAAAATCCTACACAAAATATAATAAATAATTCAACTTTTTCAAATCCCAAAATAAAAATAATTTTATAACAATATTTTATTTAACTTTTAATAAAACATCTCATCTCATATAAACTATGTAACCAAACGAGTCCTAAAGACAAGCCGTAAGATCGTGCCTTGTCCTGTCAGTCTATCTCTGTCATCCTGTAGATTAATGGCTCACATCAATAGTCAGAAGGACACATAACGATCCTTCCCTATAAATGGCTTAAGGTAAAAGTTAAAATCTCATTTTTGAAATACTAAATTTGATTCTGTTTGAAGTTGGAGTCTTTGAAGAGAACAAGTAGTTTCAGAGGGAGCAACGAAAGGAACAGTGCTAGCGCCACCAAAGTGTTTCTATTACTATGATGTAGGTCAGCTTCTAAGACAGTATTGGATAATATGGGATAAATGTCATGGGTATGTTGTGAGTTATAACATTGCATATCCTGTACCTTTCCCCTTTCTGATCATGAATGAATAAATATTTTCCTTTATTATGTTTACGAATATTTTTACATTGCAATTTTTAGATTTTGATGTTTGAATGGTTCAGTTTGGTGATGTGGTGATTTTGGATTTGTGTGTATGTGAGTTACCGTGAGTCAATCATCATGGATAGGTTAAGGATTCCCTCGGTCATTCCTACAACACGTTGCCATGAGTTTAATACAAGAATGAGAATGCCTCGTAATGATCGGAGTGGAACACTTTCATATTGGCCTCACTTGATAGGATGGGTTGAGAGATTTTCGACACGTATAATTTGTGGTGTCTTCAAGTTGGTTGGCCAGGTCAAATGTGTCCCAAGTGCAACATGTACACTTCAATGCATGTAATGGGTGATTTGAGACAGGCGAATGTGTCTTGGGTAAATGTGGTGATTTCAGATGTGTGTATGTGAGCTACAGTGAGTCAATCATCATGGGCAAGTTTAGGATTTCCCCGACCATTCCTACAACACGTTGCCGCAAGTTTCATATGAGAAGGTGAATGCCTTGTAATGATCAGGGTGGAACACTTTCGTATTGGCCTCACTTGATAGATGGGTCGAGAGATTCCCTACAGGTATTATGTGTGGTGTCTTCGAGTTGGTTGGCTGGGTAGAATGTGTCCCCAGTGCAACATGCACACTTCAGTGTCTGTAATGGGTGATTTGAAACAGGTGAATCAATTTGCACATTGGTCGGGTGGGAGTGATTTACAAAGCCAGACGGTGAAGTGATTTTTCTTGCTTGGCATTTTATGCGATGAGACTTTTTGTGATGTTAATTTATACAATGTGATATGATAAGTTTTGCATGTTTGAGAAGAGGGTGATTCCTAGCCTCATTGATACGTATATATATATATATATATTCATAAACTGGATTTTTGCACGGAGGGTAATTCCTCACCATAACTATGAATGCATGTGTGTTTCTTAGAGGGTGATTCCCTCGCTACACACAAATACACGTGGTCAAAGGTTTTTACATGAAAATGTACATTACATCTTCATGTACATTGTCTCTCATTAGTAGTCTTTTCATAGATGTTTAACCTATATATAGTTTTGTTTATCGGAACTGTAGACTTTGAAGCAGAGTTAGCCCCAGGAGAGGAACCCGAGGAAGAAGAATCAAACCCACATGAAGAATAGTAATGGAGACCTATCTCCATTAATAGTGGTTGTAACATTTTTGGAAATTTTTTATTTAGCTGGGCGATGAGCCATGTATGGCTTGTCATACCTAGATGTAAGAAATGAAACAAATGGCACTGTATTATATATTTGGAAAAATGAAATGACATATAGATATTTGTGGAGTTAATGAATGAACCTTTTTTTGGTTTATATCTGTGGTACAAATAGTATTTTAGTCTTCGACTAAACCTTTGCTTATTACACTGTGATTTAGAAGTCTTTTACTTACACTTGCACTTCCATATAAACATTGCATTCCTATTCCCAATAAAGCTCTAGGTTTTGTCAACAGGCTGGCACCCTTGGCACCATAGATCCTAGCTAGGTCCTTTACTGAGGAATGGAGCACCACATCTATGCCTTATTGGAGGTTGCAATGGGTTTTTCGTTCTTTAATAATACGATGGCATTGAATGGATTAACTAAATTCAGTTGTAGGGTTAAGTGACACTTGTTCATGTGAGCTCTTATTGGATTTTTCATGTTTAAAGTCTTTGCTCCAATGTCAAGCCATTTAACTTCAATGAATCATGTTATATGAAATTATGTACGCCATCATAATAAAGCTAATCATGAAAGAATAGTGTCAACACATGAACTATTGCAAGTCGTTCTTAAAGCACACTAAAAGTGCACTCCACATCCTTCCTTGAGGACTTTTGAGAAGCAACGAAGTATTATCTCTTATTTCCTTGAGGAGCTAAAATGGTTTTCATAAACATTACCCATTACTAATAAATGCCATCAGTGAGGTAGTATTCCATTATATAGTTATGATCATTTAATATGTAGTTGACAACTGGAGTATGCCCTTAAGTGAGCTCAGAAAATAGAAATAGTTTATCTTGCACATTTATATCATTATGAGACCTAGTTAACTAAAAGAAAGTGTTGAATTCACATATCCTATGTAACCACTTCTTATAAAACCATTTTTGCTTTGTAGATATGATATAAATACATAACATGCCAAGAAGTGGGACAATTTTTCCATTTCTGATGTATGCAATCAAGGTTCCCCAATATACCTGGTAATTCCCTTTTTTCACCAATCGCTAGCAATCTAGCAATGTCAGCGAGGTCAAGTTTCCTTAAACACTCTTTAGAATAAATTGATACCACTACTTCAATAAAAAGATTTAGACCTGTTAATGCGGTGGCTTCTCCAATCTTCTAGTATCCATCCATATAATTAATAGTAACACCATATGCAAGCTTCCTAGGAGTAGCAATAATCTTTTGAAGGGAAGAAATCAAACATTTTAGAACTATCTCCTCTTTAGATAAAATAAAGTTCATGAGCTTGTACCGCAGATTGAATATGGGAAAAAGAGAATGACTCATCTGAAACCTCTTTAAAAAATATTTTTGAGGATATATTGGTGGTTAAGCAACATTTCTTTTTTATGGTGAAGGAATATGCCTATTTGAGGAAAATGTTTGCTGGGATAATATGATTTTTTGAAGAATATGGCCATTAGAAGAATATGTCTATCGAAAAAATATATTCGTTGGAAACTATTGTGTTTTGATATGTATATTTTTTTTAATATGGCTAGTTTAAGAATAAACCTTCCAACTATCATGAGAATAAAAAATATATAAGAGAAGAATAAAAATAAATATTTAAATTAAATAAATATAGCTTTAGAGAATCCGTTATATAATGATTTTGAACAATGGGTAGTTAAAATAGAAAAGTGAATCTTAGAGTAAAGCTTTAGCCGAAGAGTAGCCGATCCACTGCTAATGCTCTTAGGAAATATTTTCATCTTCAAAATGTTTGGTGGCCTAACTTAATAGTTTTAGCAATGGACTACCTAAATGCTCTGCCTCATCTAAAATCTGACTAAACGACACTAAAACCTCCTGCATACCCTTCAACATGCACTTGCAACCATTGCTAGCAATAGCTTAGATTTTATATCCAACCACTAATATTTATATTCGTCGCCCCTCTCTCTTATAATGATAAATTATATATAAAAAAATATTTAACTGTAGTAAATAAAGATTTAGATGGATGGAATTTAAAAAAAAAAAAGTTAAACGAGAAAGAAAAAGTGAGAATTTTAATTAAAATTTGAGTAACTTTAGCTTGTCTAGTGCTAATTCTCAAAAGATATTATGGAAACAACAGGTAAATGTTTGTTGAACATGTAAAGTGGGGTGGGTCCTCACCATGGTTTCCAGTAAGAGCCGTCTGTAAAGTTCTTTTATTAAGATATCGTTTGGATATTATAAATATCTGTAAGTAATAGTGAAATATTTTGTAAATAGTAGTAAAATAATTTTAAAATATTCTAAAATAGTTGTTTTTCCAAACAAGGACTAGGACAACTTTAAATTATGAGGTTCAAAACGAGTTCTTACGCCTTCCAATTAAAAGTTGCCACTTGAACCTTTTCATATAAACAAAATAAACTCACCTACATATAATTAAAAATCTTATTTTATTTTTCACAATTGATGATTGTTGCCTGCTGCTAGCTGCCAGCAGTTGTCCAAATTATTTTGGCCACCTCCTTTTGTTGCCTGCAGCATCTGTCGTAGTCGTCGTAATCCAATTGTATGCAATCACCAGATTCTGGCTGCTGCAGCCTTGAGAGTTTTTGCGTTAGGTGTATAGTGTGAACAGAAGGAAGAAGGGGATCAGGATGTCGTGATTGAGTAGGGGGAATAAGAAGGATTCGAAATGGTGCATTTATTCCTTGTTTCTAAAAACTCATTCGTTGCATTTGGTTCCTAGCTACCGTTGTGTGTACATAGCGGGAAGGAAATCATGATCACTACCTGAAGACTTGTAAGTTGTAATTCTTGGAGGCAAAATTTTCAGCGAAATAAATCCATCAGTTTGATTCTTGATTCTGTTTTCTTGTTCTTGTTTCTTTCTCGATTATTGCTATCCAGAAAACCCTTAACAGTTGGTATCAGAGAGAGAAGATCCTCTCATGGCAGAAGGCACTCAGGCTACTGCACTAAAGGCACAAAAGGTGAACAATCAATGGCAACAAGAGTTCATGCAGAGGCAATTGGAAGATCAGAAGCAGTCAATACATGTGATCACAGAACGGTTAGACCAAATGACAAACATGATTTGAACTTTAATTGAGAATAGCAGTATGATTTCACCTAGGGGAGATATGCAGGAATCTAGAGTGAATGTCCATGATGATAGGGGAATTTTGCTTAGAGGTGTAATATTGGATTTTCCCTATTTTGATGGGAGTAATCCATCTGGTTGGGTTTTCAAAGCCTACCAATATTTCGAATACCATCAAACTCATCCTATCCAAAGACTTTTGATGGCCTCTTATCATATGGAAAGAGAGGCATTGATTTGGTATCAAGATGCTGCTGAGGCGGGGGCATATCAGTTGGAAATCATTTGTTAAGGCCTTACTTACTAGATTGGGGCCAACAACATATGATGATCCCATGAAACTGTTAACTAGGCTCAAACAAACATTAGTAGTGGCAGTGTATAAGGCCCAATTGGAGTTGTTTCTT
Organism: Juglans regia; assembly: GCF_001411555.2. Taxonomy (NCBI): domain Eukaryota; kingdom Viridiplantae; phylum Streptophyta; class Magnoliopsida; order Fagales; family Juglandaceae; genus Juglans; species Juglans regia. Next base: position 6,596,921 of record NC_049909.1, on the reverse strand, counting down.
GAGTAGTTTGAGAGACGAGATTAGGCTACAAATTAGGATGTTAAATCTTATGAGTTTGGGGGCTGCCTTTGGCCTAGCAAAACTTCAAGAGGAATATGTGTGGAGTTCAAGAACGGCTTTGAAATCAGTTAGAATAAGGGGTGAAAATCAGAGTCAGAATTCAGTAGACAGTTCAGTAAGGGGTAATCAGAGGAGTAATTTTTAAGATATAAAGGTTTCATCAATGCAAATGGATGAAAAAAGAAGAAAATACTTATGTTATCATTGCGAGGAGAAGTGCAATCTTGCACATGTGTGCAAGAATCCTAAAGTATATCTCTTACAAGTTGAGAATCATGAAGATAGTGAGGGAGAAAAAAATGTTGACAGTGTATCTGGGGTTGATTCAAAGGGTGTTGTGATTGAGAAACAAGATGAAGGCTTGGAAGTGTCTATTCATGCTATCTGAGGGTCTCCTAGCTCCAATACCATGAGATTGTTAGGAGTTATTGGGACTCAATCTATTGCGATTCTGGTGGACTCTGGAAACACTCACAATTTTTTGGATTCTCAAGTGGCAAAGTCAGCTAAGTTGAAGCTTTCTAAAGGTACTCCCTTGCAGGTTAAAGTAGCAAATGGGAAGAAGTTGGTAAGTGCTAGAAGATGTGAGGAGTCTCATATCAAAGTCAAGAACAATAGATTTCCTGTGACTTTTCATCTGTTGACATTGGGGGTGTTATGTGGTCCTTGGGGTGTAGTGGTTGCAGACACTTGGCCGTATTGTTTGGGATTTTATGAGAATGACCATGCTATTTCAGATAAAAGGAGAGGATGTACTTCTACGAGGCCGCCTTCACTAAGAAAACAAGGTTGATTCCTACAACTACTAACTGCTGAAGTCAATGAACCTAGCAACATTAATCAGCTTGAAATCTTTGAATTGTTGAAAGAGTTTGAAGGGATTTTTTAGGAAAACACTAGACTGCCACCTCCAAGGTTGTGTGATCATCAAATTCAATTAAAGAATGTGACTCAACCGTGTCAGTTCGACCATATAGGTACCCTTTTTATCAGAAATCTTAGATAGAAAAAATTGTCCAATATCTTCTGAAATCATGAGTATAAGAACCAGAAAAAGCCTATTTTCTTCTCCAGTACTTTTGGTGAGAAAAAGTTATGGAAGTGGGAGGATGTGTGTGGATTACATGTCTTTAAATCAGGAAACTATCAAAGATAAGTTTCATATCCCTATAATTGACAAATTTCTTGATGAATTGTTTGGGATGCAAATTTTTCAAAGCTAGATCTAAGATCTGGATACCACCAAATCAAAGTGAAGAATGGTGCCTAAGACTGCATTTAGGACCCATAAGGGTCATTATGAATTTTTAGTGATGCCATTTGGGCTTTACTAATACTTCTGCCACCTTCCAAGGGCTGATGAATTAGGTGTTCAAGCCCTATCTTAGAAAGCTTGTATTAGTGCTCTTTGATGATATATTGGTATACATCAAGAATTATTCTGAGCATCTGAAACACTTAAGAGTGATTCTAGATACTTTGAGACAGCATAAGCTCTTTGCTAAATTGTGTAAATGAAAGTTTGGAGCTGTAGAAGTGGAGTACCTGGGGCATTTAATATTGGGTGCATGAGTAAAGGCATATCCTTCCATGATAGTATCCATATTGGATTGGCCCATTCCCACTTCCTTAAAATCCTTGACGGGTTCCTAGGCCTTATTGGATATTATAGGAAATTCATTGAGGGTTATGGGTCAATTTCAGCTCCTTTGACATCACTCTTGAACAAGAATTCATTTGAATGGTCTAACCCAACTCAGATAGCTTTTGAAGACTTGAAAAAGTTTGGGACGCACTCTCCAGTGTTGAGCTTACCAAATTTTTCCAAGTCATTTACAATGGAGTGTAATGCTAGTGGAAATGGGCTTGGAAGAGGGCCAACCCATGGCATATTTTAGTAAAGCACTGAAGGACAGAAGTTTGGTTTTGTCTACTTATGAGAAGGAGCTTTTAGCTCTAGTCACTATTGTGCATAAATGGTGCCCTTACTTGTTGGGGCAATCTTTTAAGGTGAAAACAGATCTGCAAGTATTTAAGTTCCTCTTGGAATAGAAGGTAGGAACTGAGTCTCAGCAGGAATGGATCACAAAATTGCCAGGCTATGACTTTACCATCAAATTATAAAAAAGGCAAAGAGAATAAGGTGGCAGATGGCCTTTCCAGAAGAGGAGAAGATGAGGAGGCCACTTTGGCATTAATCTCTTTTCGCATACCTTTATAGATAGAGGATTTGAAGGCTAGCTATTCACTTTCGTAGGAAGTTGTGGATATATGCACCATGCTGAAAAAATGGGAAGCAGTTGACAAGAATTATACAATGCAACAAGGCTTATTATTAAGGAAAGGGACGTTGGTTATAGTCTCTTCTTCTCCTTTCAAAGAAAGAATATTGCAATTTATTCACAGCAACCCTCAAGCTGACAATGTAGGGTATCACAAAACCTTACATAGGGCTAGAGTAGATTTTTACTAGGAAGGGATGCTTGCAGATATTAAGAAATTTGTGAGAGAATATGATGTTTGTCAAGCTGCCAAGATTTTTACTAGTTTATTGCAACCTTCGCCTATCCCACTTCAGTCATGGACTGATTCCTTAATAGATTTCATTGATAGTTTGCCTGAATTACATGGTTCTTCTGTGATTTTTTCTGTGATTGATAGGCTAACCAAATATTCTCATTTTTTTCTCACTATCACATCCCTATACAGCTATGAAGGTGGCTCAATTATTCTTTACTCAAGTCTTCAAATTGCATGGAATGCCTAAGACCATTGTGTCTGATAAGGATCTTGTTTTTACTAGATTTTGTTTTGGAAAGAACTTTTCAGCCTCTAGGGTACCATTTTGGCCTTTAGTTCTGCATACTATCCACTTCCTAAGTTGATATCATATGTCCCTGGAACTATTGTTAATGATGGTGTTGATCAGTAGTTAAAGACTAGAGAACAAGTTAAAGGATTGTTGAGAGAAAACCTCCCAAAGGCGCAACACAAAATGAAGTTTTTTTCCTAACAAGAATAGGGTGGAAAGAAAATTTGAGGTGGGGGATTGGGTTTTCTTGAGGCTGTAACCCTACAAACAGAAAACTATAGCTATGAGGTATAATCTGAAACTGGCACCTAGATACTATGGACCATTCCAGATTGTTGCTAAGGTGGGAGTAGTGGCTTATAAACTCAATCTACTAGCTTCCTCTAGGATACATCCTGTGTTTCATGTATCTTGCCACAAGAGAAGTTACGTCAACATATAACACCATTACCATCATTACCTCCCGTTGATCATGAGGGAAATGTACAACCATGAGGCTATATTGGACAGACGCATGAAGAAGTTCAGAAACCAAGCTGTAATTGAGGTTTTGATTGGGTGGGGTGGTACATTGCTAGAGGATAGCACTTGGGAGTCATTGTGGAAGCTCAAGGACCTTTATCTACCCCTTGTTGGCAAGGTCTTTTTAGAAGAGGGGTGCTGCTACTAATTCAACCTTGTGGTCAAGGCTTTTGAAGGGAGGAAGAATGTTAGGTGTATAGTGTGAATTGAAGAAAGAAGGGGACGAAGTCGTGATTGAATGGGGTGAATAAGAAGGGTTCAAAACAGTGTGTAGCTTTTAATGAAACAGGGCGTGTAAGGGCAATTGATAGACTGGGTGAGGAATTAATGAAACGAGGAGTTTTTGTAAAGGTTGATGTGGTGCGTTTGTTCCTTGCTTGTAATAACTCATATAGTGCACTTGGTTCCTACCGTTGTCTATTACTAGCGGGAAGGAAAGGTTGATCAGTATCTAAAGACCTATATGTTGTAATTCTTGGAGGTAGGATTTTCCTTGAAATAAATCCATTAGTGTGATTCTTGATTATGTTTTCTTGTTCTTGTTTCTTTCTTGATTCTTGCTACCCAGAAAACCCCTAATTTTTTGAGTTTGAAACTTCCTATTTTAAGCTCTAGTAATGGACCTATGTGATCTAGTTTTTTTTTTTTTTTTTTTTGTGAAAACAGTATAATATTTAAGTAGCAATTTGTGATTGAAGAATGTAAGTTTTAATATGCTTACTATTTTATTATAAAATTTAAAAACATATAAATAAGAGATTTTGAAAAAAAAAATCTCAAGAGAACTAATAGGTTCCATAGATATTTAATTTACATGTACTGTTGTTCACAGTTGCTTTCTCTTTCCAAAATAGATCAAACATTCAAAATTGCTTATTCAAGAAAAAAGTCTCATTTCAAAAGAATAATAGTACATGTAAATTGAATATCTACTGGACCTATCATTTGGAAAAGAAGATGTTTGTTCTATTTTGGAAAGAAAAAGATTGTTTGTTTAACTAAAATTAGAATTTGGAACCATACTTTTGAACTCCAATTTGTTTTGAAATTGTGATGCCCCCAAATTCCGCTTGGAATTTGACGGAACTTGAAGTGTCGGGACATGCAATACAAGGTTACTTGCCTCCGTTCGTGACAGATAAAAATACAGTGCACCTAACATGCAACTAACAATATGCAATATTTAAAGTGGATAATTTTTTTTTCTTTGAGCAATACTATGTACCATAAACAATATATCCAAAAACATAAACATGCTTCATAAAATTCACGTAATAATTTGTATCCAAAAGGTTACAGTACTTGTCCAACGGTCTCTAACATAAAAATAATTGGAAACAACGCTCCATAACTACAATCTAGAAATAAAAACTATTGTACTAATTCACTGAGTCATTCATGCAACTCAACTATAATTTCCAAACTGATGTCCTGAAAATGGGGGATAGGCTCCATCGACTCTTTGTCTGTGCTTCACATTCTATTCGACCTTGTCCAATCTCCCATGCGTGGGTTATCCAGATCCTAAAACATTGTCTCATATGTTTTAAACTCACCAATATCTAATTAGAAAAATTTAAAACATATCACAATCATAACAAACTCATTAAGGCCGAAACACAGGTTAAAATTCTTGATTTTTGTTGCAATTCTATCAAACATCATTCCTCATGCTCAAACCAAAATATTGCAACATAGAAAATCATATCCTATGTCCAAATAGCATACTAAAACAACCAACAAAATCCACTTCACAAAAACTCTTTTTAAAACAAAGCTCCAAACTTTAACTAAAAACATAACCTTTGATTCTTAAGATTTTGTCTCTTTTTAAAACATATCCTATAACTTTAAAAGTTTAAAAATACACTTCCGATATATTCATAACACACTTCTACGAATTATCATGATTGTAAACATCATACAAACATCATAAAATCACAAGATCTAACACCAAACTTTTGGCTTCAACACTTGTACTAAAAATCGATTGCCTTAAGGTTTGGTTTTGATCAAATCCTTTGATCCAAAACATACCATGAAAATCATTACAAACCAACAATATCATATGGTTAAAAATTATGTCCTAGAGTAGATCCAAGCATTAAACACAAGATCAGATGACCATATGTGCATCAAAATATCCATATACCAGAAAATCTCAAATCTGTGACCTAACCAAGTCTCTTCATGCATAAAAAATCATATCCTTAAAACTAACACCGAATATCCTTAAAATAATATCCTAACATGTATATCAAAGTATTAGGATCATCATATAAAAATATCAAAACCATTGGAGCATGATTTTACCATAAAAGATCCAAACTTTCATAAAACAGAAACCATTTTACTCCTTCCAGTTTCCAACTTTTTAGATCTAAGAAACAATTTCATCCAAATCTTATAACATGCAACGAATCATCATCAAACTTTCATATAAACATATTAACTACACTCCGTAAAAAAAATCAGACCAATATCTTTCCAGTAGCTTGGTCAAAAACACCAAAATATCAAGCACTGTCCAGTTTACCTCTTAGAATGACATTTCCTATCTTAAAACAACTTTTGACCAATCCAATGACCATTAAAATCAACAAAAAAGATATCCACAAAAACTAGACCCAAATAGAAACAAATCATGTGAAGGGAATTTCGTGCGAAAATACTTAAAAACTTCCAAATGGGCTAGTAATGTGACTCAGGAAAACTGTCTGAGGGAACCTTTAGGTTTGTCTCTAAGAAACGTGTTGGAAAGAGATGAAATGAAAGGGAATGGACTTGGAAGCGTTCTTACTCAAATAAGGGGTGATGAGAGGGTTGTGAATAACACTTGAGTGATGGTTGTGTCAGCCAAAACAAGGGCCAAAACCAGTGGGCAACAGTGCATGGTTTCAGCCAAGGAAGCTTCCTTGTGAAGGGTGATGGTGAGGTGGCCTTTTGACTTCAAATCAAGTACAACTTCGGGCTGCTTTGGGCAGTGTTTGGTTAGCCATGGTAGGGGAAAACTTCCTCTACAAGCCTTGCAAATGGTGGCTCAATTTTGTGGGCCTTAATGGGCCTTAACCAAATGGGTTTCAATTAGGGGTTTAAAGAGAGCTTGACTAGGGTTTGGGTTGCTGTCAAGCCCAAATCCAATTTTTCTTGGCCTAATAAAATTTTCAAGGTTTAAAGGATTGAAGAATGATGTCATAATATGAATTTGAGTGGTTAATAGCATATGAAAGTGATTTAATCAAGTAATGAAACTCTAAGCTTCAAACTGGATCCATTTAGGGTATGGAAGCAAGTTTGGGGTTTGGGAAAATCATTTAGGGTTTCGGTTTCAACCAAAATTTTGGGATTTCAATTGGATTCCAAATGCTTAGGGTTTCACTAGGGTTGAAACTCTATTCGGTTTGACACAAATTGGATGGTTGGATGGTTGGATGGAATAGTGCTTTGCTTAGGTGGCTTGATCTCAATGTTTGATTTCCTTCACATTTCTATCTCATGATTTCTCTTGGTGCCAAGTGTCCAATACCCAAGTGTGGCTAAGATCTTACGAAGTATCCACATAAAACTTCTCTAACCTAATTTGGGCAATCCACACTGTCATTTTGAAAATACTATACTTGGTGTTACTATCGATATTACTATTTATTCCAAAAATGTGAAAAATAACTTTACACTATAAAATTCTGAATAATTGTGCTAACATAATAGTGAAAATAGTTTATCTCAAAATAATCATAATGCATTTTTGAACAGACATTTCGTCTGAAAATTAAAAATAGGTTTATTGTGCTATAAAATCCTAAATATTCAAATGAAACTAATGGTGAAACCATATCTTATTCTGACACTTCTAAGTACCTCAAATAAATAAAATTGTACTTCTGGCATTATAGTGAATGATAATACTGACTATACTGACGGATTAAGATCTACACGATTAGTCGACTCGTGAAAACTTTTGAAATTTTTACGGGATTCATAAAGCCTAAAGAAATTCATTGCCTTGAATTTCTGGCGGACTGTTATAGGAACAACCAGAATTTTCTGTTCTAAGGTAGTACCTGGTACATTATAGATTCTCATTCCGCTTGAGTTCAAATCCCGGTCAATTTCGGATTGTTCTAATAGAGCTTTTATAATTTTCTTGAGTTTAAATGATATTTTTGTAAATTTAAAATCTAGATAACTTTCATGTAATTTTAAAATTTAAAATGTATTTATATAATCTAATTTTTTCTTATAGCTTTAAATATGTCCCCTCTTATCTCTCTTTTTTTTTAATCTCATTATTTTTAATAATTTCCTGAATCTTTATTATTATTATTTTTTTCTCAACTCAAGTTTGTAATTTTTTTTCTCTATCTTTTCTTTTAAAGTTTTTAGTCTATATTCATTTTAGAAATCTTATGATACACATATACATGTATTTTTTTTTATTAATTATAAGTTTATATATATATATTAATTATAAATTTTTATATATAACTAATTCGCACCAGAACACACCAATACTAAAATATCTAATACTTTTTTATTATTATGAAAAAATATCTAATACTTAAACCAAGATAACGAAGGTAACAGAATTTAAGGCCTAATTTGCTTTCAATACTAAAACTTAAAATTTTAAAATTTTTGAAAACCTCTCATCTTATAATTACAATTTTTTATAAAATAAAATAAATAATTTAATTTTTTAAAATAAAAATAATATTAAAAAATATATTTTAATAATATTTTATTTAAATTTTTAATTTTAGTCTCATCTCGTATTTAAAATCAAAAGAAGCCTTAAAGCATTGTTCGGAACTTCGCACGATCAGGAGTACTATACTACTATATCTCCAGCTACAAAATGTAACCTCTTTTGATTAGTTGTTGGGCCTCAAATATCTCCAGCTACAAAATATGGCGATGCAATATGCCACTTGTGAGGTGCCGATTGGGTGGGACCAAGTAAAAAAAATCTTGTTCAGTGGCAAAAAAAAGAGACCCCACACAGCATCATTTACAACCAATCACAACAAAGAAACAGATATGCGGATATGGCACAGGATAAAAGGATAAGGTCCAATCCGATCCCATTGGTTAATCCTTAACTCTCTAAAACACAAATCAACCGTCGGATCCTAAAAATCAAGCAAACGAACCGTCAACTTCCAAGAATGAACAAGAGCCACAAACATAGCCTTGAAATGAAAATACAAAGCCCAGCATAACACATACGCTTTCAGCTTATTCTACCATCACTACCATCACCACCACTTTCCTTGACACCACTTGATTTCTTGCGTTGATTGTTTCAGGTCCTAAAAGATGGCCACAGTCACAACGCAAGCTTTGGCTGCAGTTTTCCGGCCATCATGTGCCGCAAAATCCAGGTTCCTTACCGGGTCTTCAGGTAAATTGCATAGAGAGTTGGCCATTAAACCAATGGCTTCCTCATCCTCTACAGCTTCTTTCAAAGTAGAAGCCAAGAAAGGTGAATGGCTGCCGGGCTTAGCCTCACCAGGTTACCTTGACGGCAGGTACATATCTATTCATCTACACTCGTCAATTCTGAATCCTATTCATTACTTAAGGCTTAAATTGAACATGTCAAAAGTAAGAAACAAGCTTTAACAGTGCTTTTAAAATTGTTTCAGTCTTCCTGGTGACAATGGGTTTGATCCTCTGGGACTTGCTGAGGACCCTGAGAACCTGAGATGGTATGTTCAAGCCGAGCTTGTCAATGGTCGCTGGGCGATGTTGGGTGTTGTAGGAATGCTACTTCCAGAGGTTTTCACAACGATTGGTATTATCAATGTCCCAAAGTGGTATGATGCTGGGAAAGCTGAATACTTTGCATCCTCATCGACCCTCTTCGTGATCGAGTTCATTTTGTTCCATTATGTTGAGATCAGAAGGTGGCAAGACATTAAGAACCCAGGAAGTGTCAACCAGGACCCCATCTTTAAGCAATATAGTTTGCCCCCAAATGAGGTGGGATACCCAGGAGGCATTTTTAACCCACTTAACTTTGCACCCACTCTTGAGGCCAAGGAGAAGGAGATTGCAAATGGTAAATCAATGTTTGAAATATGTAGGTTGATTCAGCTCATAAATTTTGCATACTAATTGTTCTTTGCATGTATGCAGGGAGGTTGGCAATGTTGGCATTTTTGGGATTTGTGGTTCAGCACAATATTACTGGAAAAGGACCATTTGACAATCTGTTGCAGCACCTCTCTGACCCATGGCACAACACCATCATCCAGACACTAAGCGGCAACTAAGTTCATCAGAAATGACGTGATGACCTGTTTCATTTATTCTGTAACAATGGGGGACACGGTTTTTGAGTGAGATGTGGCGTCAGTGTGAACAATGTATCTATCCATGTACAGGGGAATTGAATGGCATTAATATCTCCATGCAGATTACATCTACTATATAGCAGGTTGAGTTAAATTTCTGAAGCAAGAAATCGAGGACGCCTAAAACTACTTATCCTTTCGAAAATCAACTTCCATGTGTTTCTGTTCGAGTTTCGACTTATGGATTGGGTAATTGGAAACTAATATCAGAAGGTATCCATGTTATAAAACTAAAAGATCAAATATACACCAGTGTTATGAGTACAACATATACAGCTATGATATTGGGTAGCCAAAATAATCAAATGAGCTCTCCTGTACACCTTTCAGATTGCTCTTATTTCATTACTTTCTATGCCAACTATATTAAAAGAAATCTTACTGATCAAAAAAATATTAAAAGAAATCTACAGAATAACCTTCAAATGTGATGCACAGATATGCTTCTTTCAGCAACCTCCTTGTCATTTCAACTAAAGATTAATGTGACACATGAGAGTCGGTTTGGTTGCTGCAAGAGGAATGTAAATGATAAGGAACAGGAAGGAAGACCTAGCTACCTGAACACTAAAGAACAGAAACTAGCAAAAGAGTTAGGAACACGGATAAGATTTCAATAAACATTTGAGTACGTGCTTGTTCTTCAAATTAAATGATGAACATGGATACATCCAGGTACTTCAATCGAATCCTATACTCCAGACATGGGAAAGGTTAATCTAAACAATTAAAGAAACTTCCACTGACAATTAAATTTTAATAAATAGGTAATCTAACAGTTCCATAAATGGAGCTCAGTTCATTGCTGATTCGGTCGATAATTATTAACAAACGAAAAGTATGGTTGGTATTAACCATTATGCTAAGAGTAATAATAATATGTGCATGGGCATTACACAGGCAGTTGCACATGGGGTGAGTTAAAATACCAGCGATAAATGAACAGTAAATATTTTTTAAGTAAAAAGTCTTCAGTCAGCGCAGTCCATGTACATATCACCACTCTTATGCTAAAGATGGAAACACTACTTTCTTTACAGCCTGAAATTTCTTTACAGTTCAGAAGTGAAGAATGAGAAGATTAAATGAATTCTCACCAGCGATAGCCATTCTGATTGTACATTGCAATGCCACGAGGCCCAGATGAAGAGAACCAAGTATGATGAAAACAAGGCAGCTCAAAGTTGCTATTAACTTGATAATCCACAGGATTTTCTTGTAAATTTATCTCCATCTCAGGTCTCAATTTCTTATTTTCTGACAAATTTGAATGATCATACACTGGGCATGCACATTGCTCACCAAGTTGTAAACTTGAACAAGCAGTTCTACTTAACTCTTCAGAGCCATCACCTCCTGATCCCATATTTGCAACTTGTACAGTATCGCCATCCTCTGTCTGTTTGCCAGCATTAAAATAACCACAATAAGCTGGATGTAAACCATCTGAGGAGCTATCCACATCTCTATCACTGGAGAGGAAAAGGATAACAATGAACACATCAGTCAATGGATTAGATGAAAAATGAAATGTTTTGCTAGTTCAGCAGTGAAATATAAACTGATAAATGTAGTACATGAAACTTAAAATTACTAGGTTTTAAGTAACAGATCTATATACTACATAATCAGCAAAACATAGAGCTATCCGCTTATGAAGCCATCTCATTCCACTCCTATTAACGCCACATCATCTACTATTCATTTGTATTATTATTAAATCAAAAATAAATAAAACATCATGAAGTTAAACTTATTGAATAAAGAAATGAATATTTTACTATTTTTTTTATAACTCACTAAATGAAATTTAATTTATTAACTAAATTAATCTTTTTTATTTAAAATTAGTAGCCTTTTAATTTTCACCACACATCTTTTCTGTTTTATCAACCCGTGTAATTTTTAATTCTATAATCAAAGGATTCATAAATGTTATTGAATTTTAAAAAAAGTTAAAACGAAAACTGAACATAAAAAAGAGTATAGAGACATAACTAACCTCATTACTTGATAAAATTGTAGAGGAAAAAATGTTTTCACAAAAATGAGCTTCTTGGTTTGATCTTATTTTTGTTAGCAGATTGTATAAAATTGTAATAAAACTTTTTTTTTGTACATTTTTAAAATATTTTAAACATATTTAAGATTCCATGCAATGATATGTACTTTTTAATAAAATATCCCGTGCATTGCGCTACTTCCATTTTCATCAGTGCATATATGAAGTCACGTATTGAAGATAATGCTGCATTGGATATGATTAACAGAAAACTTACCTGTGTGGCAGGAAGTTTGGCTCATTGGGTAACATCATAAGTCGGTTGTCATAATTTGGAAAATTGGAACCCATGATAAGGACTGGGCTTCTTGCACACCACTCATGATCTGTGATAATGGCATCCCGCTCTGAAACATTTCAGGAAAGAACGATGTAACAACAGACTAAAACTGAGATCAAACAACTTGAATTACTGATCTTCGAGGTATCAGAAACCTCCACTTCAATTCACTTTATTATTCAATGGTTACAAAGGAAGAAAGGCTTCAGTATTTATATATAGAAGCCTTATGATGATTAACAACGGCTACAAGGGGGTACTATGGTAATTTGCAACAAGTAAGTAGGGACATAAAGGTACATTAATGTTATAAAGGAACACCTGCATACCACGTGACTAACTAACTAACTAACTAACTAATTCACTGCTGCTTAAACAAAGGAACACCTCGCTTCTCTTCAGCTCGAGCTTGCTTCCTGGTGATGAAGTGAACATAACAACTGCCTTCCTCTTCAAAAGACCTTGCCCACAAAGTCATGATAATGAATCCTTAGCTGCTCAACAGGTTCCCAAGTGGAATTTACTTCATCCATACCACGCCATTTCACTAATAGCTCGATAAAGGGTTTATTATTCACAGCAGACATGCGCCTATCCAGAATAGCTTCAGGTTCCACCTTAAAATTCTCATGAGAATCCACTAAGGGTAATACAGGAGAGATCTGTGACTCAGGGCCAATGTATTGTTTTAATCTTGATACATGGAACACGGGATGGACTGATGAGCTTGGTGGTAATTCAAGTCTATAAGCTACCTCTCCAATGCATTCCACAATTCTGAATGGACCACAATACCTGGCAGCTAACTTTGATCTGCTGGCTTGACTAACAGTCTGTTGTTTATACTTATGCATTTTCAAATAGACTAAATCATCCACCTTAAACTTCCTCTGAATGTGATGTTTATCATATTGCTGCTTCATAGTAACCTGTGCAGCCATCAAGTTCTTTTTTAACAACATTAGTATCTCATCTCTCGACTTTAACTCTCTGCCCACGGCTTCATTTTGAGTAGTCCCCTCAACATACTGAATTAAAGTTGGAGGAGATATTCCATATATTGCCTCGAATGGTGTCATTTTTGTGGAAGAGTGGACTGAGGTGTTATACCACCACTCAGCCCAAGGAAGCCAATGCACCCACTGTTTGGGTCTTTCACTAACAAAGCATCTCAGATATTGTTGCACACATTTATTAACCACTTCAGTTTGCCCATCTGATTGTGGATGGTAAGCAGATGTGAAGTGCAATTTAGTCCCTTGCAATTTAAACAACTCTCTCCAAAAATTACTGGTGAAAACGACATCCCTATCAGTTACAATGGTTGATGGCAATCCATGTAACTTGAATACCTGGGATGTAAAAACAGCAGCTACTGATGCAGCTGTATAAGGGTGAGATAAAGGTAAAAAATGTGCATACTTGGTGAGCCTATCTACTACCACCAATATAACAGAAAACCCTTGTGAACATGGCAAGGAATCAATAAAATCCATGGAGATGTCACTCCAAGATCTGCTGGGAAGTGGCAAGGGCTGCAATTACCCAGCAGGTTGTAAATTTTCTGTTTTACACCTTTGGCAAACTTGGCATTCCTTGATGAATTGCTTAATGTCTCTCCTCATGCCACTCCATATAAAATCTACCCTGGCTCGATGGAGGGCTTTATGGTAACCCGAATGGCCCCCAAAGGCACTGCTATGGATAAACTGTAAGACTTGATCCTTCATAGGGGATGAAGATGACAAGAAGATCTTACCTTTCTTAAATAACAACCCATTTCTGACTTCAAACTTCTTGTCAGAAAGCTTGCCTTCGTGGAGCTTTTGACAAATAGCTGAAATTTCTTCATCCTCCAAGTAAGAATGTCTCAACTGTTCTAACCAAAGGGGATCAAGAACTGTGATGGCCATCATGTTAGCAGATTCTTCCTCTACTTCTTCTCTTCTCTAAAGACTATCTGCTGCCACATTATCCTTACCATGCTTATACTCAATTGTGAAATCATAGCCAAGCAACTTGGTAATCCATTTTTGTTGGGATGGAGTTCCTATCTTTTGTTCCAAAAGAAACTTTAAGCTTTGTTGATCTGTTTTTATGACAAACTCAGCACCCAACAGATATGGCCTCCATTTCTTCACAGCTACTACTATTGCCAGAAATTCTTTTTCATATGTAGATAAATCCAATGCTTTTCCCTTCAATGCTTGACTCAAGAATGCTAAGGGCCTTCCATTCTGACCCAAGACAGCACCAATGCCTCGACCAGAAGCATCACATTCCAACACAAATGGCTTGGAAAAATCTGGTAAGGCCAAGACAGGTGGGTTTGTCACAGCCTTTTTAAGATCTGCAAATGCTGTGGTAGCTTCATTTCCCCAGTGAAAAGCATCTTTCTTTAGCAAATTTGTCAATGGGGCAGCAATGGAGCCATACCCTTTGACAAATTTCCTGTAATAACCAGTTAGACCAAGAAATCCTCTTAATGACTTAAGAGATTTTGGTAGAGGCCACTCGAGCATTGCTTGGATCTTTGCTGGATCTGCTTTGACACCCTGTGCAGAGACTAAGTGGCCCAAATACTCAATCTCCTCACAAGCAAACCTGCACTTATTCTTTTTTGCAAAGAGAGTATGTTGTGCCAAAGTATCTAATACCATAGAAAGATGTTCTACATGATCTGTTAGTGATTTGCTATAGATTAAAATATCATTAAAAAAAACAATAACAAACTTCCTTAAAAAAGGTTGAAAGACCTCATTCATTAAGGATTGGAAAGTGGTAGGAGAATTGGTCAAGCTAAATGGCATAACCAGAAACTCATACTGCCCTTGATGTGTTCTAAATGCTGTTTTTTCAATGTCCTCTTCCTTCATAAGAATCTGGTGGTACCCAGATCTAAGGTCTATCTTAGAGAATATCGAAGCTCCATGCAATTCATCCAAAAGTTAATCAATGACAGGAATGGGAAATTTGTGTTTAATTGTTTCTCTGTTTAAGCCCCTATAATCTATACACATGCGCCATGATCCATAAGATTTTCTTACCAAGAGGACAGGTGATGAGAAGGGGGATTGGCTGCTCCTTATGACTCCAGTAGCCAACAATTCTTTTACTATTTTTTCTATTTCAGTTTTTTGGAAAAAATGATACCTGTAAGGTCGAGCAGAGATTGGCATGGTGCCCTCTTTAAGGTTTATTTGATGATCTCTAGACCTTCTTGGAGGCAATCCCTTTGGTTCAGCAAAGACATGGTCATATTTAGCCAATACTGCCTCAATGTCAGCAGCATAGCTGCCCATTGCTTGAGTTGTCTCGTTGAGCACTAGCTGAAGTAGCATTCCCTTCCTTTCCACCATAGTGAGTTGGCAAATCTGAACATCTGCCACAAACTCAGGCTTGCTAGAGCTCAAGCCCAACAGTGTGACAGAACCCTTGGCACTGGTGAAGGTCATTGTGAGATTGTTAAAATCCCATAAAACAGGACCTAAGGTTCTTAACCATTGCATGCCAACCACCACATCACAACCTCCCAATGGTAGGAGGAAGAAATCAGTTGTGAAATTATGGCCTTGCATCTGAAACTGTAATTGTTGGACCAGACCTTCACCATTCATGCTTTCCCCATTGGCTACCCTTACTGTAATCTGACCACCTTGCTTGACAGCTAACCCCACCTTCCTTGCTATCATAGGATCAAGGAAGTTATGTGTGCTACCAGTGTCAACCAGAACTATAACTGAGCAGTTCTTGATTTTGCCATGTACTCTCATAGTTTTCGGGCTTATACAGCCTGCTATTGCATGGAATGAGATCTCAGGTACCTCAGTCTCGACTTCCACAGGTTCATTAGTTTCCTGTGACTCTTGTGGACCAGCCTCTTCCTTCGCAGAATCTTGTAACCATTCTAATTGTAACGCCCCAATGGAAAGCCCAAACCACATGGCCTATACTCCAAAAGGACTAGTCAATGATACAATTGGAGCCCCATTAGAACCTTATAAAGAGCAAGAACTTCTCCTTCCCAAGCAATGTGGGATCCCATACACCACCTACCCTTATCCATATCATATGGGGTATCACAATCTACCCCCCTTAAATTCCCGACGTCCTCGTCGGGCCTGTCCATTGTAGGTGGCACGGCTCAAGTCCCACATTTCTGGTTGGGATAGGCTCTGATACCATTTGTAACGCCCCAATGGAAGGCCCAAACCACATGGCCTATACTCCAAAAGGACTAGTCAATGATACAATTAGAGCCCCATTGGAACATTATAAACAGCAAGAACTTCTCCTTCCCAAGCAATGTGGGATCCCATACACCACCTACCCTTATCCATATCATATGGGGTATCACAATCTACCCCCCTTAAATTCCCGACGTCCTCGTCGGGCCTGTCCATTTTAGGTGGCACGGCTCAAGTCCCACATTTCTGGTTGGGATAGGCTCTGATACCATTTGTAACGCCCCATTGGAAAGCCCAAACCACATGGCCTATACTCCAAAAGGACTAGTCAATGATACAATTGGAGCCCCATTAGAACCTTATAAAGAGCAAGAACTTCTCCTTCCCAAGCAATGTGGGATCCCATACACCACCTACCCTTATCCATATCATATGGGGTATCACAATCTACCCCCCTTAAATTCTGACGTCCTCGTCGGGCCTGTCCATTGTAGGTGACACGGCTCAAGTCCCACATTTCTGGTTGGGATAGGCTCTGATACCATTTGTAACGCCCCAATGGAAGGCCCAAACCACATGGCCTATACTCCAAAAGGACTAGTCAATGATACAATTAGAGCCCCATTGGAACATTATAAAGAGCAAGAACTTCTCCTTCCCAAGCAATGTGGGATCCCATACACCACCTACCCTTATCCATATCATATGGGGTATCACAATCTACCCCCCTTAAATTCCCGACGTCCTCGTCGGGCCTGTCCATTTAGGTGGCACGGCTCAAGTCCCACATTTCTGGTTGGGATAGGCTCTGATACCATTTGTAACGCCCCATTGGAAAGCCCAAACCACATGGCCTATACTCCAAAAGGACTAGTCAATGATACAATTGGAGCCCCATTAGAACCTTATAAAGAGCAAGAACTTCTCCTTCCCAAGCAATGTGGGATCCCATACACCACCTACCCTTATCCATATCATATGGGGTATCACAATTATACCCGTGGTTGGGCCATATTCCATGTTTCACCCCCGTGGTAGGGTTATAAACCACCATTATACCCGTGGTTGGGCCATTTTCCATGTTTGACCCCCGTGGTAGGGTTATAATCCACCATTATACCCGTGGCTGGGCCTTAACAGAAACAGAACGGATTTCATCGAAAATCCGGTTACAATCATATACAGAATCAGAACATCATGCCAAGATTCTCAGATGACACATCATATCAAAACAAAAAAAAGGCTTCAGATCATTTCACATGTTCGAGATAGACATAAACAAATTATTCTCATTTGTTCATAACAAAACTTCCAGACTTTCATATTCGCTCTTTTACATAATTCAGAAATAAAGTACACAAAACTTGCTCATGTCTACACTAGTCATGACAGAAAAACATTTTTCCTTATATAGAATTTATGCATATGCAGAATAAACATTTGAGGTTGTTTTCAGATCATCTCTTTCAAAAAAATAAACACATTTATTCTCAAAGTCAACCTCCTTTCATTTATTTTATGCAAAACTAGTATATAAACCCCGCTTACCTGACTTCTTCGAATTATCAACACCTTGAGCCGGAACTCTAAAAGTAACACCACCTAAACAAAAGAACATATATCCAACATTTAATAACCAATCTAGTAGCCTGCTATTTAATGAATAAAAAATCAAACAGTCCCTTCACAGCTCCATAACTATCTAACAATTAAATCCGAACAACTCTCTTCAACCCATTCGCAATTGAAACCCAAAACATCCACACCTTCTAATAATACCAACCGACTATAATCATTTCCAAAATCAACCACAGCAACTCTAATAATTAAAACATAATCCAATCCAAACTTCGCTTCCAAACTTCGAATAAAACCATTTCAGTGCACGCATCAATACTCTACTCATTCAACAATTCAAAACTTGTAGAAAAATTCAATACCACTAGTTCCAAAAGACCCGTCATTTCACACCAAAAAGTCTCAAGTAATACTTCAAAAACCGACTCACAAAACACCCAAAATTATACTCCTCAACCTCCATAATTCCAATACACTTCACTGTTTCAGCAATTAAAACAACAACTAAAAAAAAAAAGTCTAAGTGATGCACGGTCAACCAACCAGTGCGTGCGTGGTAGAACAGACCGAAGGAAAGAAATACAATGGCTTATGGAATGTGTGATTGCAAGTATAAGAATAAAATTAAGAGTAATATTAAAGGGTAGGCGGATTAATTACCGAAAGGAGAGATGAACAATTACTCCAAATGATAGTCCCAATGAAGACAATATTCGAACTCACGAACTGCATACAGCCGAAACCCAAGAAAGAAAAAAAAGAACAACAAAATCATCTAAGAGGTACAGAGAAAACAATGGGTGGAAGAAGAAAAACAGAAAAAGAAAGGAAACTACCGTGCAGCCAAGTCCACGGCGAGGAGCTTGAAGACCCACGGAAAACGCAGCACAACCGAAAACTGTAGAGGGGAAAAAAATTCCTGGGTGATTCAAGTAAATGCAGAAGTGATGCGGACGCAAATTTCTGTGGAGAAACTGCACAAACCGGCACAGCGTGGGAATGAGGCACACGGAATGGAGCAGTTTTCGCAGCAGAGCAGTTGAGAAAGAAAGAAGAAAAGAAAGGGAAGGAGAGAAACTGACGGAAGGAAAGGAGAAGAGAAAGGAAAGGGATCACTTACCCAAAACGGCGCCGCTCGTGTCCCTCAGAAAAAGCACACGGGCTGGGCTTCAAGCCGATTGTTACATGGGAGGCCTACGTTATGTCAAGGAGAGCACAGGTAGTGTAAGTGGATGCCCTTTGTTATACAACATTTCCCTGATCGAAATAATACGCTGTCTTCATGCCTCTAGTTTATGTGCATAATAGATAGATGTCTGTTAGATGGAGATCACAAATATTCTTGGCAGGGAATTTACAGTATATTGGGAGATAACTGATGTTATGTGTTGGTCGGACATTCCTTACTATCAATAGCTCTGCAGCTCACACACCGTAACTGTAGGTGTCTGTTGACAGTTGTACAACATGTTTAGAAACTTTTTTGAATCTTTGTAATCCCACAAATCCTCCTGTAAACCCTCTGGATCATCCCTTATATAGTTCCTTCCATATAATGTTTGTTCTATATATACTCAA
Source organism: Juglans regia (assembly GCF_001411555.2). NCBI lineage: Eukaryota > Viridiplantae > Streptophyta > Magnoliopsida > Fagales > Juglandaceae > Juglans > Juglans regia. Next base: position 6,577,486 of record NC_049909.1, on the reverse strand, counting down.
TACAACCAAACATCTCACGTCAGTGAGACAAAGTTTAGCAAAAGTCTTTAACTATATGCTAAATCTACCTAAATTGCAAAGGAGAATTATTAAACAGATTCGACAATGGTTAAAATGGGGTTTGATATATTCCATACATGATAATCTGAAATGTTTCTTTGTCATCTCAGAAATTTTGAAGAGGTTATTGCAAAGTATGCACACATAACACCGCATGAAAGGGCAAAAAGGTGTGGAAAAGAAATTTTCCTAAACTTTTGACCCTTTTTATTCAGTTGTTTGGTTGAATTTGGATGCACTACAGCTAAGTGATATTTTATTTCACTGGAACAGGAAATTGGAGAACCTTGAAGTATGACTGTCATTCCCCATCCTTTCAAAATATAGTGTCTATGTTTGCTTCTTCTGTTTGTATCAGTTCAAGATAGAGCATTAATCCCTCAATATTTATTCTTTTATTCATGTCGATGTTCTGTTTGGTAATATAGGTTCTAAAGAAAACCTTCAAGAAGTTGGACCATGATGTAAATATAGAGAATTTTATGGGTTCAAGGTACTATTGTATTGATCAATCTGTAAATTTTTAGTAATGAACTTCTTGACCCCATCTGACTTGGCACCCCCTTATTTTTCTTTTCTTCTTGCCAGCCCTCAAACAATCGAGGTACAGATTGTTTACCAGCCGTATCTTAATACATTATGATTTGGATTCTTTATTTACTTGATTAAGTGGTTTGTGCGTAAATACGATGTGCAGGAATTGGGTAATCAATTTAGGGTATTGCAAGCTCAACTTCAGGAGTACAAAAGAGACTGAGGTGCACCTTAGGGGCTTTTGGTGTTTAAAGTACTGCTTTTTCTTTTGAATGGTACTTTTTCAGTTCGGACCGTCCTTATTTGAAATTATTGTTCCAGTTGAACTCAAAAAAGGGAAAAAAAAACAACCTTTCAGAAAATAATATTGTTCTGGTTGAGGACTACACACACTGGTTGTTCAGATAAGCCCTATTGCCATAACTTGTTTCTTATACTTATAAAAAAAAGAAAAGAGAAGTCCTATTGCCAGTTTTATGAGGCTGCGAAGTTTCAACAAAAACCAAGGCGCACGAGCAACTGTTCCGTCGGATTATGTATTATATAGCACATAGTATATGACCCTCTAACCGCTACCACATTGTTCAACCCCTATTATTTCATTCCACGTAAGATGTCAACTGATAACAGAATGCATCTAAAAAGTTGAGCAATATCAATATGTATCTAGTGCAAGTTGTTTCTTTATTACAACTGCCTTGTTTCATATGATGATCTGTAGTTTGACCGACTTTCGTACTTAGTTTCCTTTATGTTCATTTAACAATCTTACCTATCTTGCCGTTCCTTCAGCTATTGGAGTGATCTGGATAAAATCAACAATGTAGAATACCTCAGGCACATTGAAGACTTGCTACGAGAATCAGTTAACCGATTACATCTGCATAAGGTACAATATTTGTATATTTTATGTATGAGAAAGCTTGACTTATTTATCTGGGAATATTTCTGACCTTTAGATTAGTGCCTGTGTATGAATTTGTATACCATCATTTTTAATTCACAAAAGTGTTGGTTATATTAGAGAGAGAGAGAGAGAGAGAGAGAGAGAGTGGTAGATATTACAGGGGTGCTCACCTCAAGTGATTCAGACCCTAGATAAGTTCCTAGGCCTGCTCCTTAGTAACGCTGCCTTGCCTTGCTAATTGCACCATAGAGGCACCTCAGTAGAGCGTTGCCTTAATCAAGTCCCTAGGTGAGTTCCTGGCTCACCTTTCATAGCGCCAGTGGAAATGCCTCATTACCAACCCACCTTAAGCAATACACTTATACCAGGTCTTTCTCTTTGCAGGAAAACTTGGGACAACACCAACTAACGTCTCTAGAAAGCACTATCCAGGTGGTTAAAGCGTCAGCTACTTCAGATCTTTCTCTTTGTGTCCCTCCCCCTTGTCCTGTCTCAAAGGTCATGAAATCTCATATATGCTCGTTTGTTATGTTCACTTCATCACCAGGAAGCAAGCTCGAGCTGAAGAGAAGCGAGGTGTTCCTTTGTTTAAGCAGCAGTGAATTAGTTAGTTAGTTAGTTAGTCACGTGGTATGCAGGTGTTCCTTTATAACATTAATGTACCTACTTGTTGCAAATTACCATAGTACCCCCTTGTAGCCGTTGTTAATCATCATAAGGCTTCTATAAAGACTGAAGCCTTTCTTCCTTTGTAACCATTGAATAATAAAGTGAATTGAAGTGGAGGTTTCTGATCCCTCGAAGATCAGTAATTCAAGTTGTTTGATCTCAGTTTTAGTCTGTTGTTACAATTGGCATCAGAGCCCTTCAAAATTCTGGGCACAAGCACTACATTTTTTTTCTTTTTCTTCTTCTCCTTGCTCTTACAATGGCAGAAGGCACATGGTTCAAAGAATTAGAGAAGCTTGTTCTTGGGTTGAAGCAAAATCAAGAACTCCAAGACCAGAGAGTTGTAGATCATCAGAGTGCTTTGGAAGGACTGAATTCAAAGATGGACATTTTGTTGGAAGCACTGAATGGAGGTAGAACTGATCGAAATGGAAAGGGCTCACATATGGATGGGGGTCACATTGGCAACACCTCTATGAATTCTGGCATGCAGTTTCGTAGCATTAAATTAGACTTTCCAAGGTTTCATGGTGACGACCCATCGGAATGGATCTATAAGGAAAATCATTATTTTGCCTTACACCCCATGCCAGATGGACAAAAGATTCTGATGGCCTCGTTTTATATGGAGGGAAATGCCTTGGTTTGGTTTGGTTTCAAGATGCTGAGGAGACTGATTCTTTCAATTCTTGGCATTCTTTTATTAAGGCTGTTCAGTCTAGATTTGGCAGCTCTTCTTATGATGACCCTATGGAGGCCATTACAAGGTTAAGGCAAACTTCTACAGTTAGTGCCTACAAAACTCAATTTGAGGTCCTTTCTAATCGATTGAAAGGTTTATCTGAAAATTATAAACTTTCTTGCTTCTTGAGTGGCCTTAGGGATGAAATACGACTCCCTGTGAGAATGTTGCACCCTCAGTCCTTAAATACTGCTTTTGGATTAGCCAAGATCCAAGAGGAGTATATTACCAGTACTAGGGGCAACAATAGACTCCATTCCCCTTGTCATTCTGCTCCTAATGAGGTCAACCACTCACTTCTTGGTAACTCCATGAGGAAAGAAGGAAATTCTGGTCCCAAGCCCACCCCCTTCAAAACCTCAGTTCCTTTTCAGAAACTTACACCAGCAGAAATGAAAGCAAAAAGAGAAAAAGGAATCTGTTACTTCTGTGAGGATAAGTGGCAACCTGGTCATAAGTGTAATAAGGCCAAGTTCTTTGAAATGGCAGGATTAGTGTAACGCCCTAATGGAAGGCCCAAACCACATGGCCTATACTCCAAAAGGACTAGTCAATGATACAATTAGAGCCCCATTGGAACATTATAAAGAGCAAGAACTTCTCCTTCCCAAGCAATGTGGGATCCCATACACCACCTACCCTTATCCATATCATATGGGGTATCACAATCTACCCCCCTTAAATTCCCGACGTCCTCGTCGGGCCTGTCCATTTTAGGTGGCACGGCTCAAGTCCCACATTTCTGGTTGGGATAGGCTCTGATACCATTTGTAACGCCCCAATGGAAAGTCCAAACCACATGGCCTATACTCCAAAAGGACTAGTCAATGATACAATTGGAGCCCCATTAGAACCTTATAAAGAGCAAGAACTTCTCATTCTCCTTCCCGTCCCCGAGGGTCCGGAGAGTTAACTCATATGACCTGATAATCAACTTTTACAAGGCTAGAGTACTTCCAAATTCAAGAATATATATTTTCTCAAACCTCAAATCACACGTAAATACTTCAATTAAATAAACCATATAAACTCATCTATCCAATTTTCAATCCAGCAACTCAAATAAAATCAACTATTCTTCATGTCTCAAATAACAAACTAAAATAATGAAACATTAACATAAGTCTCCATAAACCGTCTAAATCCATTGAAGCCAACTTAAGAAATATAAATAACTTCCAATATCAACACTAATACCACGAGTTACCCAACAACCATTCACTGCTAATCTTCTCCATAAACTCTAATATTGATCCTCAGCTGAACCATCAATTTCATCTGAAATATTATAGAGATAAGGGGTGAGTTATCAACAACTCAGTAAGCAGAGGACATATACTAGTGTGTAAACATGAGCATTTACAGAAATCGGAATGTAGAACAAAATATTTCATTTCAGAATGCAGAATCAGAATAATGTTTCAAAATGCAGCGTCAGAACATGTTATCAAAAATGTCAGAGCGATAGTTCGAAAATATTCATAATCAAAAATCCCTTTGGCATAGCATAAACTGAAACATCATATCTTATCTTATCAAATCAGAACAAATACCATGTTTAACCCCCGTGGTAGGGTTGTGCAAACCTCGGTAGCTAACCGAGCAGAAACAGAATGTGAATCTTCCGCTTATTCATTCTCGGAGCCCCGAGTGTGCACATAGGAAAGACCATGCAGAAAACCACTTTGTTTCCAAAGTGGGTGCACCAGAAACAGAAAAGTTGGTACCAACCCGAACAGAGGCCACAATTTTACACCCGTGGTGAGGTCAGAACGGAACAGAAACAGAAACAGAATGTTATGCCAGAGGTTTTCAGAAATCACATCAGATCATATCAAAGTACAGAAAATCTTCAGAACAGAACAAAAATCATATCACAAAAATAATTTATGCACAAATTTCATATTCGCTCTATTTTTCAAAGTTCAGAAATAGAATGTCAGAAATAAGCTCATGTCTACACCAGTCATGACAGAAAATAATTTCTTCTTAAACAGAATCTCATGAGTAATGCAGAACAAATAACTGAGGCAGTTCAAATTTCTTTTCAACATCAAATATGTCTATTTTCCAAAAATAATCTCAGCTCATTTTATTTTAAATGCAAAGTCTAGCATAGGAGCCCCGCTTACCTGAACTTCTTAGCTTGTTCGAAATACCTCAAAAACGTCGGACAATAATTAATCTTCACCTATAAAATAATCACGTAATTCTCATAAATTTTCAATTAATCACGTATTTCGATATTTAATCCTAATCTTATAAAATAATCTATTTAATTCCTCAAAACCTAAAATTACCAATCATCACTTTCTAAAATCGTCAAAGCTAATTTAATACTATGACTAAATTTACTAATGAAAACAACTTATGAAACTAAATACTAAGTAATATAATTATCCCAAAATATTTTAAAATAAACCATAACTATTATTAAAAAGACTAAAATATATTTAAAATGTAGAAATAACAATACAACAATATTATTGACTCTTAACATAAATCCTCACTTAATAACATATTAAAAATAGTTTTCGGTAATCATAAATAAAAAAAATAGTTTACTAATACAGAATAAAAATAAAAGCCCATTAATATAATATGCAATAAAGGGCATTACGGTAATTCATTTCAAATACCATGCAAAATAAATCACGTAAACTGCAAAAGCATTCACGCAAATTCGGTGCAAAAACCGCAAGAACAGGGACGCGAGGCACTCACTGAGAAGGAAACGTGTGACGGCGCAGGGACTGGCTGAGGTCGACGGCGGTGAGGGCGGCGCCTGGGCAGTTGCAAATGATAGAGAGAGAAATATGAAGTGGGCGGGCAAAACGTGAGGGAGAGGGATGAAACTCACTCTGAGACGCGACGGACAGGGTGCTGCGAGAGAAAACAAGGCCGTGACTTATCGAGAAGGTCAACGAACGATGGACACGAGGTGGCAACGGCCGGTGTTTTCTGGGCAGGTAATGACGACGCGGAGAGAGTTGGCGCTTTGGGTGGCTGGGCTGTGGCTCGACGTGCTCTGTTTCGGTTGCTAAAAACAGGGGACCTGCAGTGGCTATCACACGGTGGTTTCCGTCGAGCGGGATGTGGTTCGTGTGCTTCGGGCTGGGTTCGATCGAGGCAGTGGCTGGGTGCTGCGCGGCTGCTGGTCTTCAAGCGGTAAGAGGACGTGTACAGAACGGTGGGAGTGGTTCACGGTGGTCTGGCTTACGGTGTCGCGTGGGAAGGCAGTGGTCTGGCTTACGGTTAACTGGCGTGGTGCTTTCCGAAAGGGTGAGGACAGGCTGCGGTGATGCTGGGACGGTGTGGGTCGAGACCGAGCTAGAGGGTGAGCGTGGTTTGCACAGAGGAGGAAGAAGAAGAAAAACAAAAAAATACTTGGCTAAGGTTTCGGGAAGGAGGGCAGCGGCGGAAGCATCGTCGAAACGTACGTATATTTAAATATATCAGTGGAGGAACAAGAAAATAAAACCCTAGAGAAGTAGACGTGTGAGCGGATGGAGATGAACGTGTGTGAGCATGCACGACGTGAACGAAAAGAGAAAAAAAATAAACTTACGGAAAAAAAAGAGATAAAACCGAAAGAGAAGGAAGATAAAAATAAGAAACATGCGGGAAAACATAACGTGTGAAGAAAATAAAATAAAATAAAATCGCTACTCCAGTTTGTAAAATAAAAACTTAAAATACCAAGCTCCAATAAATAAATAAAAATATATAAACAATCTAATGTCCAACTATACAAATTTTGGGTCCGGGTGTTACAATAATGGTGGTTTATAACCCTACCACGGGGGTTAAACATGGTATTGTCCCGATGTGATGCTGAGAGATGATTTAATTATAATGTTTCAGTTTGGAAATGCCAACGGAAGTTCTTTTTGGAATAAGTTTATTTTCTGAAAACTTCGCTCTAATGTTTTGTAAAAGTTTTGTTTCTGCATTCTGAAAGTAAATGTTTTGTTCGGCTTATCAAATGTTATAAATGCTCATGTTTACATGCTGGTATATGCTCATTGCTTGCTGAGTTGTTGATAACTCACCCCGTTAATCTTCATAATATTTCAGATGACATCGATGGTTCAGCTGAGGATCAGTATTAGAGTCTATGGAGAAGATTAGCACTGATTTGTGGTTGGGTATCTCATGTTACTAGTGTTGGTGTTAGAGACTAATTATTTTCTTAAGTTGCTTCAATGGATTTAGACGGTTTATGGAGATTTATGTAAATGTTTTATTATTTCTAGTTGTTATTTGAGACAAGAAGAAGAGTTGATTTTATTTGGGTTATTTGGATTGAATATTGGATAAATGAACTTATTTGATTTGTTTAATTGAAGTATTTACGTTCGATTTGAGTTTTGGGAAAATAGATACATTATTGATTTTGGGAGTACTCTAGCCTTGTTAGAGCTGATTATTAGGTTTTATGAGTTAACTCTCCGGACCCTCGGGGTCGGGGCGTTACAGTTGGTATCAGAGACAGGTTTGAATTCTGCATACTGTAGACCTTGGAGGTTTAGATATCTGTGGGTTCATAGGATGTGTAAATTTCAAAATAGGAATTGGAGGATTATAAGGATTGTCATGTGGATATTTAAGTTTGAGTTACAAGAACATTAAGATTGATTTTGATGGGATTTGAGGTTTTAAATTTGGCTGATGTTAGAAATTGAATTTGGAACTTTGAGGTTATAGATTTTAGTGATATACGTGTGTATTAAGTGATGTCAGATTTGCATAGTTATCTGATTTATATAGATATATATGTATATGTGTTTATATGCATATTTTATTCATCCTCTTATTTATTTCTATTTACCTGGTATATTCATTTTCTTTTATTTTAGAACGTTTTACCGAGTTTAGACTTTCAGGATGGCTGCTCGTCGTAGAGTTCGAACCCTTGAAGATTTGAATGAAGACGACAATGGTGGGGGCTGCACATTCGAACAATTTAATCGAACGCATCCTCCCACCTTTGATGGAAGAGGCAATGCGAACGTTGCGGAAGATTGGATACAAGACATAGAAGAAATATTTGGTGTTTTGGAATGTACTGATCAGCAAAAAGTCAAGTTCGCAGCCTTCAAACTATCTGGAGAAGCAAAGAGATGGTGGAATTCTGAGAAAGTTATCAGGGAAGCTGAGGGGATTGGAGTAATTGTTTGGGCTCAATTCAAGCAGAGTTTCTTCGATCGATTTTTCCCTAAGGCAGAAAGGGATGCTAGAGCCCGAGAGTTCACCAACTTGGTGCAAGGGACCATGACTGTGCGCCAGTATGCTGCAAGGTTTGCGGAATTATCACGTTTCGCCGCATACTTGATTCCCGATGAGGAGAAAAAGACTAAGAAGTTTGAAGAAGGCTTGAACTACAGGATTTATGAACGGGTGATGATCTTACAGATTCAGAATTTTTCAGAATTAGTACACAAGGCGATGCTAGCGGAACAGAATCTTAAGAGGGGTGCTGAATTGCAAGAACAGAGGAAGAGAGCTGCTCCACAAGGGTTTCCTAGTTCGGATCAAGGGCAATGGAAAAAGAGAAATGAGGGGAGCAGTTCAAGTCAGAGACAGATACAGGGAAATCATACACCTAACCCTTGTAAGTTCTGTAACCGCATACACCATGGAGAGTGCAGGAAGGAAGTGGGGTCATGTTTCAAATGCGGTAAGGATGGGCATTTCATTAGAGAATGTCCATTGCTTGCGGAGAACAATAGAAGGCCCAACCCACCCCAAAACTTTAGGCCGAATAATCAAGGCAACAATCAGTGGAGGACTGTACCTGCTCGGGTATTTGCTTTGACACCAGGAGAAGCTGAGGACAAGGATGATGTTATCACAGGTATGATTCTCTAACCATCTCTTAAAATTTTTCTTTGTTGAGAATTAAGGAATATCTGTCTTATTATCTCTATGGATTATATGACGTAACTAGGAATTGTTCCCTTATTCCTCAATAAGGCTATTGTTTTATTTGACTCGGGGGCTACCCACTCCTTTATTTCTATGGATTATGTTAAGTTGTGCCCCATTGTTGCTGATGAGATGGACTACAATTTGAGGGTCTCTACCCCAACTGGTGATATAGTGACTTGTAACAAGATTTTACTCAAGTGTCCAATAACTATTAGCGGGAAGGAAATGCCAGCTAACCTGATAGTCTTTCCTATGACTGGGTTTGATGTGATTTTGGGGATGGATTGGTTAACTTCCAGTTATGCTAGTATTGATTGTTTTAAAAGGGAAGTGGTGTTCAAGTTTCCGGAAGAGGAGGAACTTCGGTTTATGGGTTCTAGAGTGCGTACCTCTCCATCAGTTATTTATGCTTTTCAGGTTGACAAGCTTTTACGTGATGGGTGTCAAGGGTTTTTGGCCTTTGTGGTGGATGAACCAAAGGAAGAATTGAAACTTGAAGAGATTCCTATTGTGAGGGAATATCCAGAAGTTTTTCCTGAAGATTTGTCTGGATTACCGCCTGAGCGGGAGGTAGAGTTTGCTATTGAATTAGCACCAGGCACAGCGCCTCTTTCCAAAGCCCCTTATCGAATGGCGCCATCAGAGTTAGCCGAGCTCAAAGAACAGTTGCAAGACTTGTTGGATAAAGGTTTCATTAGACCTAGTGTGTCACCTTGGGGAGCTCCAGTCTTGTTTGTGAAGAAGAAGGATGGGACAATGAGGATGTGTATAGATTACAGGGAACTGAATCGAGTGACCATAAAGAATAAATATCCGTTGCCCCGCATCGATGATTTATTTGATCAGTTGCAAGGTGTGCAGGTGTTCTCTAAAATTGATCTCAGATCGGGTTATCATCAATTAAAAATCAAGGCGGAGCATGTGCCTAAGATAGCTTTCAGGACCAGGTATGGCCACTATGAATTTTTAGTCATGCCTTTTGGTTTAACCAATGCCCCAGCAGTATTTATGGACTTGATGAATCGAGTATTTCATGAGTTTCTGGATAAATTTGTAGTGGTGTTTATTGATGATATATTAATCTATTCCAAGAGTAAAGCTGAACACGAAGACCATCTGAGACAAGTACTAGGGACACTCAGGGATAAGAAATTATTTGCCAAGTTGAAAAAGTGTGAATTTTGGCTCGAGTCTATTGCATTTTTGGGACAAGTAGTCTCAAGGGATGGCATTTCTGTAGACCCCGGGAAGATTGAAGCAATAGTTAACTGGACTCAACCAACCAATGTGCATGAAGTCAGGAGCTTCTTGGGTTTGGCTGGTTATTACCGTCGTTTTATAGACAATTTCTCAAAAATAGCGGTTCCCCTTACCGCCCTCACAAGGAAGAACAACAAGTATGTTTGGACTGAAAAATGTGAGGAAAGCTTCCAGGAATTGAAGAAGAGATTGGTGACAGCTCCAGTTCTAACAGTCCCTAGCGAAAGAGGAGGATTTGTGGTTTATAGTGACGCTTCACGATTGGGTTTGGGATGTGTTTTGATGCAGCATGGGAAAGTAATAGCATACGCTTCTCGGCAACTGAAGACATATGAACAAAATTACCCAACACATGATTTGGAGTTGGCCGCCGTTGTCTTTGCACTTAAAATCTGGAGGCATTATTTATATGGTGAAAGGTGCGAAATCTACACGGATCACAAGAGTTTGAAATACTTCTTCACTCAGAAAGAACTGAATATGAGACAGAGGAGATGGCTCGAACTAGTCAAGGATTATGACTGCAACATTAACTACCATCCAGGCAAAGCTAATGTTGTAGCTGATGCACTTAGCAGGAAGCCAGTGGGACCAGTAATTGCAACTCTTACCACTCAACCCCACTTATTAATGGACCTGGAAAGAGCCAGTATTGAAGTAGTCGTGGGTGACCAGCAGGCATTAATAGCCAGTTTAATAGTTCAACCAGCTTTGATAGACAGAATCAAGCTCGCCCAAAAAGAAGATTCTAAGTTGGCGAGATTATTTGAAGAAGTAGAAAAAGGGGATAAACCTGAGTTTAATATTTTTGAAGATGGAGTATTAAGGTTTGGAAACAGATGTTGTGTGCCGGACAGTGTTGTAATAAAAAGACTTATCCTTGAAGAAGCGCACCGCTCTCCTTACACAGTCCACCCGGGTAGTACGAAAATGTATCGAGATTTGAAAGATTCTTTTTGGTGGGAGGGCATGAAGAGAGAGATTGCTCAATTTGTGGCACAGTGCTTAACATGTCAACAGGTGAAAGTAGAACACCAACGACCAGCAGGGTTGTTGCAACCACTTCAGATTCCAGAATGGAAATGGGAGCATATTTCCATGGACTTTGTTACAGGCCTTCCACGGGCACCGACCGGACAAGATGCAATTTGGTGATAGTAGACCGTTTGACGAAGACAGCTCATTTTGTACCTATCAAAGTTTCTTATAAGTTGGAGAAACTAGCCGAGCTTTATATACAGGAAATAGTGAGGTTGCATGGGATACCTGTGTCCATTGTGTCGGATAGGGATCCGCGTTTCACTTCGAAATTTTGGCGAAGCTTACAAGAGGCCATGGGCACTAAGTTAAATTTCAGCACGGCGTTTCACCCACAGACAGATGGTCAGTCCGAAAGGACCATTCAAATTTTGGAAGACATGTTGAGAGCTTGTATGCTGGATTTTAAGGGGACTTGGATTCGACACTTGCCTTTAGTCGAGTTTGCTTATAATAACAGCTACCAGGCTAGTATTGAGATGGCACCTTATGAAGCACTTTATGGTAGGAAGTGTAGATCTCCTTTATATTGGGATGAAGTGGGTGAAAGACAAATTTTGGGTCCAGAAATCATACAGAAGACAGCAGAGAAGATTGAGACCATTCGAGCTAGAATGAGAGCGGCTCAGAGTCGGCAGAAGAGCTATGCAGATAACCGTCGTCGCCAATTGGAGTTTGAGGTTGGGGTTAAGGTATTCTTGAGGATTGCACCCATGAGAGGGGTTATGAGGTTTGGAAAGAAGGGTAAGTTGAGCCCTAGGTACATCGGACCATTTGAGATTCTTGATCGGATTGGACCAGTGGCTTACAGAGTAGCCCTACCACCCGCGCTCTCAAGTGTACACAATGTATTTCATGTATCTATGCTGAGGAAGTATGTTCCTGATCCCACTCACGTTATTGATTACGAGCCTCTTCATTTTCAGGAAGATCTGACTTATACAGAAGAGCCGGTACGGATTGTTGAGAGAAAAGAACAAGTGTTACGTAATCGGACTATTCCATTGGTTAAGGTGGTATGGAGTAATCATGCTATCAGTGAAGCCTCTTGGGAATTAGAAGAGGAAATGCAAGTCAAGTACCCCCAGTTGTTCGACGACGATCCTATTAGCTTGTGACAAATTTCGGGGACGGAATTTTTTTTAAGGGGGGAAGAATGTAACAATCGGCTTGAAGCCCAGCCCGTAGGAGTTAACCGTTTCTTGAAGCCCAGCCCGTGTGCTTTTTCTGAGGGACACGAGCGGCGCCGTTTTGGGTAAGTGATCCCTTTCCTTTCTCTTCTCCTTTCCTTCCGTCGGTTTCTCTCCTTCCCTTTCTTTTCTTCGTTCTTTCTCAACTGCTCTGCTGCGAAAACTGCTCCATTCCGTGTGCCTCATTCCCACGCTGTGCCGGTTTGTGCAGTTTCTCCACAGAAATTTGCATCCGCATCACTTCTGCATTTACTTGAATCACCCAGGAATTTTTTTCCCCTCTACAGTTTTCGGTTGTGCTGCGTTTTCCGTGGGTCTTCAAGCTCCTCGCCGTGGACTTGGCTGCACGGTAGTTTCCTTTCTTTTTCTGTTTTTCTTCTTCCACCCATTGTTTTCTCTGTACCTCTTAGATGATTTTGTTGTTTTTTTTTTTTTTTTTCTTTCTTGGGTTTCGGCTGTATGCAGTTCGTGAGTCCGAATATTGTCTTCATTGGGACTATCATTTGGAGTAATTGTTCATCTCTCCTTTCGGTAATTAATCCGCCTTCCCTTTAATATTACTCTTAATTTTATTCTTATACTTGCAATCACACATTCCATAAGCCATTGTATTTCTTTCCTTCGGTTTGTTCTACCACGCACGCACTGGTTGGTTGACCGTGCATCACTTAGACTTATTTTTTTTTTTTAGTTGTTGTTTTAATTGCTGAAACAGTGAAGTGTATTGGAATTATGGAGGTTGAGGAGTATAATTTTGGGTGTTTTGTGAGTCGGTTTTTGAAGTATTACTTGAGACTTTTTGGTGTGAAATGACGGGTCTTTTGGAACTAGTGGTATTGAATTTTTCTACAAGTTTTGAATTGTTGAATGAGTAGAGTATTGATGCGGGCACTGAAATGGTTTTATTCGAAGTTTGGACGCGAAGTTTGGATTGGATTATGTTTTAATTATTAGAGTTGCTGTGGTTGATTTTGGAAATGATTATAGTCGGTTGGTATTATTAGAAGGTGTGGATGTTTTGGGTTTCAATTGCGAATGGTTTGAAGAGAGTTGTTCGGATTTAATTGTTAGATAGTTATGGAGCTGTGAAGGGACTGTTTGATTTTTATTCATTAAATAGCAGGCTACTAGATTGGTTATTAAATGTTGGATATATGTTCTTTTGTTTAGGTGGTGTTACTTTTAGAGTTCCGGCTCAAGGTGTTGATAATTCGAAGAAGTCAGGTAAGCGGGGTTTATATACTAGTTTTGCATAAAATAAATAAAAGGAGGTTGACTTTAAGAATAAATGTGTTTATTTTTTTGAAAGAGATGATCTGAAAACAACCTCAAATGTTTATTCTGCATATGCATAAATTCTATATAAGGGAAAATGTTTTTCTGTCATGACTAGTGTAGACATGAGCAAGTTTTGTGTACTTTATTTCTGAATTATGTAAAAGAGCGAATATGAAAGTCTGGAAGTTTTGTTATGAACAAATGAGAATAATTTGTTTATGTTTATCTCGAACATGTGAAATGATCTGAAGCCTTTTTTTTGTTTTGATATGATGTGTCATCTGAGAATCTTGGCATGATGTTCTGATTCTGTATATGATTGTAACCGGATTTTCGATGAAATCCGTTCTGTTTCTGTTAAGGCCCAGCCACTGGTATAATGGTGGTTTATAACCCTACCACGGGGGTGAAACATGGAAAATGGCCCAACCACGGGTATAATGGTGGTTTATAACCCTACCACGGGGGTGAAACATGGAATATGGCCCAGCCACGGGTATAATGGTGGTTTATAACCCTACCACGGGGGTTAAACATGGTATTGTCCCGATGTGATGCTAAGAGATGATTTAATTATAATGTTTCAGTTTGGAAATGCCAACGGAAGTTCTTTTTGGAATAAGTTTATTTTCTGAAAACTTCGCTCTAATGTTTTGTAAAAGTTTTGTTTCTGCATTCTGAAAGTAAATGTTTTGTTCGGCTTATCAAATGTTATAAATGCTCATGTTTACATGCTGGTATATGCTCCTTGCTTGCTGAGTTGTTGATAACTCACCCCGTTAATCTTCATAATATTTCAGATGACATCGATGGTTCAGCTGAGGATCAGTATTAGAGTCTATGGAGAAGATTAGCACTGATTTGTGGTTGGGTATCTCATGTTACTAGTGTTGGTGTTAGAGACTAATTATTTTCTTAAGTTGCTTCAATGGATTTAGACGGTTTATGGAGATTTATGTTAATGTTTTATTATTTCTAGTTGTTATTTGAGACAAGAAGAAGAGTTGATTTTATTTGGGTTATTTGGATTGAATATTGGATAAATGAACTTATTTGATTTGTTTAATTGAAGTATTTACGTTCGATTTGAGTTTTGGGAAAATAGATACATTATTGATTTTGGGAGTACTCTAGCCTTGTTAGAGCTGATTATCAGGTTTTATAAGTTAACTCTCTGGACCCTCGGGGTCGTGGCGTTACATCCCGGTTGGAGAAAACATGAGTAGAACGAGGTTAATGTCGCACAATATGACCAACTCCTGAGCTTTCTTCAAAATGCCATGTCTCCTTTTCGAATAAGTAACTTGTCGGTTGCTAGTGCTCTCTAACCTCTTTATCCTGAGCTTCGCCCTTCCCATCATGCAATCTAAGAAGCAAATTCCTTTATTCTGCATTTACAAGCCGACCCCAAATTCATATCATCCAAGAACAACATAATTTAGCCAAAAACACTTCCCTTTTCTCATGCAATCCAATTGAATGTTTTAATCATGCAATAATATTACAGTTCTCCAGACAGAAGCTTTCATTCCAGGCACCACCAGCACTACTCCACTAGATACCCATATGGTAAAGCCAAAAAATCTCAAACCGCGGTTCTCAAAAACACAAGTGGAGGTTTGGATATAAAAAGTTATTGAACCCATCTCATCTCATCTAATCATTACAAATTTCTCAAATTCTCACATAAAATATAATAAATAATTCAACTTTTTCAAATCTCATAACATATAATAATATTAAAAAATAATATTTTAACAATATTTTATTTAATTTTCAATTTTCATCTCAACTCACTGTCCAAACCTCCCAAACATATAAAGCTGCCAATTTTGGAAGCTCTCAACATGGCAAATAATCCAGCTATATTTACACCCCCAGTGTAACAGAACATGGTTTTGGTGAGACGCCAAGTAGAAGGTATGAAGGAAACAGCAAAAACGCCTAAAAATTATACAACCAGATGGAAAATAACAGTCGAAAGAGAGACACAGTGGAACAATCAGAATATGGATAAAAATTATTACAGCAACACAGAAAGGAAAAGGGGAGAGACAGAAGGTGGGCATAACATAGAACGAGTGTTTTGGATATCATTGAAAGCTTACAAAATTCGCACGGCAGGTAAAGCTGTGATTTCGGGCATAGGAAAGTGCAGAACCAACCAAAGAGAAATTGCGAGTGTCTGGAACGAGAGAGTGCGAGTGTCCCGGAGAAAGAGAGAGAGAGAGGTTGACGGTGGAATCTGTTCTAGGCTGAAGTATCTGAATGGATTGTCTTAAAATTAAAAAATCAGAA
Organism: Juglans regia; assembly: GCF_001411555.2. Taxonomy (NCBI): domain Eukaryota; kingdom Viridiplantae; phylum Streptophyta; class Magnoliopsida; order Fagales; family Juglandaceae; genus Juglans; species Juglans regia. The sequence continues at coordinate 6,561,579 of NC_049909.1, read as the reverse complement.
ATTAAAGGACAAGCGGATCAAAGAGAACTATTATTTTAGAATTTAATTCAAAAAAAAAGTGTGGACTTGTCAAAAAAAAAAAGTGTGGAATTGTGAATAGTTATGAGTAGAGATTAAAATAGATTTGTGGGTCTTATTGAGAGTATTTTGAGCTATTTGGATATATAAATTATGTTGGGTTGTTGACTTTTGGATAGATAATTGAAAAAAGTGTGGGTCCCATCAATGATTGATTTCTTTTAATGATGATTTTATTTATATATAAAAGTGATAAATATTATAAGGATTTTATTTTTATTTATATATAATAGTTATAAATATTATAGTGATTTTATTTTTTATTTATATATAACAGTGATAAATATTATAGTGATTTTATTTTTTATTTATATATAAAAGTGATAAATATTATAGTAGTTTTATTTTTTTTATATTTAATAGTGATAAATATTATAAAATATTTGTGAATAGTTATGAGTAGAGATTGAATTGGGTTTGTGGGTCCCATTGAGAGTATTTTGAGTTGTTTGGATGTATGAAGTATGTTGAGTTGTTAACTTTTGGATAGATAATTGAAAAATGTGTGAGTCTCATCAATGATTGATTTTTTTTAATGATGATTTTATTTATATATAATAGTGATAAATATTATAATGGAGAGATTTTGGTACGAAGATGGTTCATTGTGTTTGGCATGTGAAGTATTTTCATAATATGCTATCCTTGCTGCTATGGCCTCTGCTAGATTAGGATCAGGCATTAAGTCTTGTTTTTTCCTCAAGGTTGCCAAAAAGTTGCTAACTTCATCTCTTACTGCTACCCAAATTTCTATTTTACAATGTTTTTTATCAACAGCCGCATCCCAATTAACCTTACAAAAACATTGGGGTGGACATTCCCAAGAAACTATCCTTTTGTTTTCTGCACTGACTTGATGCTCGTGTCTTGATTCATATGTACATAAATCCAGTTGCACTTGTTTCACTCTGTGTATCATTGCCTGGGGATCTATGTTTCTAAATACTAACTGATTTCTCCTCCACCAGAGATTCCATAAAGATAAAAATAGCTCTATCATTTCTTGCTTATCTAGTTTGATAAACATGTCTTCTATTAACTCTTTAAAACTTCTATAAGACCACTTATATTTCTGAATTTTCCTAGATAGTTGGCTTAAAACATCATTTGCTAAGGCACACTCCCAAAATTTATGCTCACTAGTTTCAAGCTCTCTAAGACACATTGGGCAAGTTGGATTATCCAAAACTCTTTTCTTGTACAGATTGTTCTTTATGGGTAGTATATTACGACAGGCTCTCCAAAGAAAGTTCTTTGCTACTGGAGGTAAATGAATCTTCCATAATTTGGTCCACTGTTGATCTCTCTGATATTAATGAAAGAACTCTGACCATTTTCCTTATCTTGCAATTCCCTTTGTAAATGAAATGCTCTTCTCATTGTAAAGCAGGCATTAGCACTGTTCCTCCATATCAATTTATCTTGTTGATTACTCTGGCTGATTGGTAATTGCTTAATAAGGTCAACTTTCTTGTTGCAAAAATCTTCCTGAATTAATGGTAGATTACATTCCTTACCATCTAGCATTATTAGAGCTTCCACTTTAGCATCTCCCCCAATGATTTATTTCCACTTTGAGGTTTGTAAGTTGTTGGTTGTGGCAGCCATGGATCAGACCATATTCTCACTGACTTCCCATTGCCTATTCTCCAATGAAGTCCTTGTTGTAGAAGCTCTCTTGCTGAAAGAATACTTCTCCAAATGTAGGATGGGTTGCTTCCCAATTTTGCATTAAGAAAATCAGATTTGGGAAAGTGTTTAAGCTTCAACACTCTTGATGATAAAGAGTTGGATAAAACAGAATTCTCTAACCTTGCTTTGCTAACAAAGCAAGATTAAAATTTTCAAAATCTCTAAAACCAAGACCTCCTTTCTCTTTAGATTTCTCCATTTGAAACTAGCTCATCCAATTTAGCCTTTTTTCTTGATTGACCTTACCCCACCAGTACCATTTCATCAAACAATTTAGTTGCCTCAGTAATGATTTAGGAAGCTTAAAAACTCTCATTGAGTAAGTGAGAATTGCTTGAATGACAGATTTAAGCATAATCTCTCTCCCTACTTGTGATAAGAATTTGTGCTTCCAATTGCTCATTTTAGTACTGACTCTGTCTAGTATAGCCTTGAATTCTTTTCTTCTTGATCTACCTACCAAAGCTGGAAGGCCTAGGTATTTCTCCTGTGAGTTTGTTTCTCTAATCCCTGCCATACTAGTTAAGAAGTTCTTGGTGGAAATGCTAGTATTTTTAATGAAAAGAGAGAGGACTTGTCTTTGTTGATTCTTTGGCATGAAGCTTCCTCATATTGACTAACAATCCCCATCATTTTCCTCCATTACAACTCTACTGCCTGGCAAAATAGCATACAGTCATATGCAAAAAACAAATGACTGATATGCAGTTTCCCTCTAGTAATAGAAATCCCTGTGATATGTCTAGTCATCGCTGCCTTATTAAGTATCAAAGTGAGTGCCTCTGAGCATAATATAAATAGATAGGGTGATAGTGGATCACCCTGTCTAACTCCACGATATGGCTAAAAATTAGGTTGTGGAATGCCATTGATTAACAATGAGTAAGAAACTGTTGAAACACACCTTGAAATAAGAGCAATCCATTTTATGTTGAATCTCATCTTCTTCATTACAATTTCAATAAAAGACCACTCCAATCGATCATAAGTTTTACTCATGTCCATCTTAAGAACCAAATACCCTTTGGAACCCTTCATTTTGGACTGCATTGAATGTATAGCTTCATATGCAACAATAACACTGTCTGCTATCATCCTTTCTGGTATAAATGCAGTCTGAGTTGTTGAAATGATGCTGGAAAAAATATTCTTCAATCTGTTTGTTATTGCTTTGGCCATAAACTTATACATCACATTACACAAACTTATAGGTATGAATTCTGTTACAACTTTGGGATATTTGACCTTTGGGATTAACACTATGAAAGTCTCATTAATAGAGTTGTCCCAATTGCTTGTGTTAAGAGCTGTAGTAACTACCTTACAAAATTCCTTACCTATTATACCCCCAATGTTGTTGAAAGAAACTAGCTAAAAACCCATATGGATCTAGGGAACTCATAGGATTCATGTTAAGAATTGCATCTTGAACCTCTAAAAATTCAAAATCTTTTTGGAGCATTTGGTTCATCTCTTTTGTGACCATCCTTGGCATTGTCTCCACACACTATTGTTGACCCTTTGGATTTGAAGTAGAAAATAGATTTGTGAAGAAATATTGAAAAATCTGATTAATGACTTGCACAGAAGATGTTTATAGTATTAATTTTGCACCTTTGAGAAGCACACTTGTGAAAATAACTTGTATTTATATCTTCCTCTTTAAGCCATCTTTGTTTGGACCTTTGTTTCCACTTCACTTCTTCTTGCTCCAATCTCCAATTAATCTGCTTTTGAATCTGTTGTATTTCTTTAATATCAACACCTGTATTTCTTACTTGAAGATGTAAAATCTTTTCTTGTTGCACCTTGATTATCTTAAAGACTTCTCTCTCCTTGTTCTTACTCCATTTCAATAATTGTGTTTTACAATTGTGCACCTTGATTTTCAAACCTTCTAAGGAATTTGCATTTCTGTTGTGAACATGCCAAGTGGTTGAAATTAAGTCCTTGCAATCAGTATTGATGCCCCAATTGTATTCATATCTGAACAGCCTTTCTTTCCTTCTTGCAGGTTGTGTTTGAGTGTTCAAAACTGTCAAAAGAGGATAGTGATATGAAGAACTTGTTGCAATTGTTGCGACCTCTATTGATGGAAACATAATAAGACAAGTGGTGTTTGCACATACTCTATCTAGCCTCTCCTTGGTGAATTATGATTCTTCTCTATTGCTAGACTAGGTATGTTTGTGTCCATTATAACCCAAGTCACTTAAGTCACAATCCTGTAGAGCTTGCCTGAATCTTTGCATTTGAGCAAAAGATCTTTGAGATCCTCCCCATTTTTCATGTTGATATAGAATTTCATTGAAATCTCCCATACACAACCATGGGCTATTGTCTTTAGGTTGTAAATACCTAAGCAATTGCCAACTTCCCTCTCTTTTTGCAATTATTGAATGTCCATAAAACCCTATGACAATCCATATCTTTCCAAGTTTTGAGTCATTAACCTTAACAGAGATATGAAAACTGGTATAAGTGAGAACCTCTATGTCCATAGCTGAATTCCACATCATGGCTAAACCTCCACTATACCCTTTTGCATTAACAGTAAAACTTCTATCAAAACCAATACTATTCCTGATTTGTTCAATCCTCTCTCTCTAACTCTTTGTTTCAATGAGGAAGAGGATATTTGGGCTCTTTTGCTTCACTAAAAAGTGAAGCTTATGAACTATTCGAGGGTTCCCAAGCCCTCGACAGTTCCCCGTTAAGCATTTCATTGGGATAGGTGGGGCTGCTTAGCAGTCACCACTAATTGCTCCTGAGTTTGGCTCCTTCCAGGATTGAGCTCATCTTTATGTTTCTTGTTGATCATTTGGAGATTCTCATTATCATTTGATGCTTTTTCCCTTTTTCTTCCTCTTGTAATAACTCTGCTAGTGTTATCGGTTTCCATTTCTTCTGTTGTTGAAACATTTAATGCACTTGATCTTCTCTTCCAACCCATAGGTTTAGAAAATACTTGCTCATTCTACACTGGATTATTTTTAGATACATCTGTATTACTCTCTAAGATGTTAGAACTTAGCAGGCTTTCTTTTGGTAATAAAATTGTATTGCTGAATTTTTCTTGAACTTCTTCATGTATCTTGAACTTCTTATACCCCTCTTCTTGTTGACTTCTTGTCTGTTCTTGTATTAACTCATCTTGCCTTTGTTGCTCAAGATAGAATTTTTGTTTTCCTTCAACTATTGCAGTCTTGTTGTAACTTCTAGAATGCTGGTCATGTGTATCTTCATCAAAAGTCATATTTTGTATTGCCTGATTTCCTGAAACATTGATTAAAGCCCCATTGCTTTGACCCTCTCCATTACCTGAGCCATTATATTGACTTTTAGTACCCCTTCCCTCTGTTTTTTTTTTTATCTCCACTTCCCATTAAATTAAAAGTTGTGGCCCTTAACCATTTACCATATTGAATTTGAGAAGTATCTGCATAATTAAATATTGTTCTTTCCATAGCACATACACGACCATCATGTTTTATAACCCCACATTGAAAGCAGAATAAAGGCAATCTTTCATATTTAAATTCAACCCATCTTTGTTTGCCTTCTACTCTAATTAATTTCCCATGAGTAATAGGCTTTGTAATATCCATATTGACTCTTATCCTGAGATATTTTCCCCACCCAATACCATCCCCATCCACATCCATAGAAAGCACTTCCCCAAGTGAGAAACCAATTTTCTCTCCTCCATCCACAGTCATGGCTGCAAGAGGCAAGCCATGTAGTTGAATCCAAAAAGGTTCTTGATTAAAGATCATCTCATTAGGAGGGGTACTTTTATCAAAAGGTTGTATGCATATAAGGTGTTTATCAAAAGTCCATGGTCGACCATTAAGTACTCTTTCAATATCTACATCTTTTTGAAATTCAACCAAGAATCTATGATGACCCACCTTATTAAACCAGACTGAACCCTTAGGATTCCAAACTTTGGTCACAGTTCCTTTAAAAGCTTCCTTGTTTAAGTTCTTGTCCATCAAAACCTAAAGAAGTAAACATTTGTGAGCTCTGTCATCAACACGTTTACTGTCTTCCACAGAAAAGTTCACCTCTTCTTTCTCTGTTTCTGTTAGCCTAAAACCTTTCCAAAGCTTAGTAAGTTCTTCTTCCATGGCTATCTATTACAGTCTCTTGTTCTCAATAGAAATTTTAATGGAGAGTTACTATGCCAAAGTTTTTTCTTCAAGAGTTTGCTTTGCGTGGTATGGATTAGTTGGTCTCTATTAATTTTTCAATCTATCAACATCAATTGAAAATATGTGGTCGAACCACATACTAGCACGTGTCCAATTAAGTTCTCTTAAAATGATAAATTAAGGTTCCATTTGGATTGCAAGATGATCTCATCTCATATCAACATCCAAACACTACATATACAAATATTTTTTAATTTCAAATATTTAACTTTTTTATCCAATCATTACAACTTTATCAAGTTTCTAAACAAAACATGTAACGTCCCCAGCCTTCGCTTGGGATGAAACAGAGACTTGGAGCTTTGGAACATGCAATACAAGGTTACATACTCTTATTCATGACAGTTAATGCACCATGCATCCTAGTATGCAAGTAGTAGTATGCAATAATCGCAGCAGAAAATAATGGTGATAAAGAAACTTTGATTCCATAATGACTAAATCGCAATGATTAATAAACCATAAATAGACTTCCACACTTAAGAGATCCACATAAGTTCATCATAACGTGGGAGAGAGAATCTCCATAATAGAAAAACTCCATAATTAGATTAATTCTCGCATTTGCTCTATGGTATATAGAGTCAATGCTTTAAATGTTAATATCAAGTCCCGCCTCTTCTCCAAATCTGGCTCAACCATTTGAAGTCAATGGTTCATCCTGCTCGTCAAATGCTAGTCATGACACAACTTCTACCATTTCGGGGGGAATGATAGTGGGTCCACAAGGTTGAGATTTACTTGAAATCTCAGTAACTTAAATAACCAGCTTGCACATAGATAATATATGCATGATTAATGATAAACATGAGATGCATGCTATGTAGAAAAATTTGTATTTGTCTCTCATCCAGATTTCTCAACATTTCTCAAAAAAACTTTAATGCACATTTTCTTTTAGAGAACATTTTTTACTTTCTCATTTCAAAATGACATTTCAAAAGAGAACATTTCATGCCTCATTGCTTTAAAAAAAACATAACATTTAATCGTTATTAAAACCATCATTAACATAACATAACATATGGTATCATCATAACTCCCGATTATGCACTGCGAGTACCTGTCGGTGACCGTAGTACAACTCATGTTGACACTACGTCTTTGTTTGCAGACATCGTAACCCAATGCATTGGTAACATAACCTCTCATCATAATGTAATATACTCACCAGCATTAGGTGCCATAATTGACTTCTCTATGACATTATTTAAAAAGAATCCATTCGAAACCCGTTATGGTTTTTGTCAACCCAGGGGTTACTACTCCATTTTTACTCACTCCAAAGTGGACAGAGGAGTTCCACTAGGATAATTCTTCATCCTAGTCTTTGTCGTGACAAAATTTCTTTTTCATGCCATGTTAAAATATGACATGTGCTTGTGAAGTATGCTCCATGTGAAAATAATAATTATATGCAATATGCTAAAAATTGTGAAAATTTCTTATGTCATGTAAGCAAGTGATCAAATAATCAATGTATCATATAAAATTTCATGCTAAAATGGCATTTATAATATGAATGTGACGTTTATACAAAAATCATAAATAAATTATTTAAGAGTAAGTTAGCTAACTTTCAGACTCTCTGTGGTTCTTAGAAAGTTTTACAGAACATAGAGCCTTACTCTCTTAGACTCTTGTCTGAAGAGTGGTTAGCTAAAAAGGTCATTTACGTTTGCCACAGAGGAGGAACTCTCTAGTTTATACGAAGGTCTCAGACTTACACAAGAGGAAAAACAAGAAATCCTCATCTCGAAAGAGGAAGTCTTGACATCAAAAGAAATGAGCAAAGAAATGCCTTATAGTACTTGTCGTTGTTGACAAAGAGGTGAACATGGGTGCATTCCGTGCTACTATGGGAAAGGTATGGAAGGTTGAAGGACACACAATCTTTAAGGAGATTGGTATGAACAAGTTCTTGGTACAGTTTCATAGTGCAACCAAGAAACACAAGGTCCTTCTGGGACGTCCCTAGTCCTTTGACAAGTTCCTAGTGTGCATCCAAGATTGTGTAGGTTGCACTGCCCCAAAGGATATTACTGTAACATACGGATCCCCAAATTAGGGCATTAAAATAGTTTTAGTCTATTTATTTAATTTTAGTCTAATTATTATTCATTTATTAAACATTTTTTATTATTTATCAAATAGGATTAGTATTATTTAGGGATAAATGTAGGTAATTTATCCATTTAGATTTTGCTAAGTTTTTTAATTATTAAACCATTGAACGAGTTTCCCTTAAAATGTACTTTTAATTTTTATCTTAAACTCTTAATGATCAGATAAATTTTACGTGTTTATCTTAGTCTCAAATTCCCAATACCAATCACACAACCATCATCTCCATTCAGAACCCATTATACAGACAATCTGTATCAATCACAACCTCTTCAAGTCCCTTCCTGTTTATAGATTAATCATCAAACTCCCACATGAAATCAAACTCTATCAGATCTTATCTTTTAGCAGCCATTGTTCAACCCCAACACAATCACGTGGTCTATATATATTCAACCATTGCTCTGCAAATTCAACAACACAACACCAGAGCCTACCTCCCTCAACCCGAGTGCATCTCATACCTAGAGAAAAATAAATCAAAACTTTCCTTTCACAGCATACCTTCCCCATAGCTCCACCCCAATCTTCCCCTTCACCATCGTTTTCCATAGCGCCGCCATGACTCCCAGCTGTCAGAGTCACCACCACGTTCACCCTCCTCTCTCACGGTAAGCCTTGTCTCTATCGCCCAAATGTTTCTATGGTTTTCGATTTTCTCCGTTCCTCCAAAGTAGGCTCTGTTTCTCTACAAGATACAAGATATAAAGTCGTTTAAGTCTTTTAGCCCCTGTCAGTTATACTCATAGGTAGCTTTTTAGTATTTACAAAAATTGCCACTAAAAGTTAACCGTGAAACTTTTCCGTTCTCTCAAATCAATCTCTCTTATTTTTCTCTCTCTCAGCTACCCTCTCAATAAATATTTATTACCCTCTTACCATATCAGAGTTGTACAAGCAAGATGATAGCTTTTCTTGTTTTCAATAAAGTAATACTTTTTTTTTTTGAGAACTCAAAACCATTTCATTAATTCAAAGGAGAAATACATGAGGGAGTTTCCTCCATTGTTACAATAAAATCAGAAATAGAGAGAGCATCTTTTGCTAACACGTGAGCCATTGAATTACCATTTCTCCTTACTGAGAAATGTCCCACTTAGCAAAATACTTAGTCAACTATTTAGCCTCATTAACAAACATACTAGCAGAATTCCAGCTTTCCTTATCACTTTTGAGAGCAATTACAACTTGCAAAGAGTCCCTTTCGATAATCACTTGAGATAGACCTATGTCCAAACCAACTTGAACTGCTTGTAGTGCACTAAGAGCTTCAGCAAGAAGAGGGTCAGGAAATAGAGGTTTTCTGGATCTCATAGTGGCTAAGACTTGGCCTGCATTGTCCCTTGCTACCACTCTAACTGCAACTAGGCCCTGGACATTGTCAACAGCACTGTCCCAGTTTATCTTAACCCAGTTTGAGGGAGGGGCCTGCCATACTTCAGCTGATATGCAACCTTTGTTGGGACTAAAAACTCTATGATCAACCTCCTCGGCTAGCATGTTGAGTAATCCTCTAGCTTTCTTAACCAACTCGTTAGGATGTGTAAGTTTTTCCTTAAAGATAAACTGGTTTCTTCACCACCATATTTTCCTGGCCACCACAGCAAATTCTTGCAGAACCTGGCTGTCCATAGACTTGGTTAATGCTTCAAAAAGTTGTAACATGGGGAGATTGGTGGTTGAGCATTTCTGTAGGCATTTAGAGCACTGGCTCCACACATCTCTTTTAGCCTCATAGTTCCAAATAGCATGAATGACACTTTCTGCATCCCTGCTACAGATTGGGCAGAGAGGGCTCTCTACCACTCTTTTTTTGAAAAGGTTGGATTGGGTGGGAAGGGCCTCAAGGCAAGCTCTCCATAAAAATACTCTATCACCAGGTTGAACTTTGAGGCTCCAAATTTATTTCCAAGCTTCTCTGAAGGAACCACTGCTCGAGGCTTGATCCTTTGTTGCCAGCTCCCTTGACATTGCCATTTGGTATGCACTTCTAACTGAGAAGCTGCCATCTTTGGAGCCTTGCCAAATGATTTTGTCCATGTTGTTTAGGAAACTAGTGGGGGTTTTCAAAATAATTTTAGCTTCTTTTGGATGAAAAACCTGTTGCATTAGAGTAGAATTCCACTGCTTGGAGAGGGGTCTGTAAGTTCCGAGACTCTAGCATTTTGGTCTAGAATTTTGACACTGCTGAGGACCTTGCTAGGAGTTGGATAAGCCAGCCATTTATCCTTCCAAATAAAGGTGTCACTTCCATTGCCTATTCTCCAGTATGCTCTTAACTCCACAAGGGATCTAGTTGCAAGGAAACTTCTCCAGATAAAGAAGGTTTAGGTCCCATTTTTGCCTGCTGAAATGTTGAGTTTTTGAAGAACGTTGCTTTCGAAACCTGTGCTGCAAGGGACTCAGGTTGTTGGATTAGCCTCCATCATTGCTTTGAGAGCATTGCTAAGTTGCAGAACTCGAGATCTTTGACCTCTATTTGATGTAGGTACGGGTCACTTTTAAAATATGTTATTACGTTGTTACCCTTCCCTCTAAATCATGGAAGCATGTGATTATAGTAATAGTTTACGATAGTTGAAGTATTATTAAGGAATTGAGTATTTCCCATGATAGAGCATTTTCAGGATAAAGTATATTACAAGCTTTAAATAAAATTAGTAATTATTAGATTTAGAACATGGTGGAATAATGACTAAATTGCCTTCCTTAGTATGAATTTAATAGAATATTATGACACATCCTTCTAGAAATTTAGTGACGTTAGTACTTCGTATAGAAACGAACTACGAGAAGAGATTCTGAAAATTAGCGCTGCGAGGTAAGTAGCTTGATAATAAATTAAGATTAGCATACGTTAGCTAGTTATATATATTATTATTAAAGCTAGTTCTTTCGAAACCAGTGTTTACATACCATGCATGTCATGATATTTGTAAGCATGTCATTCATCATATTTCATTTTGCATATTATAGTTATGTATGTATCATGCATCTCACATTGCATAAGACACGCAAGCTATCTTAAGTTCAAGTGCAAGATAAGATAAATCAATTAATCATATGATCATTTAGATGCATGGTGCCAATGCGATTTCAGGGTGGGCATGCAAGTCACGGACTCAAGCATGGTCCACGGTATTATGCCAGAGTACTACATAGTTAGCTTTCTTTGCTACAGTAGGGGAAGTTAGTACACAACCTTGCACAAATGGTTAAGTGTGTTAGTTAGCCAGATCAGTCAGATAAATCAGAACAGTCAATTAATTTAGATAAATCAGTCATATGCATAGAATAAGCATCAGCATGAATTATCATGATTTTAAGTTCTCAACTTTAAATGATTTATGAAAAAAATCTTATGTTAAATATGTGTACGTTATGATGGGTTCTTACTGAGTTTTCGACTCAATTTAGTATTTTTTTTTTTTATGTTTTTAAACCACCCCAGGTAAGTATGATGATGAGAACGAGCAAGCAGGCCAGGCTTAGATGGAGCAATTGATTAAATTCTAGACTTTATAGAATAAACTATTTTTTTATAACATAAAATTTTATTCAATTTATTTTATTTAATATTTTTTGGAGACATGTTTTATTATTAGAAACATGTTTTATTATTCCAGACTTTATTTTATTAGAAAAATGAGATCTCTTACCAGGATATTTTTATGAAAACATGTGACATCTCCAACTTACGGGAAGGGGGTGTTACAATTACTTTTACTAGGGAGCCCTTCTGGATATAGCTTCATGATCTACCGTTTGCTGGGATGAACAAAACCATGGGAGAAAGACTGGGTGCATCTATAGGCACTGTGAACACGGTAGATGTTGATGCTAATGGTATGGCATGGGGTAGTTACATGAGAGTGAAGGTATTAGTTGATATTTCAAAACCATTAGCCATAGGTCGTTTTCTGAATATGGGTGAGAAATGTCTCTGGATCTCATTCAAATATGAGAGATTACCAATGTTCTTCTTTCAATGTGATGTCATTATCCATGTTAAACTTAGGTGTCCAAGTTCTACTTCTGATGGAGGATAATGGGAAGGGCAACCAGCTCAATACGGTCCATGGTGTAAGGACGACCCCCATCCAAAAGCTGCCCAGAATTTCAGTAGAAGGAGGGAAGGGTTTGAAGATTCAGACTATTGGCACCAAAACAAGTATGAGGCAAAGAGGTATGATGATGTTAGGATGGGAAATGAAGATGAGGGGGCAGCTACCTCGACCTCAGAGCAAGTTGACCTTTGGAGCTCTGACAGTGGTCAGTTGATTGGGTCTAAATTTGGCAAGGGTGCTAACCTTGGTTTCCAAGTTCAATCTGCCTTACCAATTCTGGTAAATGTAGGAAGCCTCGAGACCTCCCCACCTTTGGCTGGTATGCAAGTAAAGGATATGGCAGTTTCCAGTGCCCCCCTCCCACACCATGTTTCCTCTCTCCTCCCAGAATGATGTCTATGTAGTAGGCCCTGTCCCAGGGGACAACAAGGTGAGTTCTTCCTCTCTTACATCTCTTGAAAATGCAACCAAGTTTGGCAACCTGAAGGGTGCTCATAACTGGAAAATGAGGACTAGGGGGTTGGGGAAAAGGCTCTAGTTGGCTCTTCTGATATGATCATGGTTGTTGATGACAAGCCAAGTAAAAAAAAGAGAATTGGGGAGGTGAATAATAGGCCCATTTTAACTCAAAAGAGTGCCAAACAAGCGAAATTGGCAGAGACTATGCAACGGCTCTGCCAGTCATCATGAAACTCCTAACTTGTAATTGCTGAGGGTTTGGGAACTCTCGGTCAGTTTGTAAACTCCACCTACTGGTGAGAGACAAGATCCCTAATGTGATTTTTCTAATTGAAACCAAATGCAAAAGAGATGAAACTATTTGAAACAAATTGGCTTTTGATAACAGCTTTGTAGTGGACTGTATTGGGAGTAGTGGGGGACTTGCTTTCCTTCAGAGGAAGGTTGTGAATGCTGTTTTGAAATCCTACTCTCAGGTTCGTATATCTATGTCTATCTCTTTTGCTTGTCTGGACAAAAGATGGACTTTAGTTGCGTTCTATGGGTAGCCTGTGGTTGCCAAGAGGAAAGAGAGCTGGAATTTGTTAAGGCTTCTGAAACCTAGCCACCAAGTCCCCTGGTTGTGCATGGGGGACTTCAACGAAATTATTTCTCAAGATGAAAAATATGGTGCATCTGATAGGCCTTATAAACAAATGGAGGAGTTCAGGCAAGCTTTAATGGACCACAATCTGGGGGACCTTGTCTACTTAGGCTCCAAATTCACTTGGTGTAATAATAGGGGAATGTGACTTTACTAAATAAAGATTGAATAGGTGATTACACCCAAAGAATAACGTAGCTGTCACAATATAGATCGGGGTGTCGATTCCACAGGGAGATAGTAGAAACACTAAAAGAGACTAAAAATTTAATAGAACAAAAATCAAAGTAGCAATGTAAGATGAATCCTTTCTGAAAAGAAAGAAATTGAAGAGCCAAAACGTAATAATGAAAAGCTTTGAGCAGAATTAATAACAACGAAGCATTGGGAATCAATGAACTTGATAATTCTATTCATAGTAGATTCATTGTATGCTCAATAAGAGATCATAGCACTAGACTCTCTAACTGGAAAATATATCTTTATAACCAGTTTGTTCAAATGTAATTCTTGAGAACCACTCTTCTTTTGAAAGCACTGATTGCTGTCCTATTAGACTTAGATTCGAAGACAACAATATAATGAATAGCAATATTGCAATAGAGAATCACTCCAATAAGATTAACAACTAGATCTGAACATAAACACCTCAACAATCCTATAGAGAAAGCATGACTGAATCTATGAAAAGTATTGGTTATAAAATTATCCAAATACAAGAAAGACTAATAAGAGATGATAAACAAGAATTGTATCAGCAAGAAAGTTTATTACATGAATCCAATAGAATTGAAATCATCATCATTTAAGCAAGTTCATCCATAGCTTCACCAAAGAATTAGCTCTCCTTTAGAAAGAAGAAGTCTGTTTCTGGAAGATGAATTTCTACAAAAGAAAAAACCCCCCAACCAAAAGCAACCGTCTACCTCTCCATATTATAGACTTTATCTCCTTCTTCCTTCAAGCCATCATCTTTTGGAAAGAAAATCACGTGCCAATCTCACGAAGGTAGTGTTCTAGATTTCCAATTGCATATTGACAGCCATTTTTAGCATAGTAAACGGCCGAATTGGAAAATTACTATTTCTGAAACAAATGTATCCCATTAAGTGTGTTTTCCAATGCATCTTGATTCGTCTCAATTGGAAATATGACAAGGAAGATATGACCATAATACTGATGGATACTCAAGAGAAGCTGCAGATTCTGAATTTTTTTCATTAATTGCTCTTTCCTTCATTGTTTACGATGCAAAACTCTTTGACTTTGGAAGTATGAAATTATCCATTGATTTTGCTTTTCTTCCTTATTAGCCAGACTTCAGCATAATCATTTTAGATTGATGTCTGCAACAAAATCATTAGACACTGAATCAAAACTTGGGCACTATGGAATTAAAGTTTAAATTGGGAAAACATAATCAAAATGCCCAAATAACACATATAATCTAACACTTAAACTCGTAAAAGCAATGTTTAGAGTACACTTTTGTGCACTCATCACCCCCCAACCAGCTTATTGGTAGTCTCTAGCAATTCAAGCGTCAAGGTAGCAGAAAGAAAAATATCCCAACCCGAAATGTAGAACTTCCACATAAACAATGCAGTAATATCTAGACATATCCAGCAACATATTCATAAGAGATATGTAGTGCTACCTGTAACAGCCCGCTAGAAATTCATTGGCGGAATTTCTATTGACTTTAGGAATCTCGTGAAAATCCCATAAGTTTTTACGAATCGACCTATTGCATAGGTTTTAGTCTGTCAACATAGTCAGTGTTATCACTCACTATGTTGCTAGAAATATGAGTTTTATTTATTTGAGGTGGTTAGAAGTGTCAGAATGCATTATGGCCTACGCCATTACACTCAGTGGATTATTTAGGATTTTATGGCACAATATCCTATTTTCATAATTCCGGACGAAACGTCTGTTGGAAATTGTGAAATTATTTTTAGGGGCACTTCGAGGTTAAATTTCGGTAAAATATTTTCACTATAAGTTAATATGAATATTTGGGAATTTTTAGTACTAAGTTTATGATTCACTTTTTCGAAGTGAATAGTAACCTCGGTAAGAGCACCAATTGCAGTGTTTCGAAATCACAGTGTGGAATGTCCAAATTGGATTAGAGAAGTTTTATTTGGACACTTGGCAAGATCTTAGCCACACTTAAGGGCACCATAAGGAACGTTTGTTGGATTTGAAGGAATGAAGGTGTGAGATCATGTCGCTTAAGCAAAACTTTGTTTCATCTGCTCAACCAAATTGTGCCAGATCAAAGAGGTTTTCAATCCTAGTGAAATTCTAAATGGTGGGAATCCAATCGAAAGCCCAAAAGCATGGTTGAAATCGAAACCCTAAACGGTTTCCCCAAAACCCTAAAGTTGGCCTCTAAATATTTTCTAATCCGATTTCTAGCATTGTGTTTAATCACTTGATTAAATCACTTCCACATGCTATTAATCCTTCAAATTTGTGTTAGAACATCATTATCCAACCTTGTTAACCTTGAAAAATTGATTGGACCAAGTGATATTGGATTTGGGCTTGATAGCAACCCAAACCCTCTTTAAACCCCAAATTTTAGGCCCATTCGGTTTAGGCCCTTTAAGGCCCACGAATTTGGTCACCATAGGATTGCTTCATGGCTAAGTTTTGTACCCCCACTTGGCTGGCCAGATCTGTACAAGAAGGTCCTAGAAGGTTCTAGAAAGACAAAGCAAAAGGGCCACCTCACTCTTTCACTCTCACACTCCACCTTGAGAAAAGATCTTGCTCTGATTTTTATGAGAAGAAAAGGCCAACACTCAACCATTCCTTCAGTCATATCACTTCCCATAGCTTGTGTAAGAAGCTCTTCAGTCCACTTCCCACGAAAAAGCAACTCTCCTTTACACTTTTCCTTCATAGAACACAAAAGACACTCTCGGACAGTTTTTCGTACCTCTTTTGAATGCCTGTTTCGAAGCTTTTGTAAGTGTTTCCTCGCAACGTTTCCTTCATCAAAAGTTGTTTCTTTTGGAGTCTAGTTTACGTGGATATCTTATTTGTTCCATTTGGAGATCATTTGATTGGTAAAAAGTTGTTTAGACCCCAGAAAGGTCATTCTGGGCGATAAACTGGAGAGTGTGTTATATTTTGGAGTTTTTGACCAAGCTAATGAATAGATCTTGGTCCGAAATTTTTATGGAGTACTGTTAACATGTGTATATGATTATTGGTTGAGGATTTGTTGCATGATTAAAAGTTTTGGTGAAATATTTTCTTAGGTCTAGAAACTTAGAAACTGGAAGAGGAAAAACAGTTTCTGTTTTGAGAAAGTTTAAATCTTTTATGGTTTAATCTTATTCCAATGGCTTTGATATTTTTATTGGAAGATCCTAAGCATCTTATATACATGTTAGAATGTTATTTTGAAGATATTTGATGTTAGTTTCGAACATATGAAATTTTATGGAAGGAGATATTCGGTTAGGCCAAAGTGATGATGTTCTTGGCTAAATTTATGTTTTGGTTGATGTTTACCCATGTGATCTTGAGTTTGAAGCTTGGATCTGTTTTAGGACACCTTTTTGAACCATGTGATGTTTTGGTTTGAAGATCACTTCTTTATAAGTCATGGATCAAGAGGTTGATCAAAACAAGTTAGAAACAAAATTCTGTTTTGAACTTAGAAGAGAAACCAAAAAGTTCAAGTATGGTTTTAGTGATTTTGATGACTTTTGTTCATGATTCAAAACATGATTATTCTTAAGAATATGTTATGAGTGTAGTAGAAGAAAAATTTTGGTTTAATCATGAGTTTTGAGATTTGAAAGAATTACAACAAAAAGCAAAGGAAATAGCCTTTGTAAGTTTCGGCCATATAGAGTTTTGATGGTTGTGTTTAGTTTTAAATTTTTATGAATTGATATTTGAGTTTAGGACAAAATTTACATAAGGTATGTAAATTTTGGTGATTTTTGAAGTTATGATGCAAAATCCTTAAGTTAGGGGTAAAATGGTCATTTTCCCACATGTAGAGGGTAAAATGGTAATTTTACTCTAAGTTGATATTTTTCCATATTCCTAATTGTTAGTGATTAAGTTCTAATTTTTAGAAATCACTACTTTCAGTTTCCCGTGATCGCACTTGAGTTTTGTCTCGAAGCGCGAAGATCGAGGTAAGTTAGCTTTTAACTTACTATCAATTTAATGTGTATGTGTGATAAGTAAGGGAACTAAATTGTATGTATGCATGTTATCATATGTGCCATGCCAAGTCATTATATATTTATCTGTTACACAGAATTTATTCTGTCATGAATTATTCATCTGTTACACAAGATATTCTGTCACGTATTGCTATACATGCTATACATTGCAAGTATGTCATGTTAAGTTAAGTATGCCATCTGTTACATGTATTTCTTGTCATGTAATATTCATTGTCACATGTTACGCCACGTTAAGAAATGTTGTCTGTTATATGGTATGCCATGTTACGAAATGTTGCATGTTACATGTATGACATGTTATGAAATGTTCTCTGTTACATTTATGTCTCGAAGTATGTCATGTCTGTCGTCCTACGTTCATGTCACGTTATGTTACGTCAAGATTTCTGTCTTTTATGTCACGTTCATGTTACGTCACGTTACGAAATGTCATGTCTGCCAGTTAAGTCATTCATGTCAATCACGACCCTAAGCGCTAGGATGGGGTAATATCCTAGTGGAACTCCTTTGTTCACGCTGGAGTGTCTAAATAGGTGTGAAATTCCCTGGGTTGACGAAGTACAGTCAACAGGTTGCGAATGGGGCCTAATTAGCTGGTCACCGGAGCGCGCCAGGCACTAACGCCGATGGTGCCACACATTATGTTATGTGTGTCCACAGCAAGTGTGGCACAAACAGATAAGTCATGGGGCCACAACAACTGTGGAGCATGAAGTATGGGGCCACAACAACTGTGGAGCATACACTACGTGAGACACAGCAATTGTGACACGTAGAATACGTGGGGCCACAACAACTGTGGAGTACGTATTAACGCACTCACAGCTGGTATAGAAACCTGTGATGTGATGCGGTAATCGGCAGGGACACACGGCTCAAGGGGACCTGTGTAGCACCCATATGGTCATGTTAATGATTAAGTCTATTGAATAAGATTCCAAGTTCAAGTCATGTTTCACGTTATGTTATGTTCAAGTTTACGTTCACGCAATCATGGTAATCCCATAAGACAAGAATATGTTCCAAGTTCATGTTATGTTATGTTCACGTTTACGTTATGTTCCAAGTTCACATTTATGTTATGTCATGCTCAAGTTCAAGTTCAAATTATGCATGTTCACGTTCATGTTATGTTTCAAGTCCATGTTATGTTTCAAGTCACGTTCATGCTAAGCTTCAGTTTCAGTTTAAGTTATGCCAGTTATGTTATGTTGTATGTCAAGTTATGCTATGATTACTTACGATTTGATTATGCATTTATACTTTTACTGCCATACATGCATCATTAACTTGTGTTGAAGTTTTTTGTTAACTTACTGAGATTTGTAATCAAATCTCACTGTGGTAGTCCCAACTACCATTCCCCCCGAATGGTAGATTTTGTTACAGGATCAGAAGGAGAACCAGGAGTTGACTAACTAGAAATGGTCGACTAAGCAACAAGGCGACGTAGATGTAGTTACCTTAGATTACTACATGTATTTTGTGGAGTTCAATCTCCAGCACTCTTTTGTTCACAACCATTTTGGATTAGTGTTGTGATCTTAGTTGTTCAGTATATCTTTATGTATCAATTATGTTTTAAGTAATTGGGATATTTTAGTTTGGTGCATAGTATTGCAAAAAAAAAAAAAAAAATTATCCGCTGCGAATATTGCATAATGCTAGATGCATGTTAGGAATATTGCATCTTATATGTCATGAACGGGGGCAGGTAACCTTGTGTTGCATGTCTCGACGCTTCAAATGTCCGTCCGATCCCAAGCGAAATTTTGGGGCGTCACAGGGTGGTATCAGAGCAATACGTCTCTGGGCTTAAATCCACATGTCCTTAGGAAATGCACCAAATATTAGGCTTGAATTTTTTTTAGTATGAGAAATAGTACGTGAATATAATACGTGTACTCGTGTGTTTCAGGAAGTGACACATGACTCGCGGTAGGATACCTCGGAACCCAGAGGGAGGCAACAATCAAGAGAATCAGAATCCCCCATTGGATGGAGGATTAGCTGAAGCTGTACGTTTGTTGGCTGAGGTGCTCAGACAACAACAACAGCAACAAGCGCATGTACCTAGACCCGAAGTCAGGGGTTGTCCTTATGAGAAGTTCTTGATCCACCGTTATCCAAACTTTTGTGGCAGTGAAGAGCCATTGAAAGCCGAGAAATGGATTATGGATCTCGAAAGGACATATGAGATCTGTGGTTGTACTGAGGACCAGAAGGTTCTATACGCTGGATACCTATTCCAAGGAGAAGCTGGAAGGTGGTGGGATACACGAAGGCAGCTCCTAGTTAGGGAACTAGGAAGTCTCACTGCACTGTCATGGGAGAGATTTAAGGAAGAGTTCGACAACAGATTCTTCCCTGATTCTGCCAAACAGTTGAAGGCCCAGGAGTTTGCGAGTTTAACTCAAGGCAGTCTGACTGTAGAACAGTATGCTGCTAAGTTCATGGCGTTAGGAAGGTTTGCACCACACTTGATTTCTACTCAAAGGATGCAGGCGCAAAAGTTTCAAGCAGGACTTCAGCCAAGGGTCCGTAGTCAAGTAGCTTGCCTGAGAATCGAGAATTACCAAGAATTGGTAAATGTGGCCGCGATAGCAGAGGCTGAGCAGCGAGGTCTGGCAATCCAGATCAATTCCGAACGAAAGAGGACCATGCCCTTTGCTGCAAGCGGTAGTGCCGAGAAGAAGAGGTCTTTTTCCAGCCCAGTGAAAGGCAAGGGAATAGTAACTGGAGGACATATGCCATCTGCTTATCCGTTATGCCCTAAGTGTGGAAAGCGTCATCCTGGAGAATGTCGTAGTGGTTATGGAGTTTGTTATCGATGCGGGAAACCAGGGCATTTGATCAGAGATTGTCCCAACACTGCCCAAGGTAGTGGAGCTGGTGATCATAAGCCAAGGCCCCACATCCCAGCACGCGTGTATGCAGTAACCCCAGGTGATATCGATGCTGACGCATCAGAGGTTGAGGAAGCTGGCGTCATCACTGGTATTTCTCCTTAAAGTCCTTATGCTTATTTATTAATTTGAGTGTTGGAATATGGTTATTAATAGAATTACATTATATTTTATTAGGAAACGTCAATCTTTTAAGGTTCACAGCTTGTGCGCTATTTGATTCGGGCGCATCGCAGTCCTTTGTGTCTGCAGCGTTTGCACGAATTTGTAGTTTGCAAACTGAGCTTTTACCTCAACGGGTTGTAGTGTTAATTCCTGACGGGAATACGGTAGCTTGTACCCGTTTAGTTAAGGATTGTCCTGTTGAGCTAGATGGAAGGACGTTGAAGGCTGACCTGCTAGTATTCGGTCAGATGGAGTTTGACCTAATTTTGGGTATGGACTGGCTATTCAAACACTATGCTAAGATAGATTGTCGGAAGCGAGAAGTGGTGTTTGAATCCCCAAGTGAAGACATAATTAGGTACACGGGAGCTTCAGTTAAGGCCACCCCGCTAGTGATTTCGGCTCTACAAGCCAGGAAGTGTTTTGAGGTTGGAGCCTCAGCTTTTCTGTTGATGATTGTAGAAAAGACAGTTGGGAGTGAAGAAATCCGTGGGATACCTGTAGTTGAAGACTTCCCTGAGGTTTTTGTCAGCGAGCTAACTGGTCTACCACCGGATAGAGAAACTGAGTTCAAGATAGAGTTGGAACCGGCAACAACTCCAACTCACAAGGCCCCGTATCGTATGGCCCCTGCCGAATTGAAGGAGCTCAAAGTGCAGTTGGAAGAACTTTTAGAAAAGGGTTTTATCCGCCCTAGTTCCTCACCGTGGGGAGCACCTGTGCTATTCGTGAAAAAGAAAGATGGATCTATGAGAATGTGCATAGACTACAGAGAGCTGAACAAGGTGACGATCAAGAATAAGTATCCGTTACCCAGGATCGACGATTTGTTGGATCAGTTACAAGGAGCATCCGTGTTTTCAAAGATCGACCTACGATCCGGTTATCATCAGCTGAAAGTTAAGGAACAGGATGTGCCGAAAACTGCCTTTAGGACAAGGTACGGCCACTACGAGTTTTTGGTAATGCCTTTTGGGTTAACCAATGCTCCAGCCGCATTCATGGACATGATGAACAGAATATTCAGACCTTATCTGGATAGTTTTGTTGTCGTATTCATTGATGACATCCTAATTTACTCGAAGAGCGAGGAGGAGCATAGAAAACATCTAATTATGGCTTTGACTATACTCAAGGACCAAAACCTTTATGCCAACCTTAGCAAGTGCGAGTTTTGGCTTGAAGAAGTGAAGTTTTTAGGTCACGTGATCTCTAGTGGAGGAGTAGCAGTGGACCCAAGCAAGATTGAAGCAGTAACGAACTGGCAGAGACCGACCAATGTGCATGACATTCGAAGTTTCTTAGGACTGGCTGGTTATTATAGGAGGTTTGTTGAAGGATTCTCTAGTTTGTCTGGACCACTCACGGCCTTGACTAAAAAGAACGTGAAGTTTGTTTGGAGCGATAAGTGCGAGGCAAGTTTTCTTGAGTTGAAGAAAAGACTTACGACCGCACCGGTACTTACATTGCCGGAGCCTCTTAAGCCTTTTGTAGTGTATAGTGATGCATCTAAAGCAGGACTCGGATGTGTGTTGATGCAAGAAGGGAAAGTAATTGCTTATGCTTCACGTCAACTGAAGAATCATGAGCAGAATTATCCTACGCACGATTTGGAATTAGCTGCAGTGGTTTTTGCTCTTAAGATTTGGAGACACTACTTGTATGGCGAAAAGTGTGAAGTTTTCACAGATCACAAAAGCCTCCAATATCTGTTCGAGCAGAAGAACCTTAATATGAGGCAGAGAAGATGGTTGGAATTAATCAGCGATTATCAGTGCAACATCAAGTACCATCCCGGAAAGGCCAATGTGGTAGCTGATGCTTTGAGTCGCAAGTGCAGATCGGAGGATTCGTCTATCTTGTCATCAGAAGTGAATTCACTCTTATGTAGTATGAGAAAACTGTTGATCGAGGATCGTAGTCAGGAAGTCATTCTGACCACCGTTCAGGAGTTCATTCCATTGGATTGGGAAGAACTGAAAGACCGTCAAAAGAAAGACAGTAAGCTTGCAGAAGTCATCGGGAAAATTGAGAAGTCGGAAGGACCGAAGGACTTTAGCATCAGAGAAGATGGAACTTTGTATTTCAAGAACTGAAGGGTCATCCCAGCAGACCAAGAGTTAAAAGGAAAGGTAATGAAGGAAGCTCATAACACACCTTACACTGCTCATCCCGGTAGTACAAAGATGTACCAGGATTTGAAGCAGCATTTTTGGTGGAAACCTAGATTGCCCTTATATTGGAGACTTTTATATGGGGAGTAAAAGCTTGTCTTAAGGATTTACGTGAGCAGTAAGAACAAATTCTTTGGATTAGAGTCAGAATAAGAGGCAACTCATGATGGATAGAAGAGCTATGTTAATCATAAGAGAGAAACTCTTGAGTTGAGGTTAATAGCTGATCGTTTATCAAGGTACCACCTAGGAGGAGGAACGATTCGTGGTGATTATGAAGGAGTAAGCTAGTCCTAGGCAGATATAATTCCTTGAGGAAATAGAGAATGTGAATTCAGTTGTGTATGGATTTTAAATTCTTCCAAATTGAACTGCATGAATACTTGAAGTTTTAGATTTAGAGAGTATGCTGGTACGATTTGACCTACCTTGTGGAAGGACTCCAGTACAAATTGATATGATTTGAGAGAGAAAGAGTTAAGAATGGTAGATATATATACACGTTGTGGATAATTCATTGAATAGTGAAGAGAATAGTGATTTCTTTTAAGCAAGGAGTCAGTAACCTAAAAAGTCTAGAAGTCATTAAGTTTAGGCAGTAATCTTTGGGATTGTTATGCCTTAATGTTATAGTGATAGTCTTTTTGTATAACCATGTGATGGTTATAGATAAGAATAGTGTTGACTACGAGAAGGAGGCGTTATTTCAAGAAGAACGAGACCTGCCCCTTGGGCGTGATGAGGCATCCAGTGATGGGCAATAAGTTGGTAAGCAACTTTTTCTTTTGAGCGTATTTTATGTTTGTACTTACGTCGATTTCGAGGACGAAATCTTTTTTTTAGGAGGGGAGGATGTAACAGCCCGCTAGAAATTCATTGGCGGAATTTCTATTGACTTTAGGAATCTCGTGAAAATCCCATAAGTTTTTACGAATCGACCTATTGCATAGGTTTTAGTCTGTCAACATAGTCAGTGTTATCACTCACTATGCTGCTAGAAATATGAGTTTTATTTATTTGAGGTGGTTAGAAGTGTCAGAATGCATTATGGTCTACGCCATTACACTCAGTGGATTATTTAGGATTTTATGGCACAATATCCTATTTTCATAATTCCGGACGAAACGTCTGTTGGAAATTGTGAAATTATTTTTAGGGGCACTTCGAGGTTAAATTTCGGTAAAATATTTTCACTATAAGTTAATATGAATATTTGGGAATTTTTAGTACTAAGTTTATGATACACTTTTTCGAAGTGAATAGTAACCTCGGTAAGAGCACCAATTGCAGTGTTTCGAAATCACAGTGTGGAATGTCCAAATTGGATTAGAGAAGTTTTATTTGGACACTTGGCACCATAAGGAACGTTTGTTGGATTTGAAGGAATGAAGGTGTGAGATCATGTCGCTTAAGCAAAACTTTGTTTCATCTGCTCAACCAAATTGTGCCAGATCAAAGAGGTTTTCAATCCTAGTGAAATTCTAAATGGTGGGAATCCAATCGAAAGCCCAAAAGCATGGTTGAAATCGAAACCCTAAACGGTTTCCC
Source organism: Juglans regia (assembly GCF_001411555.2). NCBI lineage: Eukaryota > Viridiplantae > Streptophyta > Magnoliopsida > Fagales > Juglandaceae > Juglans > Juglans regia. The sequence continues at coordinate 6,537,286 of NC_049909.1, read as the reverse complement.
CAAAACCCTAAAGTTGGCCTCTAAATATTTTCTAATCCGATTTCTAGCATTGTGTTTAATCACTTGATTAAATCACTTCCACATGCTATTAATCCTTCAAATTTGTGTTAGAACATCATTATCCAACCTTGTTAACCTTGAAAAATTGATTGGACCAAGTGATATTGGATTTGGGCTTGATAGCAACCCAAACCCTCTTTAAACCCCAAATTTTAGGCCCATTCGGTTTAGGCCCTTTAAGGCCCACGAATTTGGTCACCATAGGATTGCTTCATGGCTAAGTTTTGTACCCCCACTTGGCTGGCCAGATCTGTACAAGAAGGTCCTAGAAGGTTCTAGAAAGACAAAGCAAAAGGGCCACCTCACTCTTTCACTCTCACACTCCACCTTGAGAAAAGATCTTGCTCTGATTTTTATGAGAAGAAAAGGCCAACACTCAACCATTCCTTCAGTCATATCACTTCCCATAGCTTGTGTAAGAAGATCTTCAGTCCACTTCCCACGAAAAAGCAACTCTCCTTTACACTTTTCCTTCATAGAACACAAAAGACACTCTCGGACAGTTTTTCGTACCTCTTTTGAATGCCTGTTTCGAAGCTTTTGTAAGTGTTTCCTCGCAACGTTTCCTTCATGAAAGTTGTTTCTTTTGGAGTCTAGTTTACGTGGATATCTTATTTGTTCCATTTGGAGATCATTTGATTGGTAAAAAGTTGTTTAGACCCCAGAAAGGTCATTCTGGGCGATAAACTGGAGAGTGTGTTATATTTTGGAGTTTTTGACCAAGCTAATGAATAGATCTTGGTCCGAAATTTTTATGGAGTACTGTTAACATGTGTATATGATTATTGGTTGAGGATTTGTTGCATGATTAAAAGTTTTGGTGAAATATTTTCTTAGGTCTAGAAACTTAGAAACTGGAAGAGGAAAAACAGTTTCTGTTTTGAGAAAGTTTAAATCTTTTATGGTTTAATCTTATTCCAATGGCTTTGATATTTTTATTGGAAGATCATAAGCATCTTATATACATGTTAGAATGTTATTTTGAAGATATTTGATGTTAGTTTCGAACATATGAAATTTTATGGAAGGAGATATTCGGTTAGGCCAAAGTGATGATGTTCTTGGCTAAATTTATGTTTTGGTTGATGTTTACCCATGTGATCTTGAGTTTGAAGCTTGGATCTGTTTTAGGACACCTTTTTGAACCATGTGATGTTTTGGTTTGAAGATCACTTCTTTATAAGTCATGGATCAAGAGGTTGATCAAAACAAGTTAGAAACAAAATTCTGTTTTGAACTTAGAAGAGAAACCAAAAAGTTCAAGTATGGTTTTAGTGATTTTGATGACTTTTGTTCATGATTCAAAACATGATTATTCTTAAGAATATGTTATGAGTGTAGTAGAAGAAAAATTTTGGTTTAATCATGAGTTTTGAGATTTGAAAGAATTACAACAAAAAGCAAAGGAAATAGCCTTTGTAAGTTTCGGCCATATAGAGTTTTGATGGTTGTGTTTAGTTTTAAATTTTTATGAATTGATATTTGAGTTTAGGACAAAATTTACATAAGGTATGTAAATTTTGGTGATTTTTGAAGTTATGATGCAAAATCCTTAAGTTAGGGGTAAAATGGTCATTTTCCCACATGTAGAGGGTAAAATGGTAATTTTACTCTAAGTTGATATTTTTCCATATTCCTAATTGTTAGTGATTAAGTTCTAATTTTTAGAAATCACTACTTTCAGTTTCCCGTGATCGCACTTGAGTTTTGTCTCGAAGCGCGAAGATCGAGGTAAGTTAGCTTTTAACTTACTATCAATTTAATGTGTATGTGTGATAAGTAAGGGAACTAAATTGTATGTATGCATGTTATCATATGTGCCATGCCAAGTCATTACATATTTATCTGTTACACAGAATTTATTCTGTCATGAATTATTCATCTGTTACACAAGATATTCTGTCACGTATTGCTATACATGCTATACATTGCAAGTATGTCATGTTAAGTTAAGTATGCCATCTGTTACATGTATTTCTTGTCATGTAATATTCATTGTCACATGTTACGCCATGTTAAGAAATGTTGTCTGTTATATGGTATGCCATGTTACGAAATGTTGCATGTTACATGTATGACATGTTATGAAATGTTCTCTGTTACATTTATGTCTCGAAGTATGTCATGTCTGTCGTCCTACGTTCATGTCACGTTATGTTACGTCAAGATTTCTGTCTTTTATGTCACGTTCATGTTACGTCACGTTACGAAATGTCATGTCTGCCAGTTAAGTCATTCATGTCAATCACGACCCTAAGCGCTAGGATGGGGTAATATCCTAGTGGAACTCCTTTGTTCACGCTGGAGTGTCTAAATAGGTGTGAAATTCCCTGGGTTGACGAAGTACAGTCAACAGGTTGCGAATGGGGCCTAATTAGCTGGTCACCGGAGCGCGCCAGGCACTAACGCCGATGGTGCCACACATTATGTTATGTGTGTCCACAGCAAGTGTGGCACAAACAGATAAGTCATGGGGCCACAACAACTGTGGAGCATGAAGTATGGGGCCACAACAACTGTGGAGCATACACTACGTGAGACACAGCAATTGTGACACGTAGAATACGTGGGGCCACAACAACTGTGGAGTACGTATTAACGCACTCACAGCTGGTATAGAAACCTGTGATGTGATGCGGTAATCGGCAGGGACACACGGCTCAAGGGGACCTGTGTAGCACCCATATGGTCATGTTAATGATTAAGTCTATTGAATAAGATTCCAAGTTCAAGTCATGTTTCACGTTATGTTATGTTCAAGTTTACGTTCACGCAATCATGGTAATCCCATGAGACAAGAATATGTTCCAAGTTCATGTTATGTTATGTTCACGTTTACGTTATGTTCCAAGTTCACATTTATGTTATGTCATGCTCAAGTTCAAGTTCAAATTATGCATGTTCACGTTCATGTTATGTTTCAAGTCCATGTTATGTTTCAAGTCACGTTCATGCTAAGCTTCAGTTTCAGTTTAAGTTATGCCAGTTATGTTATGTTGTATGTCAAGTTATGCTATGATTACTTACGATTTGATTATGCATTTATACTTTTACTGCCATACATGCATCATTAACTTGTGTTGAAGTTTTTTGTTAACTTACTGAGATTTGTAATCAAATCTCACTGTGGTAGTCTCAACTACCATTCCCCCCGAATGGTAGATCTTGTTACAGGATCAGAAGGAGAACCAGGAGTTGACTAACTAGAAACGGTCGACTAAGCAACAAGGCGACGTAGATGTAGTTACCTTAGATTACTACATGTATTTTGTGGAGTTCAATCTCCAGCACTCTTTTGTTCACAACCATTTTGGATTAGTGTTGTGATCTTAGTTGTTCAGTATATCTTTATGTATCAATTATGTTTTAAGTAATTGGGATATTTTAGTTTGGTGCATAGTATTGCAAAAAAAAAAAAATTATCCGCTGCGAATATTGCATAATGCTAGATGCATGTTAGGATTATTGCATCTTATATGTCATGAACGGGGGCAGGTAACCTTGTGTTGCATGTCTCGACGCTTCAAATGTCCGTCCGATCCCAAGCGAAATTTTGGGGCGTCACACTACCAAAGTTTGTCTATTGAAACAACTCTAAAAATTCGTGTGTGCGCGCTAAGCCATAGCCATCTTACCAACAACCCATACACATACAACTTCGAGCACACCCTCAACTTCGAGGTATAAGTGTATATATGCAAAATGATAAACAAACATAAATCTCCACAATTGAAATGTTAAGTATTGAGAATTCAACAACTCTTACCACCAATCCACTTAGGATAAAAAAAAAGGTCAATAATTGAAGGTTTTATAAGGCTAAGGTCAGGTTAAAGAAAACAAGGGAAGATAAAAGAATTCACAAGAGCTTATAAATACATGCAAGAGGTCTTCACGCAATAATACATTAAGCATAACTCCCTCAACTTATTGTACCTTTTTTTTTTTACTCTCTCTCTCTCTCTCTCTCTCGTTTCTATCCTAGAATCCATTTTAACGAACCTGCCAACACCAATAAGAAACCACCACAGTACATCCCTTTCCTTGGCTTCCTTTTGTTTTTCAGATAAACATTTAACATTCCTGGCACATACTTTAAAGGTAAAAGGTATGAAAAAGATAATAATTTAGGCTCAACTCCAATGTGTTGAGGGTGAGAGAAACATGAGTTTACAAAAGAAGGCTAATTTTTCATTTTTATTTGGGCTCAAAATACTTTCTAATGGATAAAACATGGGATAGCTTGAAAGGCTCAAACGTTCATCCTAAATTGACCTCCATCATCTCCTGAGTATAATCAACCAACATGCTACAAACCATGTAATGACACTCTCAATAATTAAAAGTGAAAAGGAAGAACATGCTTTAAGTCAATGAACTTCACTTAAGGAATATCTCTCATAGTGACTCATGTGAAAGTTGCAACTAATGTTCAAGGGTGTCCGCTAATTGTACATGTTTAACATCCATCTTACCACGAAGGCTTACTTTGTGCTTAATGAGAATTATGAGAGTATCTCAATAGAGAACTAAGGTAGAAGAATAGACTCAAAAGACATACATTGAAATCTAGTCCAGATGTCAAAGCTTTAGTCATGTGAAAATTATGCACTTGGGTATGTTCCACCCCCAACCAAAAGCTGACATTGTCCTCAATGGCAAAAAAGGAAGCACAAGGGTATATAGATGAAGTGAGAAAGGTATCATCTGATAAGTGAAGGACAATTTTGAAACAACTCAAGGAACTCATTGCTGCAAAAACAAAAACAAAAACAGAACAAAGAAAGAAAAAAAAATAGAACAAAAATAAAAATAAAGAAAAATAGAGAAGCTAACTAACTACAAAGGTGGATGCAATGGTACTAAGTCTCATAAACAGGGTCTGCAAGAAGAGTGTTCTCCTCTGTAGGATTCAAACGCTCCCCAAGTTGCTTCAAACGATGTCCATTGACCTTAAATACACGCCCATCCTTTGGATCTTCAACCTTTACTACTCCATTCTCAAAAACATGTTTCACGATAAAGGGACTGGTTCACCTAGACGGTAGCTTACTTGGATGGAGATGCAGCCTAGAATCATATAAGTTGACTTGTTGTTGAGGCTCAAACTGATTTCTCATAATACATCTATCATGGAAAGCTTTCATCTTCTCCTTATAGATTCTAGAGTTTTCATAGGCATCGTTTCTCAACTCTTCCAACTCTGTCAGTTGAAGTTTTCTTTGCTTACCTATAGCACTTAAATCAAAGTTAAGGGCCTTGATAGCCTAGTAAGCCTTATGTTCTAGTTCTGCATGTAAATGACAAGGTTTTCCAAAAATAAGTCGATAAGGGGACATTCCAAGGGGAGATTTAAAAGTTGTACGGTATGCCCAAAGTGCGTCATACAGGCATAAGGACCAATCTTTGTGATTAGGGTTAACTGTTTTCTCCAAAATCTGCTTGATTTCCATGTTTGCAAGCTCTGCTTGTCCATTGGTCTATGGGTGGTATGCTGTAGAAACCTTGTGTACCACATTGTACCTATGCATCAAAGCCTCAAAAGAATGGTTACAAAAATGGGTGCCATGATCACTAATGATCACCCATGGTGTACCAAACCGAGATAAATTTTTTCTTTCAAAATTTTCATCACAATAGCATGATCATTGCTCCTGCATGGTACAACTTCAACCCACTTAGACACATAGTCAACAGCTGAAAGAATATAAAGGTAGCCAAGAGAAAGAGGGAATGGTCCCATAAAATCTATACCCCAACAATCAAATACTTCAATAGTCAAAATTGAATTTAGAGGCATCATATTACGACAGGACAAGACACCTAGCTTTTGGCATCTCTCACATGATCGACAAAAATTGTTAGTGTTCCTAAACAAGGTAGGCCAATAAAATCCACATTGCAAAATTTTTGCAGCAGTCTTTTTGATAGAAAAGTGGCCTCCACATGCATGTGAATGACAGAAGTTAAGAACTGTTACAATCTCATCGTCAGGAATACAACATCTCATAATTTGATCAGGGCAATATTTAAATAAGTAAGCATCATCCCAATAAAAATTGCATACCTCAACCAAAAACTTACGTTTGTCTATGCACTTCAAATAGAAGGAATCTCGCCTATAGCCAAATAGTTCACAATATGGGCAAACTATGGTAGGCGAATCATAGCAAATAACTGTTCAACTAGAAAGTCATCCTGAATAGGTGGAGTAGTGATAGTATCTTTGAACATCAACCTAGAAAGGTGGTCAGCCACCACATTCTCAACACCCTTTTTGTCTTTAATTGTGAGATCAAATTCCTGCAAAATCTAAATCCACCGGATTAGTCGCGCCTTAGCATCCTTCTTGGAGAGAAGGTACTTAAGAGTGACATGATTTATAAATACAGTGGTAGGTGATCCAATCAAATAAGCACGAAATTTATCTAATGCAAATACTACAACTAGCAACTCTTTCTCAGTGGTAGAGTAATTCATTTGAGCGGTGTTCAAAGTTCTACTAGCATAATAAATAACATAAGGTTTTCCCTCCTTCCGCTGTCCAAGTACCGCTCCCACTGCATAGTCACTTGCGTCACACATGATTTCAAAAAGAATATTCCAATCAGGTGGTTGCACAACTGATGTGGATGTTAATCTGTCAATTAGCGTTTTAAACACATCTTGACAAGCATTTGTCCACTCAAATGGGGCATCCTTAACAAGAAGGCTACACAAAGGTTGTGAGATCATAGAAAAATTTTGTATAAACCTTCTATAAAAACCAACATGACCAATGAAGGATCTTACCTCTTTTAACAGTTTTTGGAGTTGGCAGTTTTGAGATTAACTCAATCTTGGATTGGTCAACCTCTATACCCTTAAAAGTAACAACATGACCTAATACAATACCTGAGGACACCATGAAATGACACTTTTTCCTAATTGAGCACAAGGTGTTTCTCTTCATAGCGAACCAAGACTCTCTTCAGATTTATCAAACTAATGTCAAACGAAAAAAAGTCAAATCATCCATAAAACATTCCATACAGTTTTCAACCACGTCCCTAAATATGCTCATCATGCAGTGTTGAAAAGTCGTAGGTGCATTACACAATCTAAATGACATTCTTCAGAAAGCATACTTACCCAAAGGGCAAGTGAATGTGGTTTTATCCTAGTCTTCTAATGCGATTTCAATTTGATAGTAACCAAAGTAACCACCCAAAAAATAGTAAAAAGGGTCAGCAACTCGCTCAAGATTTGATCAATAAAAGGGAGGGGGAAATTGTCTTTTTTGGTGACAGCATTCAATTTTCTGTAATCAATACACATCCTCCACCCAATCACAAGCTTTGTGGGTACTTGCTCTCCCATTTCATTCTTTACCACAGTAACACCTGAGTTCTTGGGAACAACCTCCGTAGGACTAACCTATTTACTGTCAACAACATGATATATAATCCTTGCATCTAACAATTTTAACACTTCATTCTTTACCACCTCTTTCATGGTGGGATTAAGTCTGCATTGTGGGTCTTTACGAGGGTTAGCTCATTCTTCTAAATTAATTTTATGAGAACAGACTAAGGGGCTAGCACCTTTCATATTAGCAATGCTCCAACCTATTGCTGACTTTTCTCATTAAATGTGTGAAGCAATTGCTCACCTTGAGAGTCAGACAATTCAAATAATAATAGGAAATATATCACCTAGACCAAGGAAAGCATATTTTAAACCTTTAGGCAAAGGTTTCAATGACTTTTGGTGGCTCTGAACTTGTAAGAATCTATTTTTCACTTTTCTTGGGCAACTCCTTAATTTTTGGTTGCCAAGCCTTGTGCCATGATCTTGAGTTTCATAAAATAATAACACAAACATTAACAACATCAGATGAATCACTAATAATATCTAACTCAGAGTTAATAAGGAAGTATTCAAGGGCATCAGAATCATGAGCTGTGTGAACTCCCTTGTCTAAGAGTGTGTCAATCATGTACAATTACTGACACTTATCATCTTCTATTGGTTGTTTTCCAACATGTAAAATATTCACCTCGAGCGTCATATTTCCGAAAGAGAGTTTCATTAGACCGTTCCTGCAATTAATAGGAGCATTAGCAGTAGCAAGGAAAGGTCTACCTAAAATCAAGGGAATTTTAGAACAAGAATTAACAATAGAACTAGTGTCAAGAATTAAGAAATCAACAGGATAATAAAATTTATCAATTTAAATCAAAAGATCCTCCACCACACCTCGTGGCACTTTGACTAAATGGTCAGCTAGTTGTAATACCAAATGAGTGGGTTTGATTTCTCCCAACCCTAACTCCAAATAAATTGAATAAGGCATCAAATTTACACTAGCTCCTAAATCTAGCAAGGCTTGTCCAAACTCATGATTCTCAATATTGCATGCAATGGTTAGACAACCAGGATCCTTGTACTTAGGAGGAATTCGCTGCTCAATTAGAGAACTAATTTGCTCTGTCAGAAATGATGTCTTCTTAACATGGTACTTCCTCTTAATTGTACAGAACATTTTGATTTTGCATAAGTAAGAACTTGTTTTATAACATACAAAAGAGGAAGATTGATCTTTACCTACCTGAGATTCTCCAAGATTTCATTACTAAAATCCAAAGTTCGCATACCAAATTTTAAAGCTTGAGGAAATGGTACCTTAACTGGACTTTTGATTACCTCAGCTTCCTTGGGCAACTCGGCACTATCATTACTTTGTTCCTCTTTAATATACTCTGGCTTATCAATTGTTGGAATATGTAAGGACTTACCACTTTGTGTCACAATGGCATTGATCTCCTTCAAATTTCCTTGAGCCATATGTTGACCTTGGAGCGTGGGTTGAGCTTGAGAAGGGAACTTGTCACGCCCATTTATGCTCAACGAAGTCATCAACTTGGATACATGACTCTTTATCTCCTTATTTTCCTCAAAGACTCAAACTTTTGATTAGTTTTACCATGTGCCTCAATAAAAGCATGCAAAATATCTTCTAAGGGGTTCCTAGAAGAGAGAGATGTATGATAGTAGAGTAATTGATTGATGGTTGTGATTGTGCAGGATTGTGAGTGTCAGACTTCCAACTGGGTGATTTCTCCCACCAAGATTGTATGTATATGAGTAGGGTGAAAAGGGCTTTTTTATACATGCCAAGAGAATTGCAATCTTCCTCATACACTCCTCTCATCTCAGCAAGTGTTGGGCAATCTTGTGCAAGATGATCTATTTCCTGATAAACCAAACAAAGTTTAAGGGCATCAGCTTGGGGAATAATACGAGCTGCCACAGTTTCCTTTATCTTCAATGCCTCTAACTCTCTAGTTAGGCCCTCCATCCTTTCTTTCAAGTTATCTTCTACTCTGAGATGATAGATGCCTCCTCTAGAATGAGTTTGATTGGAGCGTGCTCGATTGGTACTGTCAAAAGCATTTGGTCCCGTCCAAGTGGGAGCTTTTTTCTGCAAGTTCATTCAAATACTCTATTGCCTCATCCGAATCCTTATGCAAAACTCACCATTACACATCATTTCAACAAATTGACACTCTCTAGGAGTAAGACCTTCATAAAAATAGCTAACTAGACGCCAGCTTTCATAACCATGATGGGGACACAAGCTAAGTAACTCTTTAAAACGTTCTCATGCTTGATACAAAGTCTCACTATCCTTTTGTGTAAAAGTTGAGATTTACGTTTTCAAAGCATTAGTCTTATGATGAGGAAAGTATTTATTGAAAAACATTTGGGTCATCTCAGCCCATGACCCAATCGATCGTGGTCTCAACGAATACATCCACTCTTTGCCTTATCCTTTATTGAGAAATGAAAGAACTTAAGTTGAACAACATCTACAGTGTCAAGTTGACCATGAAATGTAGCAACAACCTTTTCAAACTCCCTAATATGCACTTATGGATTTTCACTCTCCAAATCATGAAAAGTAGGGAGAAGTTGTATCATACCAGGTTCGAAACCCATTGGAGGAATATTAGGTAGAAATATAATGTAGGGTGAAGGTACTCATGTAGAGTCCTAGGTTGATCTTTGTGCACACTCATGTTAGACGAATAAAATGATGAAATAGAATGTGTATCAAAATTAGATGGTGTGTCAAATAGATTATCAAAGAGAGTATTAGCATCTACTTCAGGTCCTTGCAAATCTACCTAACTCGTCTCTATATCTATGCATGCAAACACTGAAAGAGAAAGGACAAAAAACTAAATCTAAAATTAAAAGAAAGCAAAAGAAAGGAACAAGTTTATCGCCTTTGGTGTGTCAAATTCAGTAAACCTATTATTCGAATGCGCTTCTTGAATTGTCTCCCTGGCAACGACACCAAAATTAGATTATGCCCAAAGAATAACGCGATTGTCGCAATATAGATTGGGGTGTTGATTCCATAGGGAGATGGTAGAAACACTAAAAGAGACTAAAATTTAAGAGAACAAAAATCAAAGTAGCAATGTAAGATGAATCCTTTCTAAAAAGAAAGAAATTGAAGAGCCAAAATGTAATAATGAAAAGCGTTGACCAGAATTAATAACAACGAAGCATTGGGAATCCCTTACTTGAACTTGATAATTCTATTCATAGTAGATTCATTGTATGCTCAATAAGAGATCATAGCACTAGACTCTCTAACCGGAAAATATATCTTTATAACCAGTTTGTTCAAATGTAATTCTTGAGAACCACTCTAATTTTGAAAGCACTGATTACTATCCTATTATACTTAGATTCGAAGACAACAATATAATGAATAGCAATATTGCAACAGAGAATCACTCCAATAAGATTAACAACTAGATCTGAACATAAACACTTCAACAATCCTATAGAGAAAGCATGACTGAATCTATGAAAAGCATTGGTTGTAAAATTATCCAAATACAAGAAAGACTAATAAGAGATGATAAACAAGAATTGTATCAGCAAGAAAGTTTATTACATGAATCCAATAGAATTGAAATCATCATCATTCAAGCAAGTTCATCCCTAGCTTTACCAAAGAATTAGCTCTCCATTCGAAAGAATAAGAAGTCTTCTTCTGGAAGATGAATTTTTGCAAAAGAAAAAACCCCCTCCAAAAAATAATTGTCTACCTCTCCACGTTATAGACTTTATCGCCTTCTTCCTTCAAGCCATCATCTTTTGGAAAGAAAATCATGTGCCAATCTCGCATAGTATTTTAGATTTCCAATTGCACATTGAGAGCCTTTTTTAGCATAGTAAAGGGCCAAATTAGAAAATTACTATTTTTTGAACAAATGTAGCCCATTAAGTTTTTTTTTCCAATGCATATTAATTCGCCTCAATCAAAAATCTGACGGGGAAGATATGATCATAATACTGATGGATACTCAGAGAAGCTGTAACAGCCCGTTAGAAATTCATTGGTGGAATTTCTATTGACTTTGGGAATCTTTTGAAAAATCCATAACTTTTTACGAATCGACCAATCGCTCAGGTTTTAGTCTGTCGTCATAATCAGTGTTATCACTCACTAAGGTGCTAGATTTGTGAATTTAATTATTTGAGATAGTTAGAAGTGTCAGAATACATTATGGTCTGTGCCATTAGACTCAGTGGATTATTTAGGATTTTATGGCGCAATAACCATTTTTCATAATTTCGGACGAAACGTCTGTTGGAAATTATGAATTTATTTTTAGGGGCACTTCGGGGTTGAATTTCGGTAAACGATTTTCACTATAGGTTAATATGAATATTTAGAATTTTTTAGTACTAAGTTTATTATGTTTTTTTTAGAGTGAATAGTAATCTCGATAAGCGCACCCATTGCAATGTTTTCAAAATCACAGTGTGGAATGTCCAAATTAGGTTAGAGAAGTTTTATTTGGACACTTAGCAAGATCTTAGCCACACATAGTAAATGGTATTAGACACTTGGCACAAAGAAGAACCTTTAGATAGATTTGTGAAGGAATCGATCATGCCACCTAAGCGAAGCTGTGTTTCATCTGTTCAACTAAATTGTGCCAGACCAAAGAGGATTTCAACCCTAGCAAAACCCTAAATGGTTGGAATCCAATTGAAACCCCAAAAGCTTGGTTAAAACCAAAACCCTAAATGGTTTTCCCAAACCCTAAACTTGGCCTCTAAACCCTTTTAAATCCGATTTCTAGCATTGTGTTTAATCACTTGATTAAATCACTTCCACATGCTATTAATTAATCAAATCCTTGTTATGAAATCATTATCCAACCTTTTAAACCTTCGAAATTTGATTGGGCCAAGAAAAATTGATTTTGGGCTTGATAGCATCTCAAAACCCTAACCAAACTCCCTTTAAACCCCAAATTGAAGCCCACTTGGTGGGGCCCACCAAGGCCCACGAAATTGGCCACCTTGGCAAAGCTTCATGGAGAAGTTTCCTCTCCCACATGGCAGACCATCCACTGCCATTGGCTGCATCCAATAGTGCCTTGATGTGAAGGAGAAATCCACTCCATCAACCTCCATCTTTCACAGCTGCTGCAGGCAATCTTTGCACCTCACTATTCTCCACTTTATGTCACATAGCCACCTCCAATCAAGGGTCATTCCAGCCCACAACTTCCCCCTCCAGGAGTCTATAGTCGTGCAAGGCACTTTTCATTCCATTTTATCACTTCCTTTCCCCGTTCTTAGAGAGAAACCCAAAAGAGCTCTCTCGGGCAGATTTCTGGGACATTTGGCGTGGCCATTTACGACCCTTTGTAGGTATTTTTGCACAATGATTCCTTCACATACATTGTTCATCTTTGAGTCTAGTTTCCGTGGATATCTTATTAGTATCATTCCATGCTCATTTGATCGGTAAAAAATATTTTTAACCATGGAAAGGTCATTCTGGGCGTGAAACTGGAGAGTATGTTATGTTTTGGAAGTTTTGACCAAGCTAATGGACATATCTTGGTCCGAAAATTTTATGGAGTGTTGTTAACATGTGTTTATGAATGTTCATTGAGGTTTTGTTGCTTGAATAAAGCTTTTGATGATAGATTTTGTTAGAGTTAGAAACTTGAAAACTGGAAGTGGAAAAACAGTTTCTGTTTTGTGAAAGTTTGAATATTTCGTGGTTTAATCTTATTCCAAAGGCTTTGATATTTTTATATGATGATCCTAAGCCTCTTATATACATTTTAGGATGTTATTTCGAAGATATTTTGTATTAGTTTTAAAGATATGATTTTCTATGCAAGAGGATTTCGGTTAGACCTAAACTTTGATGTTTTTGAGTTAGATCCATGTTTTATTAAATTTTAGCCATGTGATTTTAAGTTTGATGGTTGAATCTTCTTTAGGACACATTTTTAAACCATGTGATGTGTTAGTTTGAAGATCACATGTCTTTAAGCCATGAATCAAGAGATTGATCAAAGTTAGTTGGGAAAAACAGTTTCTGTCTTGGACTAAGTTTAAAACCAAAAACTCCAAGTGTTGTTTTGTGATTTTTGGTGAGTTTGGTTTGATGATTTAAGGCATGTTTGATATTAGGATGATGTTATGAATATGTTAGAAGTAAGATTTTATTTTTTGGAATTCTTGGAGATGTTTTTATTAAGGTCAAAACTTGTGATTTAAGGTTTACTTTTTTTTAAAAAGTTTGGGTCTTTTCACAAAAAGTTTGGTGTTGATGATTAACTTTTCTTAATAGATATTTTAAGTGTATTTTTAAACTTAGGATAGGAAGATCCTTATCACAAAATTTTGGTTTAATCATGAGCTTTGAATATGGAAGAAATTGCAACCAAAATCAAGAGAAATGGTCTATGAATGTTTCGGTCATTGTGAGTTTCCATAGTTGTGATTGGTTTTAAATTTTTCTGAGTTGTTATTTGAGTCTAGGACAAGATTTACATGAGGAATGTAAATTTTGGTAATTTTTAGAATTAGGATGTGAAATCCTTAAGTTAGGGGTAAAATGGTAATTTTACTCTAAGTTGTCTCTTTTCACATTTTTAATTGTTAGTAATTAATTTCTAATATTTAGAATACCCTCTTACAGTTTCTCGTGTTTCGCGCTTTATTCTAGTAGAACGCGACGATCGAGCTAAGTTAGCTTTTAACTTACTGTCAGTTTAATGTGCATGAGTGATAAGTAAGGGAACTAAATTGTATGTATGCATGTTATCATATGTGCCATGCCATGTCATTACATATTTATCTATTACACAGAATTTATTCTGTCATGAATTATTCATCTGTTACATAAGATATTCTGTCACGTATTCCTATACATTGCAAGTATGTCATGTTAAGTTCAGTATGTCATCTGTTACATGTTTTTCATGTCACGTAAAATTCACTGTCACATGTTACACCATGTTAAGAAATGTTGTCTGTTATATGGTATGCCATGTTACGAAATGTTGCATGTTACATGTATGCCATGTTATGAAATGTACTCTGTTACATTGATGTCTTGAAGTATGTCATGTCTGTCATCTTACATTCATGTCACGTTATGCTACGTCAGGACTTTTATCTTTTATGTCACATTCATGTTACGTCACGTTACGAAATGTCATGTATGCCAGTTAAGTCATTCATGTCAATCACAACCCTAAGCGCTAGGATAGGGTAATATCCTAGTGGAACTCCTTTGTTCACGCTGGAGTGTGTAAATAGGTGTGAAATTCCCTGAGTTGACGAAGTACAGTCAACAGGTTGCGAATGGGGCCTAATTAGCTGGGCACCGGAGCGCGCCAGGCACTAACGCCGATGGTGCCACACATTATATTACGTGTGTCCACAGCAAGTATGGCACAAACAAATAAGTCATTGGGCCACAACAACTGTGGAGCATGAAGTATGGGGCCACAACAACTGTGGAGTACGTATTAACGCACTCACAGCTGGTATAGAAAGCTGTGATGTAATGCGGTAATCGGCAGGGACACACGGCTCAAGGGGACCTGTGTAGCACCCATATGGTCACTTTAATGATTAAGTCTATTGAATAAGATTTCAAGTTCATGTATTTCACATTCAAGTCATGTTTCAAGTTCACGTTATGTTATGTTCAAGTTTACGTTCACGCAATCATGGTAATCCCATGAGACAAGAATATGTTTCAAGTTCATGTTATGTTATGTTATGTTCACGTTTACGTTATGTTCCAAGTTCACATTTATGTTATGTCATGCTCAAGTTCATGTTCAAATTATGCATGTTCACGTTCATATTATGTTTCAAGTGTATGTTATATTTCAAGTTCACGTTCATGCTATGTTTCAAGTCCATGTTATGTTTCAAGTCACGTTCATGCTAAGCTTCAGTTTCAGTTTAAGTTATGCCAGTTATGTTATATTGTATGTCAAGTTATGCTATGATTACTTATGATTTGATTATGCATTCATGCTTTTACTGCCATGCATGCATCATTAACCTGTGTGGAAGTTTTCTGTTAACTTGCTGAGATTTGTAATCAAATCTCACTGTGGTAGTCCCAACTACCATTCCCCCCGAATGGTAGATTTTGTTATAGGATCTGAAGGAGAACCGGGAATCGACCAACTGGAAACGGTCGACTAAGCGACGGTGCGACGTAGATGGTAGTACAATAGTTACCTCAGATTACTACTTGTATTTGTGGAGTTCAATCTCCAGCACTCTTTTGATCACAACCTTATGGACTATTATTGTGATCTTAGTTGTTTAGTATGTCGTTAAGTATGGAGTATGTTTTAAGTATTTGGGATATTTTAGTTTGGTGCATAGTATTGCTAAAGAAAAAAATTATCCGCTGCGAATATTGCATAATGCTAGATGCATGTTAGAAATATTGCATCTTATTTGTCATGAACGGAGGCAGGTAACTTTGTGTTGCATGTCTCGACGTTTCAAATGTCCGTCCGATCCCAAGCGGAATCTGGGGGCGTCACAGAAGCTACAGATTCTGAATATTTTTCATTAATTGCTCTTTCCTTGTTTATGGTGCGAATCTCTTTGACTTTGGACGTATGAAATTCTCCATTGATAGTTCTTGTCCTCTTTATTAGCCAGACTTCAACTTAATCATTTTTAGATTCATTCCTGCAATAAAATCATTAGACACTAAATCAAAACTTGGGCACTATGGAATTAAGGTTTAAATTGGAAAAAATAATCAAAATGCCCAAATAACACATAATCTAGCAATTAAACTCGTAAAAGCAATGTTCAGAGCACACTTTTGTGCACTCATCGTTAGGGCACCAGTCAATGGGGATTGGCATCACCTCTTTGAGATTAACCAAGTGACTGTGCTACCTGTCCAATGCTCAGAACATAAACCCCTCCTTTCTCTTGTATGAACCATGAAGCTAAATTCCTTCCTAAACAGAGAATTTTCAGGTATGAGGTAGCCTGGGGTAGGAGGATGACTGTGAGGATATAATTAAGAATGCCTGGAAGCATGGCCTTTCTTTTGGCCCAAAAGCAGCAGTTAGCTCTCTATTTTCAGAGATGAGATGAGATGAGTTGAGATTAAAGTTAAAAAGTTGAATAAAATATTGTTAGAATATATTTTTTAATATTATTTTTGTTTTGGGATTTGAAAAAGTTGAATTGTTTATTTTATTTTGTGTGGGAATTTGGAAAAATTGTAATGATTAGATGGGAGGTTTTCAAAGTTTTCAAAATTTTGGGTTTTAGTCTTGAAAGCAAACTAGGTAGAACTGGAGAGGTGCAACGACAAGTTAAGGGTGTGGAGTAGGGATGCCCACAGAAACCAGAAAAGACTTATAGCTCAGAAGAAGGAAATCCTAAGATCCATCCAAGACTCCAATACTGGTCAATCCAGTGATCATATTAGGTTGTTGCAAAAAGAAGTGGATGGCTTCTTTTATGGATGAAGACTTGAAGTGGCTCCAAAGGGCCAAACAAAGGTGACTGTAAGAGGGGGATAGGAATACTAAGTTTTTCCATAAATGTGCTACTCAGAGGAAACTGGTGAATTCCATTCATAACATCCTTAGTGAAGATGGTTCTTTAGCTACTGGTCAGGAGGAGATTGGGAAGGTTTCTCAGGTCTTTTATTAGCAAGTTTTCATCTCTTCCAATCTAGAGGGTATACCTGAGGTTCTTTCCAACTTATGCCTATTGTTATTGAGGAGAAGAACCTATCTTTAAATAAAGAGTACTCTAGAGAGGAGGTTGAAAAAGCCATCTTTGAGATAAACCCCATGGGATCTCCTGGCCTTGATGGCTTCCCAGCTATCTTTTATCACAACCATTGGTCCATTGTGGGTAATGATGTGGTTGTAGCAGTCCCTAAGATACTCAACTCCAAGAAGGGATTTCAGGAAGTGAACCAGTCTTTCATCACCCTTATTCCTAAGAAACAATTCCCTAAGTTAGTGGTAGACTATAGACCTATGAGCCTATGTAATGTCTTTTATAAGATCATAGCTAAGGTGTTAGCCAATGGATTAAAATCTATCTCGCCCGATCTTATTTCCCCTACCTAGAGTGCCTTTGTCCCAGGCAGGATAATCTCAGATAATGTGGTAGTAGCCTATGAGCTATTGCATTCTATGCAAAACATAATGAAAGGGAGAAAGGATGGCTTCATGGCTCTTAAACTCGACATGATTAAGGCCTCTGATCGAATGGTGTGGGATTTTTTGCAGGTTGTGTTGCATAAGATGGAATTTGACAGCAATTGGATTGAGGTGGTAATGCAGTGTGTTAGCACTGTCAGTTACTGTAACAACCTAGTAGAAATTCATTGGTGGAATTTCTATAGATTTTAGAAACCTAGTGAAAACACCGCAAGTTTTCATGATTTGACCAATCGGATTGCTTTTAGTCTGTCAACATAGTCAGAGTTATCACTCACTATGGTGCAAGAAGTTCAATTTTATTTATTTGATATAGTTAGAAGTCTCAAAATGAGTTATGGTCTACGCCATTAGACTCAGTTGATTATTTAAGATTTTATGGCGCAATAATTCTATTTTCAATTTTCAGACGAAACGTTTGTTCGAAAATGTGTTTTGCTTATTTCGAGGCACTTCGAGATTGTTTTCAATAAACGAAATGCACAGTTAGGTTTGTATGAATATTTAGGATTTTATAGTTCAAAGTTTATGTTTCACTTTTCCGAAGTGAATAGTAACCTCTATAGTAGCATCTAGTGCGGTGTTTTCAAAATCACAGTTTGGAATGTCTAAATTAGGTTAGAGAAGCTTTATTTGGACACTTGGTAGGATCTTAGCCACACATGATCAATAGTATTGGACACTTGGCACAAAGAGGAACAATGAGATGAATTGTGAAGGAATCAAGGTATGAGATCATGCCACCTAAGTAAAACCCTGTTTTCCATCTGATCAACCAAATTGTGCCGAACCAAAGAGGGTTTCAACCCTAATGAAACCCTAAATGGTTGGAATCCAATTGAAACCCCCAAAAGCTTGGTTGAAAATTGAAACCCTAAATGGTTTCCCCAAACCCTAAAGTTGGCCTCTAAACCCTTTTGATCCGATTTCTAGCATTGTGTTTAATCACTTGATTAAATCACTTTCACATGCTATTAATTCCTCAAATTCATATTATGACATCATTATCCAACCTTTTGAACCTTGGAATTTTGATTGGCCCAAGACAAATTGGTTTTGGGCTTGATAGCATCCCAAACCCTAACCAAACCCTATCTAAACCCCAAATTGAAGCCACTTGGTTGAGGCCCACGAATTTGGCCACCATGGCAAAACTTCTGGAAGAGGTTTCCTCCCTTACATGGCAAGCCATCTACTACCCTCGGCTGCACCTAATAGTGTCTTGATGGGAGAGGGGAGATCCACCTAATCACCCCCATACCTCATGGCAGTAGCAGACAGTCCTTGCCCCTCACTATTTTTCACTTTATGTGAAATATGCACCACCAATCAGAGGACATCCAAGCCAATAAATCCCCCCCCTCCAGAAGTCTAAATTCATGCAAGATACACTTCACTTCATTTTATCACTTCTTCACCCTGTTCTTAGAGAGAAACCAAAAAGAGCTCTCTCAAGCAATTTTATGAGTCATTTTGCATGGCACTTTTTGACTCTTTGTAAGTATTTTTTCTCAATGACTCCTTCATGAAAGTTGTTCTTATTTGAGTTTAGTTTCCTTGGATATCTTATTTGTTTCTTTTAGTGGCCATTGGTCAGTCAAAATTTATTTTAACCATGGAAAGGTCATTTTGGGAGTTAAACTGGAGAGTGTGTTATATTTTGGAGTTTTTGACCAAGCTAATGAACATATCTTGGTCCGAACATTTTATGGAGTGTTACTAACATGTGTTTATGAACTTTCAATGAGGATTTGTTGCATGACTAGAGCTTTTGATTAAATATTTTCTTAGATATAGGAACTTAGAAACCAGAAGTGGAAAAAGAGTTTCTGTTTTGGGAAACTTTGAATATTTCTTGGTTTAATCTTACTCCAATGGCTTTGATATTTTTATTTGATGATTCTAAGTCTCGTATATGCATGTTAGGATGTTGGTTTGAAGATATTAAGTATTAGTTTCAAAGATATGATTTTTCTATGCAAGATTTCGGTTAGACCTAATAGTTGATATTTTTGGGTTAGATCCATGTTTTATTGATTTTTAGCCGCGTGATTTTAAGTTTGATGGTTGGATCTTCTTTAGGACCCATTTTTAAACCATGTGATGTTTTAGTTTGAAGATCTCATCTTTTTAAGCCATAGCTGAAGAGATTGATCAAAGCTAGTTAAGGAAAAGTTTATGTTTTTGGACTAAGTGTAGAACCGAAAACTCAAAGTGTTGTTTTGTGATTTTTTGACTTTTGTTTGATGATTTAAAGCATAATTGATCTTAGGATGATGTTATGAATATTTTAGACGTAAGATTTGATTTTTTTGGAATCCTTGGAGATGTTTTGAGTATGATCAAAACTTGGGTTTCAAAAGTTTGTTTTTAGTTAAAAAGTTTGGATCTTTTTACTAAAAGGTTTGGTGGTGATGATTACCATTTCTTTTAATGGATGTTTAAGTATGTTTTTAAACTTAGGATAGGAAGATCTTTGTTGCAAAAAGTTGGTTTGATCATAAGTTTTGAATTTGAAAGAATTGCAACAAAATTCAAGGGAAATAGCCTATGTAAGTTTCGGCCCCTATAGCATTTTCATGGTTGCGTTTAGTTTTAAATCTTTCTGATTTGATATTTGAGTTTAGGAAAAAATTTACATGAGGTATGTTAATTTTGGATATTTTTGGAGTTAGGATGCAAAATTCTTAAGTTAAGGGTAAAATGGTCATTTTCTGACATGTAGAGGGTAAAATGGTAATTTTTGTGGCGCCCCCGACCCCCAAGTAAAGAAAACACGGGAATCGAGACGCCGGGATGATGACAACACGGTCACACATCCCAACGAAGTGCCAGTGTGTCTACATGCAACGATGTACAAATAAAAATATCGCAGCGGATAGTCATCTAAGTACCAGAATTTAAATACGAACTAAACATCAGTAAAGTTTTAAAAGCAGTTATACAGTCATCCGAAATAAAGTTAACACATGTCCCAAAAATACAAAAGGGTAAAATAAAATAACAATAGCCAGTGATCCCAGATCACTCCTCGGGCGGAGCCGTCTCCTCAGGCTCGCCCTCCTCCTCCTCATCTGCATCAAAATCTGCGTTACCACAGAATGGTACCGCAGGTAAGTATAACCCAAAAAATAATATCCTCAGGAATAAAAATGCATTAATGCCACCAACATGCATGCATATGAAGAAATATGCATTTTTCCTCAAAATATCATTTTCCCCGAAAATGATTAATTTTCCAACACACGCCAAAATCCCATTTGGCCCAAAAATAATCCGTAAAACATTTTCCCAGAAAATGAATTACACAAAATCCAACACACGCTATTTTCCCAGAAAATAGTCCATTTTTAATGTATGCACCATGATCTCCCCTATGGGTCATCCGCACACCCTGGCTTCGTAGCGATGCCCACTTTCGCGCCCAACACGTTAGTGGGAAACATCCACTACACAACGAGCGATGCCCAGTTCCGCGCCCAGCGCGTACATAACCAAGCATCCTCTAGTCCCCGCCAGCAGAAGGACCACGGAGTCGGCACGAATCTCTTCGTCCGATCCCATTGTCGCCCAGCGACAATCCAGGGGACGTTACTCAGTTTATTCCGCTCCCGAGTAACCAGAGGAGCTCCACCGACATAATGCCCCATCTTGGCTTGGGGTTTGTGATACACACGCACCCAACAAATCATTCACATGAAAACCCACTTTTCATAAACACATGAACATGAATACAATACACGAAAACCCAGTTTTCCTTTACAAACATGATCATGCATGAAATAATGAAATGCACATGAACCAACCAATCCAAAATACATCAATAACCAATCCAATCCAATCCAATCCAACCAACAACTCCAATCACAAATCCATCCGACCCCCGTACTCCTCGGACTCAGTCCGGCATGCCAAAAAAATACAGTGAAAAGGGTTAGTGCAAAAATACATAAAATTCATGAGAATTCTTTGGAGAAATACTTACAGCGCTATATGATAATTTCCGGAGGATCACGAAGCTGAAAAAGGCGACGTCTGAGCAACACCACAGTGTAAAATACACTGTGGCCGTGGGTCACAAATACCCACTTTTCAACGGAGACAAACGAAGACCCCAAAATGATAGGGTAGGGCCTAGAGAGGTCGGTGAAGCCAATGGTGGTGGTGGTTTGCCGTGGATGACGGCGCAAATGGTGGTTTAAGGCCAAAAATGTACAAATCGGAAATGGACTTGGTGGGGCTTCACCGGTGACGGATCGGAGCTGGGGTTGGGTCCAAAGGGTTGCCAAGAGGTCGGGATGAAGTGGTAGGAAGATGGTGGCCAATGGTGGCGCGACGGCGGCGCGCGAAGGAGGTGAAGGCCGCGGCTTCAAGCCGTGCGTGGAGGCTAACGGTGGCTCGGATGGAAGTGAGGTTGGTAGGGTGAGGTCGCCGGCGGCAGGGGAACCAAATGGAGGGGGCGGTGTCGACCACGGCGGCGGGCTGGGAGAGGGGACGAACGCACGGGGAGAGAGAAAGGGAGGGGGCTCGCGCACGGGGGAAATGCAGCGGGAAAGAAAGAAAAAGGAAAGAAAAAGAGAAAGAAAAGAAGAAAGAGAGGAAAGAGAAAAATAGAGGGAAAGAAATGAGGTCCAATCCTCATAACTTGGGTCACGAAAATGATCCAACGGAAATGATTTTAAAACCACAAATTAAATAAAATAATTTAAACGTAATGGTAAAGTCAAATTGAAATAATTAAATCACCCAGTAATTAATTTAAATATTAAAAGCAATTTAAATGCATAATAATAAATAAATATCAAGAAAGCACATAAAAATAATTTTCACCAAATTAACAAATTAAAATCATAGAAATAAACTCACTAAAAATCCAACCAATTTTTAAAATAAGAGTATAAATTTTTGAATAAATAAAAATAAACCTTTAGTAAAAATACACTAAAATACGGGGTGTTACATCCTCCCCCCCTTAAAAAAAATTTCGTCCTCGAAATTAGCAAGGTCAAACATTAAACTAAGACAGGAACAAGATTCAACCGAGAGTATACTTAGAACATACCGTCAAAATCAAACAAACAAGTAAGGATAATGCTCTCTCATGTCGGCTTCTCTTTCCCAAGAGTAATCTTGAGCCAACGGATCACCCCATGACACTTTCACCATAGGTATTGTCTTGGACCTTAATCTTTGCTCTTTCCAATCTACAATCTGCGTCGGGGCAACTTCATAAGTAAGGTTAGGCTGAAGTTGAATGCGTTCAGGGTCAACAAAACGTGGCTCTTGCTGTCCAAAACTCTTCTTCAACGAAGACACATGAAACACATCATGAACATCCCCAAAATAATCCGGCAAAGCAACTCTATAAGCAACAAGCCCAACTTTCTCTACGATCTGAAAAGGGCCAACATATCTTGGACTAAGCTTTCCTTTCTTACCAAAGCGCTTAACGCCTTTCATAGGAGAGACTTTAAGATAAACCCAATCACCTTCTTCAAAGGATAAGTCTTTTCTTCTTGTATCTGCATAACTCTTCTGGCGACTTTGCGCTTCTGCCATTTTAGTCCTTATAAACTGAACTTGATCCTTCATTTCTTGAATTATCTCAGGCCCAAACAATTTGCTCTCGCCGACTTCATCCCAACACAAGGGTGATCTACACTTCCTTCCATACAAAGCTTCATACGAGGCCATCTGGATGGAAGAATGAAAACTGTTATTATAAGAGAATTCAATAAGCGGTAGATGATTCATCCAACTTCCTTGAAATTCCGTGACACAAGACCGCAACATATCCTCCAGAGTCTGAATAGTACGCTCTGATTGACCGTCTGTTTGAGGGTGATATGCACTACTAAACTTCAACTTAGTGCCTAAAGCTGCCTGCAAGCTCTTCCAAAAATGGGACGTGAACCGCGGGTCCCGATCTGACACGATACTCTTGGGTACTCCATGCAAACGCACTATCTCCTTGACATATAACCGAGTCAACTTACCCAAAGAGTCAGTATTATTAACAGGCAAGAAATGGGCACTCTTGGTCAACCGATCAACAATCACCCAAATTGAGTTCTTCCCACTAGGAGTCCTCGGCAAACCCACAACAAAATCCATAGAAATATCATCCCACTTCCACTCAGGAATAGGGAGAGGTTGAAGTCTACCAGCAGGTCTTTGATGCTCAGCCTTTACTCGACGGCACGTGTCACATTTCTCAATAAACAAAGCGATGTCCAACTTCATTCCTTCCCACCAGAAATTCCTCTTTAAATCTCGATACATCTTCGTGCTCCCTGGATGAACTGAATAAGGAGCCGCATGGGCTTCTACCAAAATCCGCTCTTTAAATTCAGAATCTTGGGGAATCACTCTACGATCTCGAAACCGAAGAATACCATCCTTATCCAAGCTGTAATGCAAGGGTCCTCTAGACTTCCTGACTCTTTTCCTGATAGCTAACAACTTAGGATCCCTTCTTTGAAGAGTCTTCAATTCTTCAAAATCCACTACTCGGACATCCAAGACTGATGATAACAATTCCTCTTGCTGTGAACTCTCGATAAGAAGTCTCCTCATTCCACAAAGGAGAGAGTCCAGATCTGATGACTCTGCTTCATCCACTTGTTGAGATTTTCTACTCAAAGCATCAGCAACTAGATTCGCCTTTCCTAGATGATACTTGATCTCACATTGATAGTCCATAATCAGCTCTAACCACCGCCTCTGTCTCATATTGAGATTCTTCTGAGTAAACAGATGCTTCAAGCTCTTGTGATCAGTATAAACTTCACAGGCTTCACCATACAGATAATGCCGCCAACTCCAAATCATGTGTGGGATAATTCCTTTCATGAATTTTCAGCTGACGAGATGCATAAGCAACAACCCGTCCCTCTTGCATAAGAACGCATCCCAACCCGAATTTGGATGCATCACTAAAAATCACAAATGGCTTGTGTGGCTCTGGAAGTGCCAAAACAGGTGCCATTGTCAATCTTCTCTTCAACTCTTGAAAACTTCTCTCACATTTGTCAGACCATACAAACTCAGTATTCTTCCTAGTCAAGGCAGTGAGAGGTCCTGATAGTTGAGAAAAACCTTCCACAAATATTCGGTAGTAACCGGCAAGGCCCAAGAAACTTCGTATCTCATGAACTGTTGAAGGGCAAGGCCATGACAAAACAGCTTTTACTTTACTAGGATCAACAGCCACCCCTTCTTGAGAAATCACATGTCCAAGAAACTTAACTTCTTCTAACCAGAATTCACACTTGCTCAACTTAGCGTACAATTGATGCTCTCTTAATTTTCCAAGTGCCAGACGAAGATGACAAGCATGCTCTTCCAAGTCTCGGGAATAAATCAGAATGTCATCAAGAAACACCACCACAAAAGAATCCAAAAAGGGTCGAAACACCCGATTCATTAAATCCATAAAAGCGGCTGGAGCGTTCGCTAACCCAAAAGACATCACTTTAAATTCATAATGCCCATACCTCGTCCTGAAAGCAGT
Organism: Juglans regia; assembly: GCF_001411555.2. Classification (NCBI taxonomy): domain Eukaryota; kingdom Viridiplantae; phylum Streptophyta; class Magnoliopsida; order Fagales; family Juglandaceae; genus Juglans; species Juglans regia. The sequence goes on along the minus strand of NC_049909.1, from coordinate 6,512,158 downwards.
CTTGGGCACGTCCTTATCCCTTATCCTCAGCTGATAGTACCCTGATCTCAAGTCAATCTTCGAAAAGACAGCTGCTCCCTGAAGCTGGTCAAACAAATCATCAATTCTAGGAAGAGGGTACTTGTTCTTGATAATCACCTTGTTAAGCTCCCGATAGTCTATACACATTCTGAGAGTACCATCTTTCTTCTTGACAAACAATACAGGTGCTCCCCATGGCCAAGTACTAGGCTGAATAAATCCTTTGTCAACCAATTCTTGCAATTGAGTCTTCAACTCTTTTAACTCGGCCGGTGCCATGCGGTAAGGAGCCTTATGCACAGGAGCCGCCCCGGGTTCCAGATCAATAACAAATTCCATATCGCGAACGGGAGGCAATCCAGGTAATTCGTCCACGAACACATCGGGAAATTCTTCCACCACTGGAATATCCGCTAAAGATTTCTTCTCAGATGGTGTAGATACGACTTGGACCAAAAAAGCATCTGCCCCACAAGCTATATCTCTCTTAGCTTGAACTGCTGATATAATTGATGGTCTTGCCTTTAACTTGCTTCCCACGAATTCTAAATAATCCTCATCCGAGAGTTGAAAACCAATTACTCGTCTTCTACAATCAATATTCGCAGAATAACGATACAGCCAATCCATACCCAAAATTATATCAAAACCAAGCAACTTGAATACAATCAAATCCGCATTCAGTATCCTTTTACCAAGATCCAAAGGACAACCCAAAGCAACCTTAGAGCAACACACGATCTCGCCATTGGGAAGAGCCACAACTAAGGATTGCGGTAGAGGTTCTGTAACCAAATTGCACATCCGTGCAAACGTGGCAGACACAAAAGATTGGGACGCCCCAGAATCAAACAAAGTACAAACATAAAAATCATATAGACGAACTCTTCCTGATGCAAACACAACCACCAGACAAATTCAAAAAACCCAACCACACCAAACATTAAATCCAAAGAAAATAACTACATACATACCAGTAATCACTCCAGCGTCGTGGGTCTCTGGAGCCTCATAATCCACGTCGCCAGGAGTCACTGCATAAACCCGGGCTTGTACCAACTGTCTCTGGTTGCCCCTTCCACCTCGTCGACCTCCTCGATCTCCTCGACCTCCTTGACCTCCTTGAACTAGACTGGGACACTCCCGAGCAAAGTGACCTGGCTGGCCACATCTAAAACACTAAATGCCCCTTTGACCACAATCGCCCTCATGGGCTCTACTACATCTAGGGCACACTGGAGTCCGGCCTCCTGTACGAACACCGGAGGTTGTCTGTGAACGAGCCCCGGTCCTCTGAACAACTTCTGTGGTGATCCAGAACTGCTTCCTTCAGCAAGATAACTCCGTCTTTTCTGACCCGGAGGGGAGCCCACTACAAAGCTATTCTCACGCTCTGCGATACTGGCCAAGTCTACCAACTTCTGAAATTCCACAATCTGGAGACAAGCCACTTGTCTGCGTACTTCAGGGCGCAGACCCTCCATAAAACGCTCAACCTGCAGCTCTTCGGTGGCAATGAGGTGAGGAACGAACCGTCCAAGCTCCATAAATTTCGTTGCATATTGCTCGACCGTCATACCTCCTTGAACCAAATTATTAAACTCCCGAGCCTTCTGCCTTCTCACTGAAACAGGAAAGTATCAATCATCAAATTCCTTTTTAAACCGCTGCCAAGACACAGCAACCAAGGATCCGAACTCCATTTCTAGGAGTGACCGCTTGGTCTCCCACCAGTATGCTGCTTCACCCTGTAGCATATAACTTGCATACAAAACCATCTGGACCTCAGTACACCCACAGACTTCAAAGGTTCTTTCCAAATCTAGAATCCACCTCCTAGCTCGCATTGGATCCTCCTCCCCAGAAAAGGCAGGAGTCCTATGCGCCAGGAAGCGCTCATAGGTTCACCCCACTTGAACCGCTCTATTAAGATCTCCTTGCGGCGGTCGGAAATTCTACTCGAACAAGTCTGACATCCTATTCAACGCCCTTGCAATGGCATCATCTCTTTCACCCCTGGGTAGCTCATCCTCGGGTACATCAGCTTGCCTTCTTGGTCTCACCATAGTCCTATCATAGAGCAACCTCCAACCCCGCTTAAATCCAGATAAAACCAAACTCAACCAAAAGCAAGACAAAAAATACAATAAGATAAAATTAAATTAAATAACATCAATTAACATAAAATAAAACAACAATAAACTCATAATATCTCATATTTATTTTTAAAATAATCATTTAACTTACAACACTTTAAAAATTATTTTAAACAATAAAATAATTTCTGGTACTATCCTAAGGGACATGTGGTTTTACCCAGAGCCGAACTGCTCTGATACCACCTGTGGCGCCCCCGACCCCCATGTAAAGAAAACACGGGAATCGAGACGCCGGGATGAAGACAACACGGTCACACATCCCAACGAAGTGCCAGTGTGTGTACATGCAACGGTGTACAAATAAAAATATCGCAGCGGATAGTCATCTAAGTACCAGAATTTAAATACGAACTAAACATCAATAAAGTTTTAAAAGCAGTTATACAGTCATCCGAAATAAAGTTAACACATGTCCCAAAAATACAAAAGGGTAAAATAAAATAACAATAGCCAGTGATCCCAGATCACTCCTCGGGCGGAGCCGTCTCCTCAGGCTCGCCCTCCTCCTCCTCATCTGCATCAAAATCTGCGTTACCACAGAATGGTACCGCAGGTAAGTATAACCCAAAAAAATAATATCCTCAGGAATAAAAATGCATTAATGCCACCAACATGCATGCATATGAAGAAATATGCATTTTTCCTCAAAATATCATTTTCCCCGAAAATGATTAATTTTCCAACACACGCCAAAATCCCATTTGGCCCAAAAATAATCCGTAAAACATTTTCCCAGAAAATGAATTACACAAAATCCAACACACGCTATTTTCCCAGAAAATAGTCCATTTTTAATGTATGCACCATGATCTCCCCTATGGGTCATCCGCACACCCTGGCTTCGTAGCGATGCCCACTTTCGCGCCCAACACGTTAGTGGGAAACATCCACTACACAACGAGCGATGCCCAGTTCCGCGCCCAGCGCGTACATAACCAAGCATCCTCTAGTCCCCGCCAGCAGAAGGACCACGGAGTCGGCACGAATCTCTCGTCCGATCCCATTGTCGCCCAGCGACAATCCAGGGGACGTTACTCAGTTTATTTCGCTCCCGAGTAACCAGAGGAGCTCCACCGAGATGATGCCCCATCTCGACTTGGGGTTCGTGATACACACGCACCCAACAAATCATTCACATGAGAACCCAGTTTTCATAAACACATGAACATGAATGCAATACACGAAAACCCAGTTTTCCTTTACAAACATGATCATGCATGAAATAATGAAATGCACATGAACCAACCAATCCAAAATCCATCAATAACCAATCCAATCCAATCCAATCCAACCAACAACTCCAATCACAAATCCATCCGACCCCCGTACTCCTCGGACTCAGTCCGGCATGCCAAAAAAATACAGTGAAAAGGGTTAGTGCAAAAATACATAAAATTCATGAGAATTCTTTGGAGAAATACTTACAGCGCTATATGATAATTTCCGGAGGATCACGGAGCTGAAAAAGGCGACGTCTGAGCAACACCACAGTGTAAAATACACTGTGGCCGTGGGTCACAAATACCCACTTTTCAACGGAGACAAACGAAGACCCCAAAATGATAGGGTAGGGCCTAGAGAGGTCGGTGAAGCCAATGGTGGTGGTGGTTTGCCGTGGATGACGGCGCAAATGGTGGTTTAAGGCCAAAAATGTACAAATCGGAAATGGACTTGGTGGGGCTTCACCGGTGACGGATCGGAGCTGGGGTTGGGTCCAAAGGGTTGCCAAGAGGTCGGGGATGAAGTGGTAGGAAGATGGTGGCCAATGGTGGCGCGACGGCGGCGCGCGAAGGAGGTGAAGGCCGCGGCTTCAAGCCGTGCGTGGAGGCTAACGGTGGCTCGGATGGAAGTGAGGTTGGTAGGGTGAGGTCGCCGGCGGCAGGGGAACCAAATGGAGGGGGCGGTGTCGACCACGGCGGCGGGCTGGGAGAGGGGACGAACGCACGGGGAGAGAGAAAGGGAGGGGGCTCGCGCACGGGGGAAATGCAGCGGGAAAGAAAGAAAAAGGAAAGAAAAAGAGAAAGAAAAGAAGAAAGAGAGGAAAGAGAAAAATAGAGGGGAAGAAATGAGGTCCAATCCTCATAACTTGGGTCACGAAAATGATCCAACGGAAATGATTTTAAAACCACAAATTAAATAAAATAATTTAAACGTAATGGTAAAGTCAAATTGAAATAATTAAATCACCCAGTAATTAATTTAAATATTAAAAGCAATTTAAATGCATAACAATAAATAAATATCAAGAAAGCACATAAAAATAATTTCCACCAAATTAACAAATTAAAATCATAGAAATAAACTCACTAAAAATCCAACCAATTTTTAAAATAAGAGTATAAATTTTTGAATAAATAAAAATAAACCTTCAGTAAAAATACATTAAAATACGGGGTGTTACAATTTTTCTCTAAGTTAGTATTTTTTCATATTTATAATCATTAGTAATTAAGTTCTAACTTTTAAAAATCACTACTTTCAGTTCCTCATGATTGCACTTGAGTTTTGCTTAGAAACGCGAAAACCGAGGTAAGTTAGCTCTTAACTTATTATTAGTTTACTGTATATGTGTGATGGGTAAGGAAACTACAATTATGTTCGTATGTTATCATATATGTCATGCCAGGCCATGTCATTACATGTTCATCTGTTACACATGATGTATACTGTCACAGAATACTTATCTCTTACACAATATATTCTGCCATGCATTCCTATCTGTTGCAAATATGTCATGTCACGTATGTTATCTGTTACATGTATTCACTCACATAATATTCGCTGTTATAAAATGTTGTCTATTGCATATTATATCATGTTATGAAATTATATCTATTACATGTTATGTCATGCTACGAAATATTTTCTGTCAAGTACATCAAGTCTCTCATCTTACTTTCATGTCATGTTACACTATGTCAGGACTTCTGTCATTTCCTATTCATGTCACGTTACATCTTGGATACAATTTGTGTATTCGAGAACAGTCATGCCAAATTATTCATGTTAATAACAACCCTAAGCACTAGGATGGATCAAGAGTAGAGGGTTGAAAATGCTCCGTATTTTTAGAGTTGTCTATTCTAACCGTACTCTTGGCTTCCCATCTAGGGTTTCCCATGGCAGTGCCCTCCAGCCCCTCCTCATCAGCAAGGGTGGCTGGGGATGGGGGCCAACTCTTGTATGTTCAAATCATTTCTAAGGCTGCTTCTATTTCTTCTATCAAGCTTCCTATGCGGTCCCTTGTGGACATTGATGGTGAGCTTGGGTTTGTTTTCACAGATCCAGAGATGTAGAAGGTGGCAAAGGAGTTTCGCTTTACACTTGTGCTCAAATTTGTGCATCTCCGCCCTACAATTGATGATGTGCGTCTTGCGATTATTAGATCATGGGGTTTGCTGGAGATTCCTACAGTGAGTGTTATGGATGATTTTCATGTCCTTGTGCAATTGAAGAGTGAAAGGGATTTCATCCATGGTTGGGCATGAGAAGGGAGGATTATTGCTGGGTGCATTTTCAGGCTTTTTCAATGGACAAAAGAATTTGATCTCAAGAAGGAACCTTCACTTGCTCCTCAATGGATATATCTCTTTGGATTGCCTATGCACATGTATCGAATGGACTGATTATAGATTCTGGCTACCCGATTTGGTCAATACTTTGGGACAGATAATGGAACACTACATAGGACAAGGGCTTCAGGGGCCTGCATATGTGTAGAAATTGACCTTACAGATGAACCTGTGCAGGGTTTTCCCATTTTTGTTTCTGCTAATAGGAAAATTTGGCAAGGGGTTCGATATGAAAAACCGGGATTTTATTGCCATAAATGCTATAGACAAGGCCATACCTTGGTGGTTTGTAGGAGTAGTGCGAATGTATTGCTTGAGCATCGACTTAAAGAGGATGAGGTTAGGGGAGGGGTGAAGAAAATGTGGAATGCAAAACAAAAAGAATTAAAGGAGACGCTGGAAAATGATGCTCCCGTTGATAGGCAGGTGCTGAATGCAAAGAATGTTTCACCTAATGCAGAAGGGGAATTGGCAGAATAGACAGGGGGGTTCTGGTTGTTCAGACAGGGGGTTTCACTAGGAAAGGGTCAGTGTCTCATGAATCTGTGCTGATAGGTGATCCTTTGGTTGCACAAGATAATGTTGAGTTGGGAGATGAGGTAGTGTGACGCCCCCAAATTCCACTTGGGATCGGACGGACATTTGAAGCGTCGAGACATGCAACACAAGGTTACCTGCCCTCGTTCATGACATATAAGATGCAATATTCCTAATATGCATCTAGCATTATGCAATATTCACAGTGGATAATTTTTTTCTTTAGCAATACTATGCACAAAACCGAAATATCCCAAATACTTAAAACATACTTCATACATAATGACGTACTAAATAACTGAGATCACAACACTAGTCCAAAATGGTTGTGATCAAAAGAGTGCTGGAGATTGAACACCACAAATACAAGTAGTAATGAGGTAACTACTGTACTACCATCTACGTCACACCATTGTTTAGTCGATTATTTCCAGTTGGTCGATTCCCGATTCTCCTTCAGATCCTGTAACAAAATCTACCATTCAGGGGGAATGGTAGTTGGGACTACCGCGGTGAGATTTGATTACAAATCTCAGCAAGTTAACAGGAAACTTCCACACAAGTTAATGATGCATGCATGGCAGTAAAAGCATGAATGTATAATCAAATCAATAGAAAATATAACATATCCTGGCATAACATGGCATGAAATAATAAGCATAACGTAAATTGACATAACATGGCATGAGCTGACATCACTTGAATTGGAACTTAAACTTAACTTAACTTGACGTGACATGACATGTACGTGAACTTAAAACATAACATGAACTTGAAACATAGCATGAACGTGAACATGCATAATTTGAACATGAACTTGAAACATATTTTTGCCTCATGGGATTACCATGATTGCGTGAACGTAAACTTGAACATAACATACCGTGAAACATGACTTGAACATGAAATACATGAACTTGGAATCTTATTCAATAGACTTAATCATTAAAGTGACCATATGGGTGCTACACAGGTCTCCTTGAGCCGTGTGTCCCTGCCAATTACCGCATCACATCACAGGTTTCTATACCAGCTGTGAGTGCATTAATACGTACTCCACAGTTGTTGTGGCCCCATGTATTCTACGTGTCACAATTGCTGTGTCTCACGTAATGTATGCTCCACAGTTGTTGTGGTCCCATATTTCAAGCTCCACAGTTGCTGTGGCCCCATGACTTATTTACTTGTGCCACACTTGCTGTGGACACACATAACATAATATGTGGCACAATCGGCATTAGTGCCTGGCGCGCTCTGGTGACCAGCTAGTTAGGCCCTATTCGCAACCTGTTGACTGTACTTCGTCAACCCAGGGAATTTCACACCTATTTAGACACTCCAGCGTGAACAAAGGAGTTCCACTAGGATATTACTCTATCCTAGCGCTTAGGGTCGTGATTGACATGAATGACTTAACTGGCATACATGACATTTCGTAATGTGATGTAACATGAACGTGACATAAAAGACAGAAGTCCTGACGTAGCATAACGTGACATGAACGTAAGATGACAGACATGACATACTTCGAGACATAAATGTAATAAAAAACATTTCATAACATGACATACATGTAACATGAAACATTGCGTAACATGATATACCATATAACAGACAACATTTCTTAACATAGCGTAACATGTGACAGTGAATATTACGTGACATGAAATATATGTAACAGATGACATACTTAACTTAATATGACATACTTACAATGTATAGCAATACGTAATAGAATATCTTGTGTAACAGATAAATAATTCATGACAGAATAAATTATGTGTAACAGATAAATATGTAATGACTTGACATGGCACATATGATAACATGCATACATACAATTTATGTGACGCCCCCAAATTTCGCTTGGGATCGGACGGATATTTGAAGCATCGAGACATGCAACACAAGGTTACCTGCCCCCGTTCATGACATATAAGATGCAATATTTCTAACATGTATCTAGCATTATGCAATATTCGCAATGGATAATTTTTTTCTTCAGCAATACTATGCACCGAACATAAATATCCCAAATACTTAAAACATACTTCATACATAATGACGTACTAAACAACTGAGATCACAACACTAATCCAAAATGGTTGTGATCAAAAGAGTGTTAGAGATTGAACACCACAAATATAAATAGTAATGAGGTAACTACTGTACTACCATCTACGTCACACCATTGCTTAGTCGATCATTTCCAGTTGGTCGATTCTCGATTCTCCTTTAGATCCTGTAACAAAATCTACCATTCGGGGGGAATGGTAGTTGGGACTACCACAGTGAGATTTGATTACAAATCTCAGCAAGTTAACAGGAAACTTCCACACAGGTTAATGATGCATGCATGGCAGTAAAAACATGAATGCATAATCAAATAATAAGTATTCATAGCATAACTTGACATACAACATAACATAACTGGCATAACTTAAACTAAAACAGAAGCTTAGCATGAACGTGACTTGAAATATAACATGGACTTGAAACATAGCATGAACGTGAACTTGGAACATAATATGGACTTGAAACATAGCATGAGCTTGAACTTGAAACATAACATAGACTTGAAACATAGCATGAACCTGAGCATGACATAACATAAATGTGAATTTGGAACATAACGTAAATGTGAACATAACATAACATGAACTTGAAACATATTCTTGTCTCATGGGATTACCATGATTGCGTGAACGTAAACTTGAACATAACATAACGTGAAACATGACTTGAACGAGAAATGCATGAACTTGGAATCTTTTTCAATAGATTTCATCATTAAAGTGACTATATGGGTGCTACACAGGTCCCCTTGAGCCATGTGTCCCTGCCGATTACCGCATCACATCACAGGTTTCTATACCAGCTGTGAGTGTGTTAATACGTACTCCACAGTTGTTGTAGCCCCACGTATTCTACGTGTCACAACTGTTGTGTCTCACGTAGTGTATGCTCCACAGTTATTGTGGCCTCATACTTCATGCTCCACAGTTGTTGTGGTCCCATGACTTATTTGTTTGTGCCACACTTGCTGTGGACACACGTAACATAATGTGTGGCACCATCGGCGTTAGTGCCTGGCGCGCTCCAGTGACCAGCTAATTAGGCCCCATTCGCAACCTGTTGACTATACTTCGTCAACCCAGGGAATTTCATACATATTTAGACACTCTAGCGTGAACAAAGGAGTTCTACTAGGATACTACCCCATCCTAGCGCTTAGGGTCGTGATTGACATAAATAACTTAACTGGCATACATGACATTTCGTAATGTGACGTAACATGAACGTGACATAAAAGACAGAAGTCCTGACGTAGCATAACATGACATGAACGTAAAATGACAGACATGACATACTTCGAGACATAAATGTAACAGAGAACATTTCATAATATGGCATACATGTAACATGCAACATTTGGTAACATGGCATACCATATAACAGACAACATTTCTTAACATGGCATAACATGTGATAGTGAATATTACGTGACATGAAATACATGTAACAGATGGCATACTTAACATTACATACTTACAATGTATAGCAATACGTGACATAATATCCTGTGTAACAGATGAATAATTCATGACAGAATAAATTCTGTGTAACAGATAAATATGTAACGACTTGGTATGGCACATATGATAACATGCATACAAACACTTTAGTTCCCTTACTTATCACTCATACACATTAAACTGATAGTATCTTAAAAGCTAACTTACCTCGGTCTTCGCGCTTCTAGACAAAACTCAAGTGCGATCACGAGAAACTGAAAGTAGTGATTTCTAAAAATTAGAACTTAATCACTAACAATTAGGAATATGGAAAAATATCAACTTAGAGTAAAATTACCATTTTACCCTCTACATGTGGGAAAATGACCATTTTACCGCTAACTTAAGGATTTTGCATCCTAACTCTGAAAATTACCAAAATTTACATACCTTATGTAAATTTTGTCATAAGCTCAAATATCAATTCAGAAAAATTTAAAACTAAATACAACCATTGAAACTCTATAGTACCGAAACTTAGAAAGGCTATTTCCTTTGATTTGATTTTTTTTTTTTTAATTCTTTCAAATCTCAAAACTCATAACACCATGCTAGAAATCGGATTAGAAAATATTTAGAGGCTAACTTTAGGGTTTTGGGGAACCGTTTAGGGTTCCAATTTCAACAATGTTTTTGGGCTTTCAATTGGACTCCCACCATTTAAGATTTCACTAGGATTGAAAACCTCTTTGGTCTGGCACAATTTGGTTGATTAGATGAAACAAAGTTTGCTTAGGTGGCATGATCTCACACCTTGATTCTTTCAAATCCAACAAACGTTCCTCATGGTTCCAAGTGTCTAATATTATTCACTAAGTGTGGCTAAGATCTTGCCAAGTATCCAAATAAAATTTCTCTAATCTAATTTGGACATTCCACACTGTGATTTTGAAACACTGCAATTGGTGCGCTTATCGAGGTTACTATTCACTTCGAAAAAGTGAATCATAAACTTAACACTAAAAATTCCTAAATATTCATATTAACCTATAGTGAAAATCTTTTACCGAAATTCAAACTCGAAGTGCCCCTAAAAATAATTTCACAATTTCCAACAGATGTTTCGTCCGGAATTATGAAAATAGGCTATTGCGCCATAAAATCCTAAATAATCCACTGAGTCTAATGGCGTAGACCATAATGCATTCTGACACTTCTAACCACCTCAAATAAATAAAACTCATATTTCTAGCACCATAGTAAGTGATAACACTGACTATGTTGACAGACTAAAACCTATGCGATTGGTCGATTCGTAAAAACTTATGGGGCTTTTACGAGATTCCTAAAGTCAATAAAAATTCCACCAATGAACTTCTAGCGTGCTGTTACAGGTAGGGAGGACAGAAGATGGTGGCAAGGTGCCTGATCGTTCAGATGGACTAGAAGAGGGTGAGTGTGCGGTGAAAAGTTTAGAGTTACCTTCGATCCAAATTGAGGCAGTGCTAAAGAATTTTGAAGGGTTGATTCAGGAACGTAAAAGTGTGGAGTTAGGATCAGAATTTGAGGAGGTGGGGGTCTTAGTTGGGGAAGGAACTAGGTTACGGGGGAAAGGTGATGGTGGCACTTTGGAGTTGGCATTGGCAAAACAGAGGTCCCTAACTAATAATGTTTTAGTGCCCCTTTTGGACGATATTATTAAACAGGTGTTGCTTGGTTCGGATGTTGAGGAGGAGGAGAGGATAATTGTTTTAGCAAAGAATAAAGGTTATGAGTCGGATGTAACTCGAAATTCGCCTGCGAAACAGAAGGGGAAAATAGTTTAGAGTGTACGTCATTCTCAACAAGTTTCTACTCGTATTGCAAAACTGAATTTATGACGAGTGATTTTCTTGCATGGAACATAAGGGGTTTGCGCATATCTAGGAGACGGTTGCAGAGTTTGATCAATAAGTATTTGATATTTGTGGTTGCTTTATTTGAACATTTTGCTCGAGATAGTAAGCTGCCATAGTTAGCAAGCTTTCTTGGTTTTACTAGTTATTGCAGTAATGAGGAGATGGGGTAAAATATGGCTACTATGGAAGGAGCCATATGTCTTTGAGGTTTTGGTTGTTTCTAATCAAATGATTTATGGTTGGATTTCTTTGGATAATACTAGAATTTTGGTCTCTTTTATTTATGCTAAATGCATGAGGATAGAACGACGGGACCTATAGGATTTTCTTAGGTCAGTTCAGATTGATGCTAATCCATGGCTTATTGTAGGGGATTTTAATATCATAAGGGAGGATAGCGAAAGAATTGGTGGTTGTTTTCCAAGGGCTTCTCATGCTATGGATGATTTTAATAAGTGTATTGATGCTTGTGGTATGGTGGAGCTTAGGTGCATTGGTAACAGCATGTCTTGGTGTAATGGCCAAGAGGGAACATCTAGAAGGTGGGCACGACTGGATAGGGCTCTTGTTAATATGCTTTCTTCCAAGTTTGCTTCCGCAAGCTTATTGCACCTGCAGCGAAATCCTCTGATCATAGTCCAATGGTGATTCAATTTTCTCAGTTGACATTGAGGTATGATCCGATGCCTTTTCGATTTCAGAACATGTGATTCACATGATGCTTTTTTCAGTTTTGTGAAAAGTGTTTGGGAGAAGCCAGCGCATGGTTCTAGTTTAGTTAAATTGGCAGCAAAACTTAAAAGGACTAAGATTGAACTTCGGAGTTGGAATAGGCTGGTATTCGGTTGTGTGGACCTGAATAGTAATAGTCTAGAAGCCAGGCTTCAAGAGCTGGAGAAACAACTGTAATATGAATTTTCTACTGAACTTGAAGCCGAATTCCTTCTTACCAGAGCTGAATTGGATGTGTGGGAGAAAAGAGAAGAGGTAAGGTTGTCTCAATTAGCAAATGAAAAGTGGACGACCGAGGGTGATCAAAATTCTCGATTTTTTTCATGCGGTTGTGAATCAATGCCGCAAGGCTTCGATTATTTCTCGCATTCAGCTTGAGGATGGTACTGTATTGCAGAGCCCAGAAGAGGTGCATCAGGGGGTGGCTAACTATTTTCAACAACTTCCTTCTTCGGTTCCGGAGGTGGAGCTGGCTGATCTTTCATCTTTGCTGGATAAGCTGGTTACTGATGAAGATAATTTTGACCTATGTAAAGAGCCTTCGGAGGAGGAAGTTAAGGAGGTAGTATTCTCTATCCTGCAGCAAAGCAGCCCAGGGCTAGATGGATTTGGTTCCTCGTTCTATATCATCTATTGGGATTTTATCAATGATGATGTTGTGGAGGCGGCTCGGGAGTTCTTTAGTTGGATTGCTTTGTCGAGGTACTATGCTTCATCTTATATTGTGCTTATTTCAAAGGTTCCAGACCCAAAGCGCTTTGACAAGTGTAGGCCAATTAGTCTATGTTCTGTGGCCTATAAAATTTTCTTCAAGATTATTGTAAGTAGATTATTTGGTTTGCTCCCTCGGTTGATCTCCTTTGAGCAAGGAGAGTTTATTCCTGGGCATAGCAATTTTTATAACATCTCGCTGGCTCAGGCAATGGTGCATTCCATAAATAAAAGGGTCCAGGGTGGGAATGTCATGGTAAAGATTGATATGATGAAGGCATATGACAGGGTGCACTAGGAGTTTCTTTTAGCGGTGCTTGAGAGTTTTGGTTTTTCTCAGTAGTTCGGTAAATTGGTAGAGGAGTGTGTGAAGTCACCTTGGTACTATGTTATGATGAATGGGAACTATAGGGGCTTTTTCAAGGCAAGTAGGGGACTCTTTCAAGGCGATCCCCTTTCGCCTTATTTGTTTATTTTGATGAAAGGGGTTTTGTCTTGTCTATTAAGGAAACAATTTGAGGAGGGACGCATCAGAAGGTTCTATATCCATAGGGAGCGCTGTTAATTTCGCATTTGCTTTATGCGGATGATGTTTTGGTTTTTATCAATGGTGGAAAAGATCTTTGAGATGACTGGTTGATACCTTACTCACTTATCAGCGATGGTCTGGACAAATGGTTAATAAAGAAAGATCTGCACTTTTCCATTCTAGTCGCATCAATATAGCACGAAGAAGGGGATTAACAAGGGTGTCGGGTTTTGTGGAAGGGCAGTTTTTGGTGTGTTATTTGGGAGCTCCCCTTGTGAATGGGAGTCTTAAGGCATCACATTTAGAGTTTTTGGTGGCTAAGATTAGGTCTAAAGTAGCGGGATGGAAAGCGAAATTATTATCTCAAGGTGGAAAAATTGTTCTACTTAGACATGTATTATCGAGTATGGCCTCTCACATTCTTGCGGCCATGGACGTGCCAAAGGTTGTAATAGGTAATATTAACTCTATTCTTGCCACATTCTTTTGGGGGGAGGAAAATGGGAGATTGAAGACTAAATGGAGGTCCTGGTCAATAATTTGCAAGCCTATGGCTGAAGGTGGTTTGGGGATTAGGGGCTTCTCGGAAGTTCAACTTGCAATGCATATGAAGTTAGCTTGGCGCTTAATGTCTACGGATTCTTTATGGTAGAGGTTTTTCTTGGCTAAATATGCTAGAAAGTGTCATGTTTCTTTCATATCGAGACTAGCTAATGGGTCTAGATTATGGAGATCTATAGTTTTAGTTATTTCTGTTGAGTGTGAACAAATGAAGTATAAAGAAAGAGAAGGGAAAATTTTCTTGTGGTTTGACAAATGGTTCTCGGTGAGCGCTTTGTGTGAATTGGTTCAACTAGTTGTAAATTCGGGCTTGCTTATTAAAGAAGTGTGGATTGGGAATGACTGGAACAAGGAGTTGTTAGTTCAGCCAGTGGGCGAGGAAATTGTTGAATTTGGAAAGCTGGGTAGCAAGGTAATGATGTTTTAATTTGGAAAGCTGCTAAAGATGGGTCCTTCTCTTCAGCTAGTGAATGGGAGCTGATTCGAGTTAAGGGCCAGCCTTCACCTTAGCTTGACTGGATTTGGCACAAATTACTCCCTAAGAAGATCTCGGTATGTATGTGGAGAGCTCATTTTAATTGCTTATTTATGGTTGTCAAAGTGCAAACTTGGGGAGTTGCTTTGGCCTCAAGTTTGTGATTGCTGTTCTGGTCCACATGAGGAGACCTTGGATCATATCATTGCTATAGGTGAGATTGCTTCTAAGGTATGGAGGGTTGCTTCAGTGGCTCTTGGAGTTTATTGTATGCAGGCTGTAACATGGTGGAGTCATGTATCTCTATGGTTGTCTTGTGCGAAGAAGTCCTCCAAAAGAGGAATTCTGATTGGTGTCCTTCTTAGTGTTATCACTTGGAGGTTGTGGCAAAGGAGATGCAAGGCTAGGATGGAAGGGGCTTATGAGTCTGTAGAGTGTGTATGGCGCTCAGTTCAGCTTGGTTAGGCAGGTTGGTGAACGGGATGCCTGATAAAAAGGCTTTGTCTTCCTTTGATGCCAAGGTTCTTTGGGAATTGGATATTAATTTTTTAGAGGGTCCGATTGAGAGAATTATTCCAGTTGCTTGGTCTAGGCCTCGAATTGGTCTGTGGAAACTTAATGGTAGCTGTAGGGGAAATCCGAGTGACTGTGGGGGTGGTGGTGTTGTTCGAGATCATCGTGGGGATGTTAAGGGTGTCTTTCTGGATCATTTTGGAAAATGTACCAATAATGAGGCTGAGTTAAGGGCGCTGCTTCAAGGGGTCCGTTTGTGTAAAAAGTTGGATTGCCAATCCGTGATTATCAAATGTGATTCGAAAGTAGTATGTGATTGGTAAACAATGAAGTGTATGGTACTTATGGGATTTCTGGGAGGAGCTTCTTAAGGTTTTGGATGGGATGCGCTATGAAGTGGTGCATTAATTTCGAGAAGGAAATAAAGCTGCAGATTTGCTTGCACATTAGGGTGAATCTGGGGGGTTGGTCTACAGGTGGGGTGCGGAAGTGACTTTACCAGCTTCTTTGCGTGGGATATTACGTACGGATAAGTTAGGCTTACCTAGCTTTTGTAAACAGAAGTGAATATGTATAGGTTTTGAGTGTTTGGTTTCTCTGATTTCTTTTCTGGGTATTGGTGTTTTGGTATTTCGTAACGGCAATGAATACATTGTTGCGGTGTTGATTCTTTTGGGGGGAGGGTGTTTATTGTATAATTGTTATTCCTTTGGGCTTTTGATTGGTTTACAAGATTTTCCCCTACCATAAGTGAGGGTTCTTTAATAAAATTGGCAGGGGGTTTACTCTTGGACATGTGACCTATTCTCTTCATAAATAAATAAATAAATAAATAAAGAAGCTCTAGAATGGGATAATATCTTAGTGGAACTCCTTTGTTAACATTGGAGTTTCTAAATAGGTGTGAAATTCTTTGGGTTTACGAAATTAACTAGTCACTGTAGCGCGCTAGGCCTTAACGCCGATGGAGTCATAGTTTATTTTACTTGTGTCCACAACAATTGTGGCACAAATAATTCATAGGGTCATAACAACTGTGGAACATACACTATATGAGACAACTGTGACACGTAGAATACATGGAGCCACAACAACTGTGGAGTACGTATTAACGCACTCACGACTGGTATAGATACTTGTATTGTAATGTGGTAATCGATAAGGACAAACGGCTCAAGGGGACCCGTGTAGCACCCCGTATGGTCAGTTTATTAATTAAGTCTATTAAAATGCTCAAAGTCCCTAAAACCTAAACCTAAAAGTGCAAGACGTTTAGGTTTTAGGGACTTTGAGCATTTTAACCTTGCTTGCAGGCCAAGCAAGGTTGGAGAATTATCCAAAACCAATCCTCTCTGGTGGGCTAGGTCCTGCAAGCTAAATATTACCCAAAATCAGATTTCTTCTCAGCTAGATCAAGATGCAATGATTCTTTTGTATGGAGAAGCTTTCTATCAGCAAGGCATCTACTATCAAAGGGTTTAATTTGGAAGATTGACAATGGGAATAGCGTGAGGATCTGGCAAGATAAATGGATCCTCAGTCTGATAGCCTATCGAGTCCAGTCCCCTATCAGTTTCCTTGAGCCTGATGCCAAAGTTTCTATGCAAATTAATTAGGACACTCTCCATTAGAACCTCCCACCTAATCCAGGCAATCTTCTCAGAACAAGAAGCATGCATGATTAGTAAACTACCTATTAGCCCCTGTAGGAATCCTAACCTGTTAACTTGGAGGTGCTCAGCTAATGAAAATTTTTCAGTAAGGAGTGCTTACCACCTGCAAGGGTCCATCAAGGAGAGCAGGTTGGGCTAGATATCGACGACTTACTCTAAACCAAAATTTTGGCATAAAATATGGAGAATTAGGGTGCTTAATGTTGTCAAATCCTTCATTTGGAGAGTTGCTAATGAATCTCTTCCCCTTAACCTTCACAAAAAGAAGGTGGTGGAGTCCCCTATGTGCCCAATCTGCTTAATCCACCCTGAATCTGTTGCTCATGCCATTTGGACCTACAAGGCTGCTCAAGATGTGTGGAGTATGTGCTCGAGGAAGATTCAGAAGTCCAGAGTTAAGGAGGGTTCCTTTAGAGAGATCCTGGAGAATCTTCTGGCCTATTTGTCTACTGAGGAAATTTCTGAAGTGGCTGTCACTTTAAACAAATTTGGAATAGGAGAAACACTTGGTCTTTGAGACAAACTTTACCTCCCCTATGCAGGCTGCAAAACAAGCTTCCATAGTGCTTAGTGACATAAGAACCTGCTTTGAAGATGATCTAAAACAACCAAAAGTGTCAAAACTCATCTCTGAGCAGTGGTCTGCCGCCCTCCCAACTTCTACAAAGTCAACTGGATGTAGCCATTGACATAATCAATTGTAAGGTGGCCACATGTGTGGTGATCAGGGACTTTGAAGGTAGAGTCACTACTACTCTTTGTTCCTGTAGATCTTTGTTTCCTGATCCTCATTGGGTGAAGCTGTAGCTTCACTAAAAGCCACAACTTTCTGCGCTGAGCTGGGCCTTCAACAGATCATCCTTGACGGTGATTCTCTCACAGTGGTCAATTCTATCAAAAGGGAAGAGGAGAACTAGAGCTCGGTAGGAATCCTTATTAGAGATATCAAGTTGCTATTGTCCAAGGTTCAAAACTAGTCAATTCGGCATGTTCCTAGAAAGGTCAATGTAGTGGCCCATTGTTTGGCGAAATATGTTGTAGAACTCTCTGATGAGTGTTTGCTTGTAGAGGATTACATGCATTTGTGATCAAATTCTATCAAATATAAATCCATAAAACTGATATTGGAACATTTTTACAATTTAGAATAATGCCACACAAGTTCATTCCAACACTTAGTGTAACGCCCCAGTCTCGGAGGTCTAGGGAGTTAGCTCTTAAAACTTAATATCAATTCTAATACCACAACTATAAAATCTAAAAAACTCAATAAAATATTAATTCATTTGTTCAACCCAAATATCCATGTTCCTTCATAAGGACAACAAAGAAATTCTCAATAAAATAAATTAAAAACTCTCCAAAAACTCTAAAATATTCTTAATTCATCATATTAAAATAATCGAAAATAATCAATTTACTAACTATGACTCTCAAATAAGTACTTGTACCCTCAGGCACTTATTCCTCTACGAACATCAAACCATTCTAACACCGCCTACTCTTGCTCTCCAACAGAACCATCAAGATTATCTGAAAAATGTTTGGAGATAAGAGGTGAGTAGAACTGCCTACTAGTATGCAAACATGAGCATTTACAGAATTCAGAATATAGAACAAAACACTTTATTTTCAAAATGCAAAGTCAGAGCATGTTATCAAAAATCTCAAGGCGAAACTTTAAAAATATTCTTATTCAAAATTTCTTTGGCACAGCATAATTGAAATATCACATCAAAATAGAAATTCCATGTTTAACCCCAGTGGTAGAGTTGTGCAAACCCCAGCGGCTAACCGAGCAAAAACAGAATGTGAATCTTCCCCTTATTATTCACGAAGCCCCGAGTATGCACACAAGGAAGACCACACAGAAAACCACTTTGCTTCCATAGTGGGTGCACCAGAAACAAAAAAGTTGGTACCAACCCGAATAGAGACCGCGGTTTTACACCCGTGGTAAGGTTAGACTGATCAGAAATAGAAACAGAATGTCATACCAAAGGTTTTCAATAATCACATCATACCATATCAGAGAACAGAACATCCTCAGAATAGAACGGAATCAGATCACAAAAATATAATTTTATGAACAAAATTTCATATTCACTCTCTTTTGCACAGTTCAAAAAAAAAATGCAAAAGTAGCTCATGTCTGCACCAGTCATGCCATAAAATACTTTATTCTTAACCAAAATTTCATGAGTAATGCAGAACAAATAATTAAAGTTATTTCAAATTTCTTTTCATAACAAAGCATGCATATTTTTCAAAAAATCAACCCCATGTCATTTTATTTTATACAAAGTCTAGTATAGGAACCTCATTTACCTGAACTTCTTAACCTTTCAGAATTTCTCCATAGAAGTACTGAATTAAAATCAATCGTCACCTATAAAATAGTCATGTACTCCCATAAATTTCCAATCGAACACGTATATCAATACTTAAACCTGAAGTACTACGTAACCTATTATTCCTCAAAAACAATCTACAACTCTTATAACCCTAAAATATAATCACTTTCCAAATTTCCTCGATATCAATTAACACTTCCAACTTATACATTAATTCCAAAATATTTCTGTAAAAGGATAATTTTTGTACGAATATAAAGTGAAACTAGGCCCAGTTTAAAAGAATATAATTACAAATTTTTTGAAAACCCGTTGAGGCCCATGGTACAATTCACGTCCAAAAAAAAATATGCTTTGGCTTAAGATTCAAGGGTAAAATCGTAATAGCCTAGATCTAATCTTCCCTAACTTTACGTAAAGAGCAAAACACCTTTATATGCAGGGAAACATTTTTGCTGGAACCAGATATGCGTTCCACGGAAAACTCGCTAAAACTGGTAACTTTTTTTTTTATATGGAAATAGACTCATTTCATTAATGAACTGAAGTTACAACTGTGACTTATCAATACATGAAAAATCCAATACATGGAAAATCCAGACTGTAAGCCAAACTACGCATTAGCTCTAGGGCCTCCCCACACAAATTCCTTTGTGGCGGACATTATCTTAACTTCTAAACAAACTCTCTCATAATAGAGAAAGCACTCTGTAAAATAGAACTTAAAGGCTCCCTCTATCCTCCCAGGGAGGAAGAGTATGGGACACAACTATGGACACCAAATCCAATAGTCTATTCCTATTTTATTAAAAACAAAACTAACAAAAAATTACAAATAAACACATTAATAACTACAAGACAACAAGCACTGGTGAGACCTCGGAAGTCACTCCCACTGCAAGCATCGGCATCTCAAGCCCTAACGGAACAAGCACCCACGCACTGACCACAATAGGTTGGCCGTACGACCACCAGTCGTAGAATCGCTCACCACTCTCGAACGGCTCTTGCCCTGGATTATGTCCGATCCAAAGGCCCAACACCTCACTCCGGTCAACAAAAAAAAAAACAAAACAAAACAACTACAAAAAACTGAAATGAAAACAAGAAAGAAACAGAAAAAATAAAAACCGATGAACAATGCACACCGGGTCGGCAGTGGCTCGTATAGAACACTGTTCACTCTGGGAGGAAAGCCAACGGTTAGACTTGGAAGTCCCAGACTCAGAGGTTCCACAGAAACCGAGAGTGGCGTCGGCAGAGGGCTCCTCGGTGGCACGTGATGGCCACGCACCGACAATATCCAGAACTTCGTACTCTGATGGACACCGGATTTGGAAGTCTTGAAGATCGACGGCTGGGCGTCATGCCGGTGGGGCGCATGTAGAAGTGCGACGACTGGAAAGACTCGAACGACGATCCCCCCTTATTTGGCCTAAAAAACACAAAAACAAAACAAAAAACACTACACATAAATAAAATGGACAGAGAAGAAGAGAGGGGGGGGGGAGGAGCCAAAGCTCCCACCCCCTTTCGATTGATCTGAAGTTTTGGGGACTTTAGAGAGAAGGGAGAGGGTTTTTTCTAGAGAGAGAAGTTCTCAATTTTTTTTCTTGACTATGGTCTTTAATTGCCTCAAACCGCTAAAACTGGTAACTTAAGCCAACTAATCCTAATTACATTAACGGGATCCACTAAAGTTGAAACTTGTTTTAAAGTTTGACAAAAAAAAGGAGGCAGTGACAAGGCTCACTGAGAGGGAAGGAGGTCATGATGGAGCTAGGTTGCAGTGGATGGTGGTTGTCCCGACGGCGTCGCACGAGCGAGAGCGAAGGCTTCCGTGGAGGGCTAGCGACGTCGTTGGTTGTGGTGACTAGAGACGGTGCAGTGGATCATGAAAGAAGATTCACACACTGTTTTGGGTGAAAGAAAACAGAAGGTGATGGAGGCTATCTTTGGTCATGCGAAGGAGATCTCGATTGAGGCAGGGGATAACAGGCTGAGTTCATGAAGAGGGTGGTGGCATACGGTGGGGCTTGGGGTTCAGTGTTGCTCGTTTACGGTGGAGGGAGGAGCTATGGTGCAACGTTGAACACGGGCTGAGCCGAGATCGTGAAAAGGCAACGGTGCACAGTTTGATTTACTGGTGGACAGTCATGCGAGGGCAGTGTGCATGGAAGGGAAGGCTTCAAAGGAGTGTAGCTTCGGGTTTTATTTTCATGCAGGGGATGAGCGTATTATATATAGGTGATAGAGAACTAAAAGAAAACCCTAGAGGAAAAGAGACATGCATGCAGTGAAGAACGAACATGAGTCTTGATCAAAACCATGCATTAAGAGGAGTCTAAAAATGGGTCTCATGGCTTGGGCTTTTCAGCCCATTCTAAGTATTTGGGCCACGCCTAATCCTTAAAAGAAAAATACATGTTCCAAAAATTCCTTGGCCCATACCAAGATTCCATCCAAATAAAAAATATTTAATGATTTTAATTGACATGGCAAGCCCAATTGAAAAATCAATATCTGCCAAAATAAAATCTTAGGCCCGTACTCTCTTCTAAAATATTTACTCATAATACGAAATGGGCTTTCCATACCTATAAACCCAAAAACAAATTTGTAAAGCGGGCTTGGCTGGGCCGAGTGTTACACTTAGGCATTGCATAACACTAAATCATCCAAAAACTTCGAACCATGTGCATGCATGATGTTTCTAGCTTCTCTTTGTCAATGTAAGTTTTAAAGCCTAAAGTAATCATGCATTTCAATGCCTAACATATTGATAAATGGTTTCTAAAGGTTCATAAGGCCATCCTTAAGGAAATAGATCATGGTATGCCAAGCTTACTCTTATACAAGTGCAAACTGAATGCTTTGATGATCAACACAAGATATGAATTTATAAATCTTTCATGACATCTATTTTCCTTGAATTTAGACCTTTAATAAATCTCCCAAGACATTAGTAAAATATATAAGATCATATCAAGACATGTCATGTCTAAAATTTCATCCCAAAACCATTTATTCAATCAAAAGTCCAAAATTTAACCGAAATGCATCTATTCAAGTTAAATCTCATGTAACTCAATCCAAAAGTTATTCTCATGCAATGATTCAAAGCTTAATATGTCAGTCTAAAACAAACAAAAGATAGAGTAAGATTTGTTACCCAAACCGTGGATTTGAAGCTCCAAAAATAACTCACTCCAAGAACTCACTCTCCATCCACACGGTTTCACATGTCTTTCGCACTAGGAGTACTTTGCTCTCAAGAATGCTAAGGAAATGCTTGAGGGAGGTTTGTGAGGAAGTGAGGGGTGAATGGAGGTATTTATATCACTCCATGGAGGGCGAGAGGCAAGGAGGGGCATTGGTTTTGGTTGAAGGGAAGTGTTGTGATTGGTGTGTGTCGGTGGTGATGTATTTGAGAGCATTTTTTAGATTTTCATGGCTTGGTCTTTTGAATAGTGACCTAAATCTTCATGATTAAACCCTGGTAAAGTGTTAGAAGAAGTCCATAGATACAGTGGGCTACATTGGTCTAGAAAAATAAAACAAAAAAAAAAAAATCAAATGAGAAATACACAATGGTTTGAAGGCATAATTACTACCATTGAGTGGCTTCCTTAAGTGGGTAAAGTGGTGGAGTTGAGTGCCAATGGTTTGAAGGCATAATTACTACCATTGAGTGGCTTCCTTAAGTGGGTAAAGTGGTGGAGTTGAGTGCCAATTGGTTAAGCTTGAATGTGCAAGGGTTTTCGGTCAAAGTGATTCACTACACCTTCCCATTTGCCAATCGGTTTTGATGTTCATGAAAGGAGATTGGCCAAGCTTGCCATTGAGTGTTTTCAAGCACATTTTTAGAGTTAAAGGAAAAGGGTATTGGCGTGTAGAGGTGGCCAAACTAAGTGCAGAAAATGCTTGAAAACACAAGGGGATTCGGTTGAGTACATTCGTCAAGTTTCCAGGTGAATAGTTGTTATTTTTGGCTTCGCTCTTGGAATTGTTTTTGGGAAATGCTTAGGTCTGATTTTAGGGGACATCATGAGGTTTGAATGGTGTAGAACAATCCTTGAAAAACTTGTGGAAGAGGCATGGTTTTTTGTGGCTTGTTGATGGGTTGCATGGTTTTGCACCAAGTAGCCAATTGGTGGGTTGTGGCGGCATAGACATGTCTTTACCTCAAATGGCATTGACATTTCTTTACCTTAAGTGACATTTCAACGCCACTTGAGGTAAGGACATGACATGGGTTGGGTTAATTATAACTTTCAAGGGTTGTCTAAAAGTGTGACGCCTCCAACCTACGCTTGGGATGGAACAGAGACTTAGAGCGTCGGGACATGAAACACAATATTACATACCCCCGTTCGTGATAGTTAATATGCAATGCATCCTATAAGTGCAACTAGCAGTATACAATAATCGCAATGGAATAAGGGTATTTGTTATAACTCATGCCAGAATGGACTAAAAACATCCCAATAGCATTAATAACAATCATAAGTTCAAACTTAAGGATATCATTTCCTTAATACAAAATACTTAATCTAAGTTCCATGGTTAGATCAACAATTTCATATGCTCTGAAGTATGAAGAGTCAATGCTTATAAGCATAAAAATTATTTTTAGTCTTCGTTCAAGGTCTAGCTCCTCTTCAACCATCTGCATCCAGCGATCCATCATGTTCATCCTCTATCGCTCTTGTCACAACTTCTATCATTCTGGGGGGGAATGATTGTGGTCCCACAAAGGGTGAGATTTACTCGAAATCTCAGTAAGTTAAACAACCAACTTGCACAGAGATAAATTATGCATGAAGAATGATAAATATGAATTGCATGAAATGCAGAAAAATGTGCATGTGTCTCCCATCCAGATTCCTCAATATTTTTAGAAAAACCTTAATGCACTTTCGCTTTCAGAGAACATTTTCACTTTCTCATTCCAAAATCATGACATTTAGAAAGAGAACATTTCATACTTCATTGCTTTCAAAAATCACATTTCATCGTTTATTAAAGCCATCATTAACATATGTTTGGTAGAACATGGTTCCCCATATGCACACCATGAGCATGTGCCGGTGATCGTAGCACAACTCATGTTGGCACTACGTCATTGTCTACAGACATCGTTCTCAATGCATTGATAATATAACATAACATCATTATAACATCATAACATATACACTCACCAGCATTAGGTATCATAACATATGACTTCGCTCCGATGTTCTTTAAAAAGAACTCATTTGAAGCCCGTTGACTGTTCTTCGTCAACCTAGGGTTACCACTCCATTTTTACTTACTCAAGAGTGAACAGAGGAGTTTTACTAGGATAATTCTCCATCCTGACCTTGGGGTAGTAAAAAAATTCATTTTCATGTTATGCTTAAAAAATGTTTTCATGACGTGTGCATATATAGTAAGCTTTTCAAGTAAAAATGACATTTATAGGTGCATTATGCTAAAATGGTAGAAATATCACATGTCATGTAAATATATACTCAATG
Source organism: Juglans regia (assembly GCF_001411555.2). NCBI lineage: Eukaryota > Viridiplantae > Streptophyta > Magnoliopsida > Fagales > Juglandaceae > Juglans > Juglans regia. Next base: position 6,487,389 of record NC_049909.1, on the reverse strand, counting down.
TATCATATAACATGATATTTTATGTTCAATGTGATAATTGAAGCATGAATGAGGCACTTATCAATAAATCATATATAATTTGTAAATATGTAAGTTAGAGGCCAACTTACAAACTTCCGGAGTAATTGAAAAATAATGTCGTAGCTGCGTAAATCAACTGCGTACTAAGTTAGGGTTAATAATTCTATGGGTGAGATCCAAAATCAAGGGCTTCAAAAATGAATATTTATAAAAATACCCCTAGACCCTAAAAAATTGTCGTTAAGATCCTAAATCTTCACTAATTGCAGACGAACTCCACATTTAATAAAAATTCATGGACCTCATATGTTTGGCATTATAAAACCATTTATGCCCTTGGATTTTTAAAATTCAAAGTGAAACTTGCCCAAATGGTCCCAACCCGTGGCATGCACTCTAGTTAATGCCCAAGTGTGTTTTTAACTATTGATCCCTATGAATGAATGCATATGAGATTTGCTTTAACCACAAATGATCACTAACAAAGTTAATTACATAATGAAGGCTAATTCTTAGATAATAAAGTTCATCCTAACACTTAATCATGGCTAAGATATAATTAATCACTTCTTCATTCAAAACCGATTCATACTTGATGATCCAAACAAGATAGATTCAAAACCAACCATGGCATGCTTCTAACCACAATTTAAACCTTCCCTAATCATTTTAGGACAATGAGAAATCATATTAATCATGCTTAGGACATGCCATAGCTAAATTTTCAATTAAAATTTTTCAATCATTCAAACTTCTTTTAATTGACCCGGTTTTGAACTAAGCTTGATAACCTTCTCAAAACTCACCCAAAGTTCGTACCACACGTGGAAACAAAGCTTGAAATGCTAACTAAGATAAAAAGCAAGAAAACCTACACATTTTGTGGCCTTCCAAGCAGTCAAGACAGTCTTACACAAGAACACTCAATAACTCACCAAGAACTCACTCGGTTTCACTCTTTTGATCTCTAAGAGGGGAAGTCTTCTTCAAGGCTCAAGACGAAGCTTGGAGTTGAGGTGTGGAGGAAATGAGGGGGAGGGGGTGAGGAGGCCTTTTATAGGCAGCCAAAGGGGAGGGGACGTTGGCTTGGTCCAAGGGGTTTGATGGAAGATGGTGTGTGAATCTGAATTTTCCAGATTTACTTCCATCACTTTGTGTCACTTGTACAGAACATAATAGTTCCCTAAACCATCATGATTTTACTTCTATGGTTGCTACATTACTCCTATGGGGGCTGGCCAAGTCGTGGGGCAAATGAGAGGGGAAACAAATCATCAAAACCACCCAAGGGGGCTGATGGGTTCAATTAGTTTTTCTTGGACAGATTTACTCATTGTTTTGACTTATCCCTTTGAATCATCATCATGACTGATTTGAGCAGGAGCAAGGTCACTTCTTGAAGACGTTTTATGGTGGTAGAAGGTGGAAAGTTTGCATGCCAAGTGATCATGAAGGTGCAGCCCGAAATAAGGTGTTGAAATGGAGGTGTTTTGCAGAACTTTTCAGACTGCCTTCTACAGTTTGTGTCCTCTTGAGCAAGGGGAATAGTGGCTTGAAACCACCATGATTTCTTTTCTATTGTGGCTAGAATGGTTCTACAGTGGTGGTCAGGTCGTGGGGCATGGTTTGGGTGAATAAAAGATCATGCAAGCCTCCCTTGCAACCGGCGGGTTCACATAGCTTCAATTTGGCAGACTTTTGTTGAGATTGGATTATGGATAGTTTGGGTGGGAAAAACTGAGTTACAACTCTCATGATGGTCATGGGACCCCTTGAGGATTAGGTAGAGAAGGAGGTGGCATAGGGTGGTGGCTTTAACCATGGCAGATGGGTTCTTGAAATTCAACCAAAACAGTTTGCAATCAATTAGCTTCCTAGGTGCAATCGGTTCGGTGTTTTGAGTTGGTTCGATGCAACTAAATTTATCCAAGGCTCAAACTAGGTTTGTGAGGGTCTTATGAGGTATTTAAGGACCATATTATCCATGAGGATAAACCACAAAAATGTTGGGTCTAAGGGCAAAACATTCCAAGCATTACAAAGGATAATACTCAAAATCGATTGATGCAAGGTTTGGTCTTGTTATGACATTTTTCTTAATTACATGTGGAGTGGTTTAGCTAGGGTATTAACAGGGCCTAATCATGGTTTAATGGAGTATTAATTCAAGAAAATTTGAATTATAAGGTTTAAGAAAAGATTAAGCTCAATTAAGCTTCAAAACATGGCTTAAAGTGCACTAACCTCAAGTATGATGGTTAATGGCCTTAGCCAATTTTTAAAACTTAATTTGGGTACTTTGGTTATAATTTGGGCTTAATGAAACCAATGGTATGATAAACTGGGCTTTCAAGTTGAATAGTGCAATAAACCCAAACATGGCTTTGGGCCAAGTGGGCTTAAAAGGGCCAAATGCGTGTGAGCATATGGCTCATGGCTCTTGGGCTTGAATGAGAGGGGCCCTATCACCAAATATTTTCGGGTCAAAAAGCAACCTAGAGATCCACTAAGATGGGCTTGAAAATATTTGACTTAGCCTAATTGAGCCATGGGTCAAATTTATTCCAAGCTTGGCCCAAAGGCCTTATGCCTTCCTCATGCTTGGGCCAAAGCTAGTCTTCAATTCCTAAGGGATTGTTTCAAGGCTTCTTGGGCTAGGCCCATGAATGCTCTAAGGTCCTAAAAGCCTCACTAAATTCACTAACGGGTTTGTTTCTCTCATCCTTCACGCTTAAAAAGTTTGGCCCAATACCTTAGTGTCTCTCATAAGCCTTTATATCCAGAAAGCTTGGGTCCTTAGTAAACCACTCTTTGGTCCTTCTCCAATTCCATCAAATATTTAACCCAAATTGCTTAGCCCATTAATGTGGCAACCATCCAATATGCCATGTGTCATTCCCTTATGGGCCTCTTAAGCACTAAAATTTCTCCAAATAATATCAAGCTCCAAAAGTTTCATTTTTCCTCAAAAATCACTATTGCACTAGTATATTCTAATAATTCTTCTAAACCCAAAGTACAAGGTCCTCTTGCCAACTCAAATATCCAAAATTATTCTTATTCTATAATAGCTTAACTCCTAATTAACTAGGATTAAGGTTACTAAGGTCAAGGCTTAAGGAGCTTTTTAGGCAGGATGTTGCAAAAAGTGATTCAAAACAAGTGAAAAATACAAGAATTTCATATTTGAATATGAAGGAAAGGTTTCAAGAAAACTATGAAAAATGATGATGATTGGGTTATTATTCATGAGTGAGATGAATAGTGATCTTTAACTCAAGTTAAAAGCTTAACTAAGGTTGAATGGGAATCCTAGGGGCGTGTGGTTGAGTTTTGGAAGAAGGGAAACCAATGACATGGTATATGTGGGTCATATCAAATCTTACTTAAGACAGGCCATAGCTAAATTTCCACTTAAAATCATTTAAACATTGAAACCATCCTTTATAAGCGTGATAATCTTCTCAAAATTCAACCAAAACTCATACCAACACTTGAAAACAAAGCTTGTCATGAAAACTAAGATCAAGATCAAGAAACATTACAAATTTTGTAATGTTTCTTGAACACTACAGACAACATTACAGACAACCTTACTCAAGAACACTCAAGAACTCACCAAAACTCACTCGGTTTCACTCTATTGCTCTCTAAGGGGGAGAAGTGCTCTCAAGACTCAAGAGGAAGCTTGGAACTGAGCTGTGGAGGAAATGAGGAAGTGAGGGAGGTATTTATAGGCTTCAAGAGGGGAGGAGACGGCTTTGGTGCAATGTGATTGGGTGAAGTGGGCGGTGCACAAGTCTGAACTTTTTCTAGCTTGCTTTCATGGGCTTATGTCACCTTGTGCAGGGGAAATAGTGGCCTAAAACCACCATGATTGCCTCCTTACATTGGTTACAATGGTCCTATAGAGGTGGCTAGGTCGTGGGGCATAGTTCAGATGTCAAAAAGTCAAGCAAACCACCTATGGTAATCGGCAATTCAAGTGGTTTCTCTTGGCAGTTTTTGAGCTTCGGTTTTGGGTGGTCTTTGGTGGAAAAAACTGAGTCAAATTTATCATGATAGCCATGGGTTCTCTTGGGGATTGGGTGGTGATGGAGGTGGCGTGGGGTGGGGTGGTGGCTTAGCCAAGGTAGATGGTTGGTTAAATCTCAACCCAACCGGTTCCCACTCAACTAGTCTAATGGTGCAATCGGTTAGGCTTCTTTGTTTGGTTTGTGAAACCAATTTCATCCAATGCTTATTCTGGGTTTGAAGGGGTATCATGAAGTATCTAAGGACCATATTACCCTCGAGGAAATGGCACAAAATATTGGGCCTAAGGCTCAAAGGGGATACACATTAGCCGATTGATCAAGTTTTGGGGTTTGACATGTTATTTTCCATAAAACCAAACAAGAAAATGGAATAATAAATCAAGAAAATTTTGGATTAAAAGGTTAAGAAAAGATTAAGACAAAATTAAACTTCAAAGCATGGCTTAAAGATTATTAATCTCATGTATGTTGATTAATAGTCTTAGCCAACATTCAAAACTTAATTTGGGCATTTAGGGTATCATATGGGCTTAGGGAAACTCATGGTATGGTGTATTAGACTTTCAACTTGAATAGTGAAGTAAAACCAAACATGGCTTTGGGTCTTGTGGGCTTAAAAGGGCCAAGTGTATGGGTTGATGGCTTATGGGCTTTTAGGCTTGAATGAGAGGGTGCCTCATTTCCAGATTTTGTGGGTTGAAAAGAGACCTCAAGATCTACTAAGATGGGCTTGGAAGGGCTTGACTTAGCCTAATTGGGCCACAGGTCAATTCTACACCAAGTTTGGCCCAATGGCCTTAAGCCTTCCTTATGCTTGGAACAAAGATAACTACTAAGTCTTGAATTCCCTAAGGAGTTGGTTCAAGGCTTCTTGGGTTAGGCCCATGAATGTTCTAAGGTCCTAAAAGTCTCACTAAATGCACTAATGGGCTTGCTTCTCTAATCCTTTGCTTAATGATACTAAGTGCAAGGTTAAGGCTAACCTCACTATCAACATTCATGTTAGTACTAACCCAAAATTAAAAGCTTAATTTAGAGCATTTAAGTGTTAATCCTAATAGTTAATTAGGCAGGGTGTTACACCCCACAACCTCCAGGTCCAAGATTACCTTTAGAAGTATCATTAATATTGAGCTTAAGAGACCCCTGGAAGGAGGGCAATCATTTGACATGGAAATGTCTTTTAGTCTAGATGATGAAAAGGGGAATGTGAAAATTAGAAATGACAGAAGCATTGAAAGAGGATGTAAGAGTACGAGGCTTGAGGAAGGAATTAAGGTCTCTAAGCTATCTATTGCTCTTTTGGATGACAATGGATGGATGACTATAAGAGTCCTCAAAATGAGCTTTCTTTCAAGTTGACCAAATCTCCCGAAAGAAGAGAGATGGTAGCAGCTTAGTAGGTAAACATAATTGATTCATGCTTCTCAAAAACGATCACCACTGAGAGGCATTTTGTTTCCACTTGTGAGAGGCAATATTGGTGAAGTCAAAACTTTAGAAAAATGATGTCAAACCTCTTTAAAAAGAGTACAATTAGAGAGAACATGATTAGAGTTTTCCACATAGCCATCCAGGCAATTATAACACTTAGAAGTCAAATGAATACCACAATGTTAGATCCTATTATCGAAGGGAATACCATTATGCCATAACTTTCAAACAAAAATAAAACTTTTAATAGGGAGTGCCTTTTTCCATATAAAAGTAGCAAAAGGGAAGCCGAGGTAGTGGCCCCTAACTAAGTTCCAAATAGAATAAGAGGATAAAGTACCATCTTTATTGTTCTTCTAAATATGAATACTAGGGTCAATCTTTGTTTTGATAGGGAAAGGGCAACCTCAGTGACAAGGGATGCACCACCAAGGATAGAGAGATAATCAAAGTTCTAACCATTGGGAGAGTAAATGTCTTTGATTTATAAGGAATGATTGGAGATGACAAAACCTTTTTTGCAAAGGAACCATTATTGGCCCAATTATCAAGTCAGAAACTAATAGAAGCATCACGAATGGTCCATTGAATTTTAGTGTGAATGATGGGTAGAAATTTGCAAATGGCTTTCTCAAAATTAGACAGACAAATTTTGGCAGCAATAAGATCCAAGGAGTGAGCATTATTCATGTATGTTTTAGAAAGGAATTTAGCCCAATGGGAATTTGATTGAAGAAATCTCCAAGTCAATTTAGATTGAAGAGAATCAACAACATCATATAAATTTCTTATGTGAATGCCACCTTCAAAGGAAGGACAGTATATATGGGTCCATGATATCTCATGCTTTTTAGTGTGGCCATCACTATCCCCTAGAAAATTGTGACGATTCGGACTTAGCTAAGTCTTCACCTATTATTTACAATACCTTAATGAAATCCCATATACTTGGAATCCAACCGAAACTTCAAAATCTTGGTGAAAACTGAAACTCCAAATGGTTTCCCCAAACACCAAAAGTTTACCTCCAAACCCTAATTGAACCCAATTTTAGCTTAGGGTTTAATCACTTGATTAAATCACTTTCACGTGCTATTAACTGCTCAAATTCATGTTATTACATCCTTATTTATTCTTTTAAACCTTGGAAATTTTATTTGACCAAGAAAAATTAGATTTGAGCTTGATAGCAACCCAAACCCGATTGAAACCCTAAATGGAAGCCCACTCGGTTAAGGTCCATTAAGGCCCATGAAATTGCACCACCAAGGTAAGGCTTTTGAAGGAAGCTTCTCCCCTGCCATGTCAGTCCTTTCACTACCCAAGTCAGCCCCAAATAGTGGTTGATGGGATGGCCAAAAGCCACCTCACTACCACCCTTCACATGGAAGCTTCCTTGGCTAAAAACCATGTGCAGTTACACATAGTATTACCCACGGTTTTGGTTGACACTCCATTACATAAAGTGTCTTTCACACACCTCCTATTACCCCTCCAAATTATTAAGTGGTGTTCTTTTTCTTTCCCCTTACATTTGATCACTTGTGAAGCCTTTTCTTGGAGAGAAAACCAGAGGAGCTATCAAGCAGTTTTTCTGGCTTAACTTGCTTGAATTTTTTGAAGTTGTTGTAGGTGTTTTCTCACGATGTACCCTTCACATAAGTTGTTACTCTTCAAGTATAGTTTCTTTTGTTATGTTTTGTACAAATTTTCATGGTCATCGTATGGGTGATAAGTTTGTTTAAGTATGAAGAAGTCATTTTGGGTGATAAACTGGACAATGTGTGATTCTTTGATTATTTTATCATGTTCTTGACAAGATCATGGTCTGATCTTTTTATGGATTATAGTTAAGATGATAATATACAAGTTGGATGAAAATTCATTGCATGTTATATGTTTTTTATAAGAGTTTTGCAAAGATCTAAAAAGTTGAAAGATGGGAGGTTGAAAAGAGATTCTATTTTGACTAAGATTGAATCTTATGTTGTGAAAGAAACCTCCAATGGCTTTAATATTTACATGTGGTGTTCCTAGGACTTTGCGTTACATGTTAGGATATTATTTTTAGGATTAATGGTGTTCGTGTGTACTATACAAATTTTTATGCCTGAAAATGACATGATAGGTCTTTTATTTGAGGTTTTAGGGTAAGATCTATGTTTTGATGCAAATCTTGCCATGTGGTCTTAGGTTTGATGCTAAGATCTCTTCTAGGACTTAATTTGTAACCATATGATGTTGTTCATTTTTTATTTATTTCATGAAACGTTTCAAATCTAATGGTTTGATAAAAAACAAACCATATAGTTTTTTATTTTAGTGAAAGTGTGAAAGCTGAATGTATTAAGTTGTATTTTGTGAATTTTCGTGGTTTTGGCTTGATAATTCAAAGCATGATAGTTCTTTCCCATATGTAGAGGGATAAAATGATAATTTTACTATAAAATAGTATTTTCATGTTTCTAAGCTGTTAGTGAGGATTTTCAGACGATTGATATCTCTTTTTATAGTTTCTTGTAATTTGAACATTTAGTTTGTCACGCTACGATCACTGTGAGTTAGCCTCTAATTTGTTTTCAAGATACTTGTTAATGTATGATGGTAATAGATCATCATCCATGTTTGTTATGCTTATTATAAAAGTCATATTATGAATGGTTCCAAGGATGAGTAGTACATTTTTTTCTCCAAGATAGGCAAGAACGAATAGGAAGCCAGATAGAGCGTTGTTTACGTGGGCGGGCTGCATGGCAGCTAGCGCCGTTGAGGCAAATCGACGCCCCTACGTTGATCTTGTCTCCACGGTCCCGCAACCCATTCCCGAAATGAATGTGTCTCATCGTGAGCCAAAATATGTGGATGGAGAAATCTGTTTTCAGTTTTCTAAGGAGGAGATTGCAAGATCCGCTGAACCGTTCCGTTTTTCCATTGTTCTAAAGTTTCTAAAACAGAGGCCTTCTTTGGATTCAATACGGTCTTTCATCAATAATCGTTGGGGTTTATCATGCATGCCGATTGTCTCGGCTATGAGGAGACCACGAAATGTCTTCATCCGAATGACTAATGAATTAGATTTCTTAAAAGCGCTTTCTTGTGAAATCTGTGATGTGAATGGCATTCAATACAGGGCTTTTCATTGGAAGCCAGATTTTAATGGAGATGAAGAACCTTCGCTGGTTCCAGTTTGGATTGTGTTGCCAGGGCTCCCTCTGAATTTTTATCATGAATCTTTTCTAAAGATCTTCACTGCTCCATTTGGCCGATTTATTAGAAGGGATAATCCGACGAAATGTGCAACGCGTACGGATGGAGCACGTTTATGTTTGGAAATGGATGCTGCGAAAGAACTGATCACTCATTTCTGGATTGGGCTACCAGGGCAAGGAAGGAAACAAGAAGTGATTTATGAGACGCTCCCAGTGTTTTGCTCTAAGTGTAAGTTGCAAGGGCATAATATCAGTACTTGTAGATTAAAGATTTAGAAGAATGGGGAAAAAATTTGGATTCGTAAGGATTCAAAAGTTATGAATAATGGAAAAGATGGGCAAGATGCAAAAGAGAGTGAAAAAGATATAGAACAAGCAGTGAAGTTGGTTCTAGTAAATATAGAAGGTTCTTTGTGTGAAACTTTGAATATACAAGCAGAGAAATCTGAGGTAAATGAGCTTATTCCTGATGTAGATCGGGTGCAAGAAGTATAGGATGGTTCAAATCAAGATTCAGAAAAGACTAGTGGTCATGAGTCTGCGCAGGAACAAAATTATCATGTGGAAGAAGTGGATGCTGATATCACTCAGGGTTCTATGGATAATGCGGAAAAGGCTGGAAAGACTGGTACTATTCTAGATTCAGAGATAAGGGGGATTAATGCAGTTGAACAGAGTGAAAGGAAAATTTCAGGGGAGATGGTTTATCACGTGGAAGCAGTTGAAAATGATATAAATATGGAAGCTACAGATTTTGTTAATATTGATGGAGAGGTTTAATGAATATGGGTGATTCTTTCTCTAAACCGGAGCTGGAATTAAATGTGGAAAATTATTCAAAGAATAAGGATTATGCTACAGAAAATGAGGGTGGGGAGAGGAAAAAGAAAGGTGTTCGAAAAACTTTTGAAAAAGTCCGTAGTTCAACTCGAGTGGTAGCTCGTTCTAATAAATCCTAATGATTAGTCCGATCTTAGCTTGGAATATTCGCGGTCTTGGAACTTCTTGAAATAGATTAAAGAAATTGGTTAAGAAAATGAATCCGAAAGTTGTAGTGTTAATGGAACCTTTTGCAGCTGTGGAAAAATTGCCTGAGTTGCTTAATTTGTTACATATGGATAAGTTTATTACAAATGAGGGGGAGGCTGGTAAAATTTGGGTGTTGTGGCAGGATGATGTCTCTGTCCAAATTGTATTATGCAAAGAGCAGTTCATTCTTCTTAGATTGGAGGAAGGTATGTCTAATATTTTGTGTGGTTTTGTTTATGCGAAATGCAATATGGCGAAGAGAAGAGAACTCTGGGAACAATTGAATGACCAGGTAGTTGGTTCTGAACCTTGTATTATTATGGGAGACTTTAATATAATTAGAGATTACTCAGAACGTCGGGGTGGTAGACCTCGTCCGAGAGCAGCAATGGAAGATTTTAATTCTTGGATTGATCATTGTGGCTTGATTGAAATGAGGTCTTTGGGTAGGAGGTTTTCTTGGTGTAATGGTCAGAGAGGTCTTTCGCGTAGTTGGGGGAAATTAGATCGTTGTTTTATTAATGCTAGTTGTCTGAGTAATTTCCCTAATGCGGTTTGTAGTTATCTTGCGAGATCCACATCTGATCATTCTCCAATGTTTTTGGAAATGAAGAAAGATCCTTTTGCTTATGGCCCTCCTCCTTTTCGGTTTCAGCAAATGTGCATAGCACATCCAGATTTTAGTCCTTTTGTGGAACACGTCTGGCAGGAAGAGGTGGTTGGTATGGGTCTTTTGAGATTGGCTCTAAAACTGAAAAAGTTAAGGGGTGCATTGAGAGTGTGGAATAAACAGATTTTTGGAAGAACTGAATTTCATTTACAGGAGACTCAAGCTCAAATTGATTCTTTGGAGTCGGCTCTTCAGCAAGTTTGGGATCCAATTACTGAACAGGAGCTTTTGGTGAAAAATGCAGAATTGGCAAATTGGAGGAGTAGGGAAGAGACTAGACTGGCTCAAATGGCGAAACTTAAATGGAATGTGGAAGGTGATCAAAATTCCAAATTTTTCCATGCTTATTTGACTTATAAAAGGAAGAAGAGAGTCATGGAGATGAGACTTCAAGATGACATTGTTTTGAAGTCACCTGAGGAGGTGCATTTAGGAGCAGTCAATTATTTTTCAGCTTTTCTGCAGAAGGAGTCTTTTGTAAATGTTCCAGATTTAACTCATATTATTTCGCCGGTCATAACAGCGGAGGAAAGTGCATTATTATGTGATATTCCTTCCATTGATGAAGTTAAAAAGGCTTTAGATTCTATTGCCTCTAATAGTGCTCCGGGTCCGGATGGTTTTGGAGCAGGCTTCTTTAAAAGTGCTTGGGATATTATTAAGATAGATAGCATGTCTGCTATAGAAGAATTTTTTAGAGGAGGAAAATGGCCAAGATTTTATACTTCTTCTTATGTGGTTTTGATACCAAAAATGGATATACCATCTGGGTTTGATAAATTTCGACCCATAAGTCTGTGTTCGGTTTTTTACAAAATTTGTTCAAAGATAATTGTAAATCGTTTGACTTCTCTGCTTCCAAAAATGATATCTCTAGAGCAAGGTGCTTTTATCCCGGGCAGAAGTATCTTTGAAAACTTAGTCTTACTCAAGAAATGGTGCATTCGATCAATAAAAAGATTCATGGTGGAAATGTGATGTTAAAACTGGATATGGCTAAAGCTTATGATCGGGTTGATTGGGATTTTCTTATGGGAGTGCTTCTTGCTTTTAGATTCTCTAATTCTTTTTGTAGTTTGATTAGAGAATGTATTTCCACGCCTTGGTATTCCATTCTAATGAATGGTACTACGAAGGGTTTTTTCAAGGGAGGTCGAGGGCTGAGACAAGGGGACCCGTTGTCCCCTTATTTGTTCATTATTTTGCAGGAAATTCTTTCTCGACTTATAAAACAAAGTGTGGAAGAAAAGAGGTTTGGTCAGTTTTCTCAAGCCCGTGGTACTAGATTGATATCACATCTAATGTATGCAGATGATGTGGTTATTTTTACTAATGGGGGTCGTTCTTCTATCCGAAATATTTTAAGAGTTCTGGACACTTAGGAGAGTTGGACAAGTCAATTGATCAACAAAGAAAAAACTGCCATGTTTTTTTCTTATAAAATTTCCATAGCAAGGAAAAGGAATCTCAAAAGATTGACTGGTTTTTCGAAAGGAAAATTCCCCTTTAAATATTTGGGGATTCCCATTGTCTCCGGCAAACTTAAGATTGCGGATTTGGAGGAACTAGTGAGAAAAGTTCAGACCAAAATAAGTGGCTGGAAAATGAGACTTTTATCTGTGGGAGGAAGGGTAATCTTGCTAAGACATGTACTAGCTAGCATGGCTGTGCATTTTCTGGCGGTTTTAAGAGTTCCAAAACAGATTATTCATACTTTAAATAGGCTTATGAGTTCTTTCTTTTGGGGAGAAAGGGATGGAAAGAATAAGAGAAAATGGGTGGCTTGGAGGAATATATGTCGGCCTATTGCAGAAGGTGGTTTGGGATTTCGGTCATTAGAAGAAATGCAAAAAGCTCTTCATTTAAGATTTGCTTGGAAGCTTATGCATGAAGACTCTCTTTGGGCAAATTTTTTTCGAAATAAGTATATAGGTAATAAACCTTTTATGTTACTTGGTTCTCCAAAGGGTACAAGATTTTGGTGTATGATTGCTAAAAATATTCCTATTATTTTGAATTATACTAAATGGAAAACTAAAGATGGAAATGTTTTCTTTTGGTATGATAAGTGGTTGGCGCAAGAGCCATTTGCTGAAATCTTGCCTGTGGTTGAGCAACCTCTTCTTAAAATTAAAGATTTAAAGCTTGATCATGGGTGGGATGTGGAGTTTTTATAGAGGTTGGTGGGCATGGAACTTGCTGAACATGTCATTAATGTGTTGGAAAGGAGTAAAGTGGGTGAAGATATCCTGATATGGGACTAAAACTGAAAGTGGGAATTTTACTACAAGGTCTGCTTGGGAAGGTATTCGTGTGAGAAGTCCTATTATAGAGGGACATAAATGGATATGGAATAACATTCTACCTAAGAAGTTTTCTGTTTTTATATGGAAGGCGTGGAATGGAGCTCTAGCTGTTGATGATAATATTAGGAGGATTGGTATTCCACTAGCATCGAAATGTAATTGTTGTAAGAATGGGCAGTATGAAGATATAAATCATGTTTTATTTGAAGGGGAGGTTGCAGCTGGGATTTGGAAGAAGTGTGGAGCTCTGTTTGGGATTCGGGTTGGAAGATTATGGCGTGAAACATGTATTAACTGGTTTCGGAGAGCCTCAAATTCATCTCAAATTGGTGTTATACTTGGTTTATTGCCTACTATAATTTCATGGAGATTATGGGGAAGAAGATGTTCTGCTCGAATGGAGAATAAATTGGAAACAAGTCAAGTGATTTGGCTTTCTATGAAGCACTGGGTAGGCGTTCTTGGTCAAGGACTGACTAGGTTTAAAAAATTTAATCAGCATGATGCTTACATTCTTGGGTGTCTAAATGTTAATCCTATCCCTATTCAACATCATCCAATTCATCTCATTACTTGGTCTAAACCACTACTTGGTAGAGTCAAGTTAAATACGGACGGGAGCTGCCTGGGTAACCCAGGTATTTCAGGTGCGGGAGGGGTTATTCGAGATATGCAAGGGTCTGTTTTATTGGCTTTTTCAATGAATTTGGGATATGGTGATAGTACCAAAGCAGAACTACGGGCTTTACTGGAAGGGATAAAATGTTGTAAAGAATTAAATTTGTCTGCTCTGGATATTGAAGTGGATTCACAGGTGGTTCTGTCGTGGCTGAAGAAAAACAGGTGCGGAATCTGGTATTTGGAGGACTTCTGGGAGGAGTTCCAAGAGCTGATTAAAGATATGGATTACAAAGTTTCTCATATTTTTAGGGAAGGGAATGCTGTTGTTGATTGGCTTGCTCGGTGGGGGGCAAGAGTGGGTGATGCGGAATGGAGGAATACGTCGGATGCTCCTGCTATGCTGCGGGGTTTAATTAGGATGGACAAATGGGGCATTGCGTCCATTCGGTGCAAATCGCATGAGGTTAGGTGTTAATCCTCTAGGGGATGCTGTGTGTATTGAAGACCTCTTTTTTGTGTAGTGTCTATTTGGGAAGGAGGTTGCAGAACTCTCCAACTCGTCATATGAGCGACGAGTACTTTGCTGTTGGGTAGTATTTATTTTTGTGTTATTCATTAGGCCTTGTTAGATGGTTTTTCTTGGTTGTTTGGTTAATTGTTTTGTAATTATTGGTTGGTCTTGAGTGTTTTTTTTTTAGTTATTGTAACCACGGTTTTCCTCCGCTACAAGTGAGGGATCATTAATAAATTCGGGCAGGGGTCACTCTTGGACATGTGATTCCTTCTCTTAAATAAAAAAAAAATGTATAAGTAAGTTAGCATTTAACTTACTGTTTGGATATTGTGTATGTGTTGGTAAGAGAACATTTATTCATGGTTTTTATCATTGTTGAAACCTCTTTTCTTAAGAAACTATCTAAAGTATGTTCTTTTTCGCTCAAAAATATAAAATCAAATCATCACTTGTATCTGTTAAAACAAATTACAAAAGATATTAGATTTTATTTTTAACAAAGTTATAAATCAGGCTCTCAACTGATTAAGAATATTCTAAGTCATGAGGAAAATATGACTGAACTCATATCAAGAATTTTCTCTCTCAATTGATATGAAGCAAGAATAATAGATTGTTAAACACTTAAATAATTAGGAAAAAATAAATCTCATAAATAATATTACTAATTTTCAATGTGTTTTCTTTCCATGTCACTCATTTCAAATCATGTACCCTTCTTTGGGCACGAGCCCTTTCCTTGTAGCGCACATTCATTATTCGTTCCTTCTGTCTAACAGTTCACCTGACACCTTTTGATCCAAATCATCATGCAGTGTGAAATTCGAGGAACACCCATGGGTGCAAGAGGTATGCCCCTATTGACCTCCCAAGGAAGTCCCAATTGTTTCCTCCACTGACCCCCCCTAGGGAATCAACTCGCTCTCTCACCAAGTATTGGAACTTCTTCCCTTGCGGAACATCTTTTGGTAACTTCTCCAGTGGTTCCTGATGTGCAAGCAAATCTTTGGCAACCTGAGGCAGCCCCTCAGGAACCGAGCACATGTTTGGAAATTTCAGTTCAGTAAGGAGGTAGGATACCAGTCGCCATCTCCTCCTACACGCCATGAATTATGTGAGACTATTTGCAAAATTCATCAAAGCTGGTGATTGAAGCTCGCCTATAAATTCTCGAACCATCCTCTTCCCACACCTTTGAGAGTTGAGGGGAATGCCCGACATGCAATCACCCTAGGGAACCGTGTAAGATCATATGGGCCTTAAAGGTTTCCAAGTGTTCAACCAGGTCCTTGGGCTCTTTGTAGAGGTCCATTTGTGAAACTTTCAATTTTAGGGGTAGAGGTACTGCCATGATCATATTATGCTATGTGAGGACCCGAGTTTGTCTAAACATGGCCCATAGAATTCATTATTGCTTGTCATGGCTTTTTAAGAGCCTTAATTAGTTTGGAAGGCCTTAGAGTCTTTGATTTAGTGATTTGAGCCCAAGAGGGGAGTGACCCTAAATTGCCTTGTAATTTTTGGCCCTATTTAGAAACCCAGGCCCAATGGCTTTAGGTCCATGGCCCAAACCATAGTCACTAGCACCATGTGTTATGCATGTGTTGCACTATGAATCTAGTCTTGATAATAGGCTAAGGGGGAGAGAGAAGTATAGGGAAACACCAAGAGGTGGCTTACACGCCTACCCTAGAGGACTTGTCAGTTGTCAACATGCTAGAAACCTTCTAGAAGAATCAAGAGACAAAAGGGACCTAAGAAGGCCAAAAGATTTTTGGCCAGCTCATTTTCCCACACGCCTAGACCCTTGTTTGGCCTGATTTCAAGTTCCAAGGTAGATTTCTTGAAAGGGAAGCCTAGGGAAGGAGAAGGAGGTTTTTCTGGAAATGATGCATGGGAAATCGAAAGGGGCACATGGGATTTCGGATTTTTGTCACATTTTACTAAGTGTCAAGCATGCATTAAGCTCCTAGAAGATTAGATGAAGGGACTCTTGTATCAAAGGACAAATATGACCCTAGGATTTCGGCTCCCACATTTCCAATGTACCTCTTCACTTGCCACTTGTCACTTAGGTTATTTTTAGACCAATGGCACATGAGGAGTCAACTTGGGAAGGAGCAATAGAAGATGATGCATCAACTTGGGAAGTGGAAAAGAGAGTGGACGGCTAGGGCAAGGCACATGCACATGCCACTTCTCATCCATGCCAAAGGTTGTTTGTTGGGAAAAGTAAGAGGCATGAGATGTTTTACAAAGATACGCTTGAAGAGATATTCACTTGCTTAAGGAAAGGAATGGCATAAAGGGGAAAAAAGGGATTTCGGCCAAGGGAGAGGAAACCCTACATGCCACCCCAAGTGGTCCCTTCCCAATGCAAATCCAAGTGGGGATTCTAAGAGTCTTTTAGGCAAAAGAAAAAAGAGAAGGAGAAAACACTTGCCACTTGTCATCCATGCAAGGATTTTGGAAACAACCAAATAGGGAAGTGAGGAGACTACTATAAAAAGGACGGAGTACACACCTATGGGCTTTTCCCTTGCCATTTTTCTGAATTTGCATGAACTCTCACTCTCTCCCTCACATGTTCACTTGAAGATTCTCTCACTTTCTCGTATTTTCTTTCCAACCAAACAAGGAGGATTCCTTTCAAGAGAGGATTTTGGCACCATCAAGGATAGACAAGGTAAGGATAGGTTTTGTCCTAGTCTTGCACACACATGTCACTTTCTCAACCCAAAAATAAGATTCAAATCTCATAAGACTTCAAGAATGGTGAGACACACACTTTTTCTACCCGTTTTCTTGGAAAATCACTTAGGGTTTCTTTACACTCAACTTTGTAAGTATACACTCAACTTACTCTTGGTTAATATTTGTAAATGATTGTGTAAATCCTTTCATTGTTATGTTCATTTTGTTTGCTATTTCTTGTTTGTTTGTTTGAATATACTTATATGATCCTGGCATATGAATATTACATGAATGGTATGATTCGGTTTTAAGATGAAAATGGCAAGAATGTTCAATGCATGTTTCTGTCTTAAGGAAAACATTGTGGTTGATTTGTATTACTTGATGACTCAGCTATACAATGTCTTAGAAGTTTCAGATCTTGGCCAAATACCATGATTTTATGTTTCATTTCATTATACTTTGATTTCTAAGCAAATATGTTTGAAGAAGAAGCATGTTCAAGTGATGATTCGTCATGATTTTGCATCTATATGTTTCGGCCAAGGCCCTTTTTCATGGGTTCATGTATGTGTTTTGATATCTCATATGGTTTATGTTATCATGCTATGAAATGAATATGTTATGCTTGGTTATTTCATGCATGGCATTTCACATGCCATATGTCAAGTGTAAGTAAGCATGTTGTAAGTCTCATGTCACATGCATTTGGAGGAAAAGTGTTTTCAAAGAAAGTGTTTTCAAATAAAAGGGTTTAAAAGTTTTATCACCACCCCAAGTGCTAGGGCGGGAAAATGTCTTAGTGGAACTCTTTTGTCCACTCTGGAGTACTTAATAATAGAGTGGTAACCCCTGGGTCGACAAAGTATCGTCGACGAGCCTCGAATGGGTTCTTTTCAACGAATGCCGGAGCGAGGAGGCGCCTTATGCTAGTGGGTGCATAAGGCATGTAACCTGATGAAGTAAGGTAGAGTTAATATGAATCTCTGTTTATGACGTATTCATCACGGTGCATGGACCATGGATGGTTCGGTAACTAGCAGAAGCACGCAGTGCTAAGGGGAACCATGTTGTGCCCACACTCTAAACAAGAATATGAGCTTATGTGATAAGGATCACTCGATGCAAATCTTGTGATATGTTCAGATAAGGCAAGTTCTGATTAAGATCACGTGAATAAGAAAAGTTAATAAATTTTTCTGAAAAAGTTATGTTTTGTTACAAGTCAAGTGCATAAGTCAAGTACATGTCCATGCACGCATTTCATGATATACCTCTTGTATGCTTGTGTTAACTGTGGTATGTTGTGTGATTACTTGCTGAGATTTATTGAAATCTCATTGTGGTAGTTTCTACTACCATTCTCCAACCGGAATGGTAAAAGTTGTTACAGGTGTAATAGACGATGCCCATGACCAAGAGGAAGAGAACGGCACCTCCTCCTCCTTAGATCTCTGGAATACTTGAGTTCATTGCAAAATTCAGGCGGCGTAACAATCGGGACAAAGATATGACCTTCGAAAAGCATGAGAAGCCCAAACCCTCTTGAAGAGAACGAGAACCCAAGTTATTTTGTGGAAAAAAAAAGATTGGACTTATGGTTTTAGACCTCAGCTTTTGCAGAACTATGTTTTGAGGAGATCCCGTGTTTTGGGAGATTTAAACTATACTCTATGATTTTGGGATGCTATATCTTTATGATACATGTTTATGTTTTGGGCAATATTGGGATATGATATTAGTACGGTGCCATGTGTTTTGCAATTGTTTATCGCATTACTTAGATTATCTGACTTTTACTATTTTCTGCGGCTACATTATTGCATACTGCTAGTGTACTTAAGTACATAGCATATTATTTTTCATGTACGAGGGGTGCGTAGCCTTATGTTACATGTCCTGGCATTTCAGTCACCATCTAATCCCAAGCGGGGCCTGGGGGCGCCACACATTATACAACAAGTTTGTGCTATTGAGTAGGTTATCAACTAATGACGACGTTCTCACTCACTTTTCCATCTCCTCATATTTATCCATGAGATCTTGCAGACTATAGTGCATCCCCTTCTTCTCTTCCTGGTCATTTGCAGTTGGCCCATCTTCGCTCTGAGACTCCTCATCAAGTTGTTTGTTTCGATTATGACATGCATCCCCTTAGACCCCTGCATCTCTTTACAAGGCCTTTATCTCCTACATCTTCTTTTGCAACCTCTTCTCCATCTTCATAAATCTTCTTTCTACTTTATCTTTCACCTGTTTGCCCAACTTAGACGCTTCCTGGCCCAAAATGGTATGAGAGTGCATGGCTACTAGCATACTAGATCTCACTTCACAAATAAATCTACAAAGATCCCACAGACAACACCAAATTGTTGATGTGATTTCCAATGATGCTTGCAACGAGCTCAAATGACCTGCAACTAGAAAGGAAAACTTGGAAAACTTAGTAGAGTTTGCCTTCGATGCTTAAGTCAAAAAGGAGTTAATCTTTCTTAATGATTAATGAATGAATGAATCCCCAACACATATCTGGTATGCTATTTATAGGGATTGAGATGTTCTACTATGGCAAGATCTCTTTGGAGACACGGACTCTCACCTTCCAATTGGGCATGTTACCTTCTAAAGAATGATTAGGTCGTTGATAGTGTTCTTTGGCGAGCGTCTCTCACTCTGATTTATCGCTATAGATTCGTATCTTGTTAGGATATGGTTAGCTAGGTTTCCATGTTGGTGAAGTCTTTCTAGGGTCTATCTCTGAGTTCGTACGGTCCGTTTTGTGTAGTTTCATCATTTAATTGCCCTTTATCACATGCGTGAAACTACCTTTGCTCGACTTTTGCTTGATAACTAGTCTTTCCTTGCTTGCCATATATATGTGTACCCAACATGTACCTCAGTTTTCTGTCCCTGATGAAACCAAGTTCATGAGTACATCAATTATGACTAACCTATATGAATGTTTTGCTTGCTAGAATCTTCTTCTCTCATATTCTTTTTGGAGGGATTGGTACTCTCATATTGTTGAGAAAGCTATCATTGTTAGAAAAATGTTAAAATATAATCTAAATAAATAAATCTACCGAATCTAGTTCCTATCAATTGAAACTTTTGATATGATTAGTAATTTCATTTGGTACAAGAGCAAAAGTCCTAAGTTCGAATGCTAACTGTGATGCCCCCAGATTTCGCTTGGGATTTGGTGGACTCTGAAGCATCAGGACGTGCAATACAATGTTACCTGCCCCTGTTCATGACAAATAGAGATGCAATGTACCTAGCATGCAATATTCATAGCGGATAATTGTTTGCTTGAGCAATACTATATACCAGATATGACATATCCCAAACTATAACATAAGTATATTTCATGATCATATAATAAAAGACATCCAAAAGTTACAGTGCTTGTCCAAAAGATATGTAACAATGTGTTTACTAGAGACAACGCTCCTTAAGTATAGTAATAAAAAGAGCATAACAACTAAGCTAGCTCGATGAGTTGCTCGTGCAACTTGGCTAAGATAGCCATGATCCTATCTAAAAAATGGAGCTTTGAAGTGATAAGTTCATCATCGTCGCGTTGTGGCCTAATCAACCTCCTCCAAGTGATCATCTACTGGCTTTCCCGTTCCTAACACACAATCTACCATTCTGGGGGAAATGGTAGTTGGGACTACCTAGTAAAATTTGATTACAAATGTCAGCAAGTTAACAACCAACTTAAACTAGCAGTATATAGATGCATGCAAGATAGTAAAAAGGCATGAATGCTGACATGAATATGAATGACAGTGACACGACGTGGCCAATGACATGTGCTGACATAACTTGAAAACTAACGTGAACTGAAAACAGAACGTGATTTGAACGAACATGAACTGAACATGAACTTAGAATCTTGGTCAAACAATAAATTGGTTAATTAAATATGACATGTGCTTGATTGAAAATATGTGTCTAAACAAATGGGCGTGACATGACTTAACTGAACTGAACTTAACATGAACTAAAATTAACATGAACATGGCATGAACTGAATGTGAACTAAAAACGCTTAACATGAACTGAACGTGACAAGGTGCGTTAACCCAAAACTTAGCTAGATTTCATCTGTAATTATTTTCGTTGCCTTAGTATTATTTTAGGGCCATGAGAATAGGTCTAGTTGGATAGAAGCCTTGGACTTGTTGTTAGTAACCCAAGCCCAAGAGACGGCCAACGAAGCCCATGTATATTCGGCTACCATAAGAAAATCGAAGCCCAAAAACCCTAGAACCCATAGCCCATGACCAAAGCCATTACAACTAGTACCATGTGTCATGCAGACATAGCACTATGTATCTGTACATGATAGTGGGCTAAGGGAGAGAGAAAAAAGTGTTTGGGAAGCCAAAGGAAGGCATGGACGCCTACACCGTGCCATTTGTCAAATATTTGAGTTCCAAGATTTGATTTCCATGGGAAGTGGGACCTAGGGAAGACAAAGGGGATTCTTTTCAAGGAATTTGCATAGGGAAACCCAAGGGACAAAGAGGAGTTTCGGTTTTTGTGACACCCCCAGATTCCACTTGGGAAGGATAGACATCTAAAGCGTGGGGACATGCAACACAAAGTTACCTGCCCCCGTTCATGACATATAAGATGCAATGTTCCTAACATGCATTTAGCATTATGCAATATTCACAACGGATACTTTTTTTTTTAGCAATACTATGCACCAAACTTATAATATCCCAAATAGTTAAAATATAAACCATGCATACTTAAAATATCCATGATTATAGCACGGGTCTCAGAAGACTGTAATCTCAAAACAACGAAGACCTGGCTCCATAATTACATTACCAAAATATACTATTGGGCTAGTTCGTTGAGTAACTCGCGTTACTCGACTAATGATGCCGGAATACTATCCAAAGACCTAACTATGGAGGCTGCAAGCTCCATGTTGCATCTACGACGTCTAGTCAACCTCCTCCAGTCTACCAGTGTCTGCTCCCTGCTCTGATCCTAACACATCACCTACCATTCGGGGGGAATGGTAGTTGGGACTACCATGGTAAGATTTGATTATAAATCTCAGTAAGTTAACAGGAAACTTCCACACAGGTTAATGATGCATGCATGGTAGTGAAAGCATGAATGCATAATCAAAGTCATAAGCAAGCATAGCATAACTTGACATACAGCATGGCATAAATGACATAACTTGAACTGAAACTAAAACTTAGCTTGACGTGACATGGCATGTACATGAACTTAAAACATAACTTGGACTAGCAACATAGCATGAACGTGAACTTGAAGCATAACACGGACTTGAAACATTGCATGAACGTGAACATGCATAATTTGAACATGAACTTGAACATAACATGAACCTAAGCATGACATAACATAAATGTGAACTTGGAATATAATGTGAACGTGAACATGACATAACATGAATGTGGACTTGAACATACCATGAACCTGAGCATAACATAACATCAATGTGAACTTGGAACATAACGTAAACGTGAATATGACATAACATGAACGTGAACTTGAACATAACATGAACCTGAGCATAACATAACATCAATGTGAACTTAGAACATAACGTAAATGTAAACATGACATAACATGAACGTGAACTTGAACATAACATGACATAAACATGAACTTGAAATATATTCTTGTCTTATGGGGTCATCATGATTGATTAATCTTATCTCATGGGATTACCATGATTGTGTATTCTTATCTCATGGGGTTACCATGATTGACATGAACTTGAAACTTGACATGAGCGTAAACTTGAACATAACCTGACGTGAAACATGACTTGAACGTGAAATACAAGAACTTGGAATCTTATTCAATGGACATAATTAATAAAGTGACCATATGGGTGCTACACGGGTTCCCTTGAGCCATGTGTCCCTGCCGATTACCGCATTAGAACACAGGTTTCTATACCAGCTGTGAGTGCATTAATACGTACTCCACAGTTCCAATGGCCCCACGTATTCTGCGTGTCACAATTGTTGTATCTCACGTAGTGTATGCTCCACAGTTGTTGTGGCCCCATGAATTGTTTGTGCCACACTTGCCGTGGACACACGTAACATAATGTGTGGCTCCATTGGTGTTAGTGTCTGGCGAGCTCCGGTGACAAGCTAGTTAAGCCCCATTCACTACCTATTGAATGTACTTCATCAACTCAGAAAATTTCACACCTATTTAGACACTCCAGCGTGAACAAAGGAGTTCCACTAGAATATTACCTCATCCTTGCACTTAGGGTCGTGATTGACATGAATAACTTAACTGGCATACATGACATTTTGTAACGTGACGTGACATGAATGTGACATAAACAGCAGGAATCCTGACGTTGCGTAACGTCACATAAATGTAAGATGACAGACATGACATAAAATGTAATCGACAATATTTCAAAATATGGCATACATGTAACAGACAATATTTCATAACATGGCATAATATGTAATAGAGAATATTTCGTAACATTGCATAACATGTGACAGTAAATATTACTTGACATGACATACATATAACAGATAGCAACAGATAGTAATATGAGACAAAATATAGTGTAACAGATAAATATTTTGTGACAAAATAATTCGTGTAATAGATAAACATGTGATAACATGGCATATATAACAACATATGAACATAAATTGTAGTTCCCTTACCTATCACGCAAACACAGTAAACTGACAGTAAGTTAATGGCTAACTTACCTTGATTGTTGCGTTCTACGAGAATAAAGTGCAAAACACAAAAAACTTTAAGAGGGTATTATAAAAGTTAAAAATTTAATTACTAACAATTAGAAAAGTGAAAATGGACAACTTAGAATAAAATTACAATTTTACCCTCTACGTGTGGGAAAATGACCATTTACTCCTAACTTAAGGATTTCATATCCTAACTCCAAAAATACCAAAATTTACATTTCTTATGTAAATTTTTTCCTAGACTCGAATAACAACTTAGAGAAATTTAAAACCATTCACAACTATGGAAAACTCACAATGGCCAAAATATTCATAGGTCATTTCTCTTGATTTTGGTTGAAATTTCTTCCATTTTCAAAACCCATGATTAAACCAAAATTTTGTAACAAGGATCTTCCTATCCTAAGTTTAAAAATACACTTAAAATATCCATTAAGAAAAGCTAATCATCAACACCAAACTTTTTGTAAAAAGACCCAAACTTTTTAACAAAAAGTAAACTCTTAAATCACAAGTTTTGACCTTAATAAAAACATTTCCAAGAATTCCAAAAAATCAAATCATACTTCTAACACATTCATAACATCATCCTAAGATCGACCATGTTTTAAATAATCAAACAAAAGTCACCAAAAACCACAAAACAACACTTGGAGTTTTTGGTTTTAAACTTAGTCCAAAACAGAAACTTTTCTCTCCACTAACTTTGATCAATCTCTTGATCAATGGCTTAAAGACATGTGATCTTCAAACTAAAATATCGCATGGTTTAAAAATGTGTCCTAAAGAAGATCCAACCATCAAACCTAAAATCACATGGCTAAAATTCAACAAAACGTGGATCTAACCCATAAACATCAAATCTTAGGCCAAGCCAAAATCCTCTTACATAGAAAAAGATATATTTAAAACTAATACTAAATATCTTCGAAATAACATCCTTAAATGTATGCAAGAGGCTTAGGATCATCATATAAAAATATCAAAAGCTTTGAAATAAGATTAAACCATGAAATATTCAAAGTTTCACAAAACAAAAACTGTTTTTCCACTTCCAGTTTTCAAGTTTGTAAATCTAAGGAAATCTATCATCAAAATCTTTATTGATGCAACAAAACCTCAATGAACATTCATAAAAACATGCTAACAACACTCAATAAAAGTTTCAGACCAAAATATGTCCATTAGCTTGGTCAAGCTTCCAAAACATAACATACTCTCCAGTTTCAGTCTCAGAATGACCTTTCCAAGTTTAAAAATACTTCTTACTGATCAAATGAGTATGGAATGAGACTAATTAGATATACACGGAAATTAGACTCAAATACGAAAAACTTTTATGAAGGAGTCATCGTGAGATAATACTTACAAAGGGTGGAAATGGCCACGTAAATAGACCTAGAAATCTGCCCGAGAGAGTTCTTTTGGGTTTCTCTCTAAGAACGAGGGAAATAAGTGATAAAATTGAGAGAACTGTGTCTTGCATGACTTTAGACTCCTGTAGGGGGAAGTTATGGGCTTGAATGAACCTTGATTGGAGGTGTCTATGTAACATAAAGTGGAGAATAGAGAGAGGCAAGGACTGCCTATAGAAGCTGTGAGAGATGGAGGTTGATGGAGTGGAGTTCTCCTTCACATCAAGGCAATATTGGGTGCAACCAATGGCAGTGGATAGTCTGCCATGTGGGGGAGGAAACTTCTTCAAGACGCTTTGCCAAGGTGACCAATTTCGTGGGCCTTGGTGTGCCCCAACCAAGTGGGCTTCAATTTGTGGTTTAAAGGTGGTTTGGTTAGGGTTTGAGATGCTATCAAACCCAAAACCAATTTTTCTTGACCCAATCAAATTTCCAAAGTTTAAAAGGTTGGATAATAATGTCATAACAAGGAATCAGATTAAAAAGGGTTTGGAGGCCAACTTTAGGGTTTGGGGAAACCATTTAGGGTTTCGGTTTCAACCAAGTTTTTGGGGTTTCAAATGGATTCCAACCATTAAGGGCTTCGCTTCTTTGCTCTAGCACAATTTGGTTGATCAGATGAGATAAAACTTTGCTTATGTGGCATGATCTCGGACCTTGGTTTCCTTCACAAATATATCTAACGGTTCCTCTTTGTGCCAAGTGTCTAATACTATTCACTAATTGTGGCTAAGATCTTGCCAAGTGTCCAAATTAAACTTCTCTAACCTAATTTAGACATTCCACACTATGATTTTCAAACACTGCACTGGGTGTGCTTATCGTGGTTACTATTCACTCCTCATAAATGCATAGTAAACTTAGTACTGAAAAATCCTAAATATTCATATTAACCTAAAGTGAAAATCGTTTACCGAAATTCAACCCCGAAGTGCCTCTAAAAATAATTTCACAATTTCGAATAGGCATTTCATCTGAAATTATGAAAATGGGCTATTGCGCCATAAAATCCTAAATAATCAACTGAGTCTAATAGCGTAGACCAAAACACATTCTGACACTTCTAACTACTTCAAATAATTAAACTCATATTTCTAGCCCCACAGTGAGTGATAACACTGACTATATTAACAGACTAAAACCTGTGCGATTGGTCAATTCGTAAAAACTTATGGGGTTTTTACGAGGTTCCTAAAGTCAATAGAAATTCCACCAGTGAATTTATAGCGGGTTGTTATAGTTTTCCTACACCCTCACACCCATTCAAGTGCTTTCTTAATATTTTGCCACTTCTCAACCATGCGAGGAGTTTCTAGAAGGAATGAGATTGGACATTTGCAGAAAATGGCTAACCTACCCTCATATTTTCGGCCACTACACCCAAAAGCACATTCACACACGCCACGTGCCATATTAGGGTTACAAAAGGAACCATTAGTAAGTGAAAGTCCATCTAGGGAAGGAGCACTAGAAGATGAAGAATCATCATGGGATTTGGAGAAGGAAGTGGATGGCTAGGGCAAGGCACATGCCTATGCCATGTGTCACACATTCAAAGCTTCACTTTTTGGAAGATGAAGGGACTTGTTGATTGTTTTACCTTTTGTCCCAAAGATACATTGCATCTAGACAAAAATGGAAGGGACTTAGAGGACAAAGGGTTCAGCCAAGGCAAAGGAAAGGGAGCCCAAATTTTGAGGGCTTAGATCCTCCACACAATTGGTCACCCACACGAACTACACACATGTTCAAGATTTAGCCAAGAGTCACACAAAATTTGAATGGTTTTCATGTTTAAAAACCCTAGAACCGAATGGTTTTGAAGTCTCTTAGAACAAGTGACAACCTTAGAAAACCTCACACACTCATGCAAACGGATTAGGGTTTGAAACCTTGTTCTAATGAGTTGTACATCCAATTTATAGCTTGTTATTGCTTTCTCGAAGGATTTTTATAAGTAAACACTCAACTTAGTTTGGTTAACATGTGTATATATTTGTGTAAATATTTCTTTGTTATTGTTACCTTTGATTATTGATCTACGTTTTTCTTGGTTGAATATCTTGTTTTGACTTTGAATAAGGTCATGAAAGATGTTATATGATTCGGATCTATGTTGAAAATGCCATGATTCACATGCACTTGTTTCGGTGTTGCATGAGGTTATGTTGATGTTTCACATATCATGAAGATTTGGTTATTGTAACGTTATGTGTTTCGGATTTTTGTAATGTTGCCATGATTTCATGTTTCTTTCACCCTTGTCAGGAATTTTATCTATTATGCTTCAAGTTTGGAACATGTTAAAGTGAAATCTCTCCATGTTACACGCCTTTGATGTTTCGGCCAAATCATGTTCTTCTATTTTTTCTTTTTTAAGAAAGAGGATGGTACTCTAATTTTCTTAATTGCCCTCACTTATGGCGGAGGAATACCATGGTAACAAATCAAGACCCATGGGATTTATAGATATTCAAAGAAAAAATCATCCCATGTATCAAACTTGAAAACATAGCCTATACACAATAGCCTAAACCAATAAAACCCAGAAATAATCTAAACAAGCCTATCATAAAAGTTAGACAAATAAAACTAAAAATAAACCAACAAGATCTAGTAAAAACGAAGGTACCCAGAATAATCCATATGAAATTTGAAGCTTTTTCATGTTTAAGAACCCTAGAACCGAATGGTTTTAAAGTCTTCATGAACAAGTGACAACCCTAGAAAACCTCACACACTCATGCAAACGGATTAGGGTTTGAAACCTTGTTCTAATGAGTTTTACATCCAATTTACAGCTTGCTATTGTTTTCTCGAAGGATTTTTGTAAGTGAACACTTAACTTAGTTTGGTTAACATGGGCATATATTTATGTAAATATTTCTTTTTTATTGTTACCTTTGATTGTTGATCTATGTTTTTCTTGTTTGAATATCTTGTTTCTACTTTGAATAAGATCATGAAAGAGGTTATATGATTCGGATCTATATTGAAAATGCCATGATTCACATGTACATGTTTCAACCTTGCATGAGGTTATGTTGATGTTTCACATATCATGAAGATTCAGTTATTGTAAGGTTATGTGTTTCGGGATTTTGTAATGTTGCCATGATTTCAGGTTTGTTTCACCCTTGTCAGGACTTTTATCTATTATGCTTCAAGTTTGGAACATGTTAAAGTGAAATTTCTCCGTGTTACATGCCTTTGATGTTTCAGCCAAGTAATATTCTTCTAGTTCATGAAGTTGTTTTGATATTTCATAAGTCCTATGCTATCATGCCATGATTTGAATATGTTACGCTTGATGATTTCATTCGAGGCATCTCATGTGTCACATGTCTAGTGTAAGAAGGAACACATCTTAAGTCTCATGTTACATGCATTTGGGTAAGTGGTTCTTTTTAAAAAGAAAAAGAACAGTGTCTAAAAATGTTTTATCACGACCCCAAATGCTAGGACAAGGGAATGTCCTGGTAAAAATCTTCTATCCACTCTGGAGTGCCTAAGAATTCTGTGGTAACGACTGGGTTGACAAAGAACCGTTGGTGTGCCTGGAATGGATCATTTTGGAAAGGACGCCGGAGTGAGGTAGCACCTAACGCTAGTGGGTGCCATGACTAAGGCTAATAACTCGACGAAGTACTGTCGTGTTATAATAAATATGAATAAGACATATTCACCATGGTGTAGGGATCGTTGGTGGTGCAGTAACTAGCAGGAACACGCGATGCTTATGGGAGCCATGATGTGTCCACCATGTGTTATAAGAATAAGGCAATGAACTCACATGAAGATCATGTGATAAGACATGATATGATAGGATATAATATGGATCATGTGATATGATAAGATATGAAATGATGCCAAATAATTTTTTTTCTGAAAATTCCAAAGAATCTGTTACATGTCTTTTGAAAAAGGTCAAGAGCATAACTCAAGTTTTGGGTCATGTCATGTGTCAAGTACATGTTCATGCATGCATTCCACGGTTTGCCCCTTGTATGTTGATGTTAATCATTGTATGTTATATGTTTACTTGTTGAGATTTCTCTAAATCTCATTGTGGTAGTTTCCACTACCATTCCTCACTCAGAATGGTATATGTTATGCCAGGTTTAGAAGATCACCCACATGGTGAAACGCAAGAGGACTACGGTACCCTGACCAGCCAGGAGGTACCAAAGAACAATGAGAGCTCGTTAGAGTCCTCGTTGTTGGATAGAATATAGAATTCCGACCAACTCATTTCTGAGGCACTGTAGCTCATCGACGAGCTGAAGAGATTAAGGAATCGGGACAAGGATCGATTCTTCGAGAAAAGGAAGAAGCCCGATTAGAAAAGAAGGAAAAAGATGGGGGGACCGTTTTCCTATACCAGGAAATATATTTTGGATGATCGAGTGACTTAAGTTTTGTTGTGATCGGTAGATTTTGTTAGTTACTCCTATATTGGGAGACATTGAACATATCCTTCATTGGGTACTTTTGATATGAAAGTTTTATGTTAAAGACAATGTTTGGGTTATGCATTGTCTTACAGTACCATGTGCTAAGGCAACTGCTTTAGGCATTACCTAGTTTCATACGATTCTTATATTTTCGCTACATTAATTTTTGCATACTGCTAGTATACCTAGGAGCATTGCATTTTATCTATCAAGTACGAGGGGTATGTAGCCATGTGCTGCATGTCCCGGCATTTCGGTCACCGTCTAATCCCAAGTAGGGGTTAGGGCACCACACATGGACTGAACATGAACTGAAAATACTTGACATGAACTGAAATAACATGAACGTTAAGTGCCCTGACAATCAGAATGATTTTGCCAGTTGTTTCGTCAGAAATAGGTCAACAATTAGAATGATTCCGCCCAATGTATTTCATCAGAGATACTCAGATAATTAGAATGATTGCGCTATGATTATTTTAATGGAGGTACCCTAACAATCAAAATGATTAGGCCAGGAGTACCTAGTAATAACTTTATTGAAAATACTCCGACAATCATAATGATTACGCCATGAACATTTTATTATAGGTACTCTAACAATCAGAATGATTATGCTAGAAGTACCTTGCTTAAATTATCAATGGAGACACTCAGACAATCATAGTGATTAAGCCACGAGTCTCACATGCATGAATAATTGAGAAAATACTTCTTGATGGACTTGTATGACTCATGACATGGCATAATATGATGTGACATGTTCGTGTGACTAATGGCATGGCATAACATGGCGTGTAATAGATAAACATGTATTGAAAAATAAATCATGGCATGGCATAACATGGCGTGTAACAGATAAAAATGTACTGGAAATGAATCACAGCATGACATAACATAACATTTATAATAAGCATAATAAATGTGAATGATGGTTTCTTACCACCATATATAGACAAATATCCCGAAAGTAAGTTAGAGGCTAATAACGTACGTAAAAAGATGCGAAAGGGCGTGAACTAAAATGTGATAATTCCAAGGATTAGTCATGAGCATAATGCTTGATTTTCCTTCCTTTCTTTTATATTTCTATCTCATGGTTCCTCTTAGTGCCAAGTGTCCTACACTATTCATTGAGTGTGGCTAAGATCTTGCTAAGTGTCTAAATATAACTTCTCAAGACTAATTTGGTCATTCCACGCAGTGATTTAAAAATTGACTAAACTGAGTGCCACATGGCGCTATCACGGATGTTACTATTCACTTCGAAAAAGGAAAAATAAACATTGCGCCATAAAATCCTAAATAATCATTCAAACCTACTGGTGCAATTCGTTTCACAAAATTTGACTCCTAAGTGCCCCAAAGAAATGAAAAATCCATTCCGAGCAGTTATCATCCTAAAAATAAAAATTGAATTATTGCGCCGTACAATCCTTGAAAATAAAAATCGTATTATTGCATCCTAAAATCCTAAATATTCATCTAAGACTAATGTTGCAAACTGTTTCTCAATCTCATACTCCTAAGTACCTCAAATAAATAAAACATCGTTTCTAACACCATAGCTGGTAAGAAACTAACTATGCTAACAAACTAAAATCTAGCGATTGCTCAAAGCGTGAAACCTTTTAGGATTTTTCATGATGTTCCTAAAGTCTAAAAAATTTGAATTTCTAGCGGGCTGCTACACTAATTGTACACTTTACTCCAATTAAAATATTACATGTACGTGTTAGCTTACTTATTGAAATGGAAGTTTGGCCTACAAATGAGTAAATAGTTAAATCTACTCTCTTTTCATTCGATTAAAATTTTGTAAAAAGTGGTAATTTTAAAAAAATATATATATATTTTTCTTTCAACAAGAAGTTAGTTGTTGTCTTCTCATATGCGGGAAAGGAAGCTGCCGCATAAAAGCAAGGGATACTTTTCTCTATTTTGTTTAGGGGTACAAAATAACTAAATACCTTTCACATTAGAGCATGTTGAAGAATAATATGCAAGCTGTTAAAAATATGGATAATTAAGAGCGTGTTCCCATCAATTGTTGTTTATCATTAACTTGTGAGAGAAACATTTCCCACTTAGATTCACAACCTTATTGGATGTTTGAAATACATAGCCCCAAGTTTTGAAAATTCCTATACATATTATCAGAGCTATTGAGTTTTAACAACTTTATGACACCAATTATTCAGGTTGTAGTAGGAACTCAGATTTTTTGTTGGAATGGACAAGTTATCGGAGTACTGAAGTTTGAGGTGATTACATTTCTTGAGCATTATCATGTATTGTTTGTCCTTTTCAATAATATTGAACATATCCCTTGAATATCCTATTGTTTATAGAAACAAGCACCCGCTGTTGTGGATAATCTTGTTCAACATTTGTTAATGAGTCCTTTCCTTGTATTGCTTGAGGTATCTGTTTCTAATTCTGAGTTAAATTCAAGAACAATGTTTCTCTCATTTCCTAAATGAATTGGATATGTTGTTCTTGCTGGTCTGTAGGTTCTTCAGGCAGTTTTTGGATATTAACCGTATCTAGGGTTCCATGCAAGTGTGAAAGAAAAGATATATGCAGAAGTAAACGAATGGTAGAGCAAAGAACAAAAGAAAATTTCCCAAGCCTGTAAACTAGGTAGGGTTGTTCAACTGGGCTGGGTTTTTCCTAGTTCGGTCTAGAACCCAGTTATTTGGGTTTCGGTTATGGTTTTCGGCCAGGGTAAAATTATGGCCTCAAACAGTGCCACAAAACCGGCCCTACCTGGGCTTATTATGAGCAAGAAAAACCCTGTACCCGGTTTTTATAAAAAAGAAACTTAAATAAGCCTTGATTCAACCCTAATTGTCCCTGTATGGCCCCAGATTCCACTTGGGATAGGACGAACATTTGGAGCATCGGGACATGCAACACAAGTTTACCTACCCCCGTTCATGACAATTAAAGATGCAATTTTCCTAACATGCATTTAGAATTATGAAATATTGGTAGAGGATAATTTTTTTCTTTAGCAATACTTTGCATGAAACTGAAAATATCCCGAATACTTGAAACATACTAAACAACTGAGATCATGATAATAGTCCAAAATGGCAATGATCAAAAGAGTACTGGAGATGCAACTACATAGTACAAGTACTAATTTAAGTTAACTATTATACTATCATCGACCTTGCACTGTTGCTTAGTCTACCGTTTCCAGTTGGTCAACTCCCGGCTGTCTTTCAGATCTTGTAACAAGATCTATCATTCTGGGGGAGAATGGTAGTTGAGACTACCACTGTGAGATTTGATTACAAATCTTAGCAAGTTAACAGAAAACCTCCACACAGGTTAATGATGCATGCATGGCAGTAAAAGTATGAATGCATAATCAAAGTCATAAGTAATTGTAACATAACTTGACATACAACATACCATAACTGACATAACTTAAACTGAAATGTGAACTAAACTTGACTTGCTGAAATTGAATTGGACTTAAACTGAGACTTGACTTAACATGAACTTGATCTGAAACTTTACTTAACATGAACTTGGACTTGAACTAAAACTTACTTGATATGACCTTGAACTTGAATTGAAACTTAACTTTACATGAATTTGAACTGACTTCTTTACTTAACAAGAACTTTGACTTGAACTGAAACTTAACTTGACATTGAGCTTAAACTTAACTTTACATGAACTTGTGACGCCCCCAGATTTTGCTAAAGATCGTACGGACATCTAAAGCGTTGGGACATGCAACACAAGGTTACCTGCTCCCATTCATGATAATTAAAGATGCCATGTTCCTAACATGCATCTAGCATTATGAAATATTCGCAACGGATAATAATTTTTATTTTTAGCAATACTATGCACCAAACAGAGAATATCTGAAATATTTAAAACATACTTCATACAAAAGGACATACTAAACAGCTGAGATTATAACGCTAGTCCAAAATGGTTATAATCAAAAGAGTACTTGAGATGTAACTCCATAGTACAAGTAGTAAATTAAGTTAACTACTATATTAACATTGATGTCGCACCATCGCTCAGTCGACCGTGTCCAATTTGTCAAATCCTGGTTCTCCTTCGGGTTCTATAACAAGATCTACCATTCTGAGGGGAATGGTAGTTGGGACTACCACAGTGACATTTGATTACAAATCTTAGCAAGTTGACAGAAAACATCAACACAGGTTAATGATGCATACATGGTGGTAAAAGCTTGAATACATAATCAAAGTCATAAGTAGTCATAGCATAACTTGACATACAGCATAACATAACTGACATAACTTAAACTGAAGTGTGAACTGAACTTGACTTGCTTAAACTGAACTGGATTTAATCTGAGACTTGACTTAACATGAACTTGAAATCTTGTTCTTTAACTGATTAAACTCAACTGCTTGGGTACTACATGGGTCCCCTAGAGTCATGTGTCCCTATCGATTACCACATCACAATGCAGGTATCTGCACCAGCTATGAGTGCATTGTATGTGCCACGCTCATTGTGGTCCCCATACCTTGTGTGCCACACTCACAGTGGACCCCACGAATTGAAATGTGGCTCCATCGGCGTTAGTTCCTAGCACACTCCGGTGACCAGCTAGTTAGGCCCCTCCAGCTACCCATCGACAGAATTTGGTCAACTTAGGGAATTTCACACCTATTTAAACACTTCAACATGAACAAAGGAGTTTCACTAAGATATTATCCCATCTTAGCACTTAGGGTCGTGATTGACGTGAATAACTTGACATGATTGTTCTCGAAATACACAAAATGTATTCCAGACGAAACGTAACTAGAATATGAAAGGACAGAAGCCCTAACGTAACACAACATGACTAGAACGTAATTCAAAAGATATGACTTACTTGAGATAGAAACATTTCTTAACATGGCATAACATGTAACAAACAACATACTTAAGATGGCATAACATGTAACATACAACATACTTGACATGCCATAACATGTAACAGACAACATGCTTAACATGACATGCTTGCAATAGTAAATATTACATAACTTGACATACATGAACAGATGACATACTTAACAAGACGTGCTTGCAATGTATAGTAAAACGTGATAGAATATCTTGCAAACAGATGAACAATTCATGAAAAAATAAATTATGTGTGACAGATGAGTATGTAATGACTTGGCACAGCACATAAGATAACATGCATACATATACTATAGTTCATTTACTTATCACCCATACATATTAAATTAATAGTAAGTTAAAAGCAAACTTACCCCGATCATTGCATTTCTTAGCAAACTCAAGCCCAATCATGAGAAACTGAAAGTAGTGATTTCTAAAAGTTAAAACTTAATCATTAACAATTCAAAATAACGAAAAATTCTAACTTAGAGCAAAATTACTATTTTGTCCTCTACATGTGTGAAAAATACCATTTTACCCCTAACTTAAGGATTTTGCATTCTAACTCCAAAAATCACAAAAATTTACATACCTCATATAAATTTTGTCCTAAACTCAAATATCAAATCAAAAAAATTTAAAACTGAACACAATCATGAAAACTCTATAGGGGCCGAAACTTACATAGGCTATTTCCCTTGAATTTTGTTGCAATTCTTTCGAATTCAAAACTCTTGATCTATGACTTAAAAAGATGAGATCTTCAAACTAAAACATCACATGGCTTAAAAATGTGTCCTACATAAGATCCAACAATCAAGCTTAAAATCACATGGCTGAAAATCAATAAAACATGGATCTAACCCAAAAACATCAAATCTTAGTTCTAACCGAAATCCTCTTGCATAGAAAAATCGTATCTTTGAAAATAATACTAAATATTTTCAAAACATGCAAATAAGAGGCCTAGGATCATTAAATAAAAATATCAAAGCTTTTGGAATAAGATTAAACCACGAAATGTTCAAAGTTTCTCATGAAATATTCAAACTTTCTCAAAACAGAAACTGTTTTTCCACTTCCAGTTTCTAAGTTTCTAGATCTAAGAAAATCTTTCATCAAAAGTGTTCAACAAATCCTCAATGAACATTCATAAACACATGTTAAAAATACTCCACAAAATTCTCGGACCAAGATATGTCCATTGGCTTGGTCAAAAACTCCAAAATATAGCACACTCTCCAATTTAACCCCTAGAATGACCCTCTCCATGGTTACAACAACTTTTGAAAAACCGAATGACCAAAAAATTAAACAAGTAGGATATCCAAAAAAACTATACTCAAATTAGAATAATTTTTACGAATGATTCATTGCAAGAAAATACGTACAAAGGGTCGTAAATGGCCACGCAAAATGACACAAAACATTGCCCAAGAGAGCTCTTTTTGGTTTCTATCTAAGAATGGGGAGAAGAAGTGATGAAATGAAAGGAAGGGTTCCTCGCATGCCTCTAGACTTCTGGAGGGTGAGGTATGGGCTTGAAGGACCCTTGAGGGATGGTGCTTAGGTCACAAGAGGGCAATAATAGAGGAGGGGGAATGGGCTGCTGCTGCTGCCTTCTAGAAGGGGTGTGATGAGGTGGCCTTTTCCTTCACATGAAGGGAGTATTTGGGGCTGTTGAGGGTAGAGGTTGATCTGCCATGTTCGGGAGGAAACTTCCCCGAGAAGTTTTGCCAATGTGGCAAATTCATGGGCCTTAACCAAGTAGGCTTCAATTTGGGGCTTGCAAGGGGTTTGGTTAGGGTTTGGGATGCTGTCAAGCCCATATCCAATTTTTCTTGGCCTAGTCAAATTTCCAATGTTTAAAAGGTTGGATAATGATGTCATAACATGGATTTGAGGAATTAATAGCATGTGAAAGTGATTTAATCAAGTGATTAAACACAATGCTAGAAATTGGATAAAAAGGGTTTGGAGGCCAACTTTAGGCTTTGGGGAAACCGTTTAGGGTTTCGGTTTTGAATCCCGTTTTTGGGGTCACAATTGGATTCCAAACATTTAGGATTTCACTATGGTTGAAACCCTCTTTGGTTTGGTACAATTTGGTTAATCAGATGAAAAACAGGGTTTCGCTTAGATGGCATGATCTCACACCTTGATTCCTTCACAAATCCATCTCATTGTTCCTCTTTGTCCCAAGTGTCCAATACTATTCACCAAGTGTGGCTAAGAACCTGCCAAGTGTCCAAATAAAGCTTCTCCAACCTAATTTGGACATTCCACACTGTGATTTTGAAAACACTACGCTAGATGCTACTATAGAGGTTACTATTGGAAAGTGAAACATAAACTTTACACTATAAAATTCAAAATATTCACAAACCTAACTGTGCAATTCGTTTATTGAGCTTCAATTCCGAAGTGCCTCAAAATAAGCAAAACTCGTTTTTGAACAAGCGCTTCGTCCGAAAACTGAAAATGAGATTATTGCGGCATAAAATCCTAAATAATCAATTGAGTCTAATTGCGCAGACCATAACTCAATCCGACACTTCTAACTGCATCAAATAAATAAAATTACACTTCAGGCACCATAATGAGATAACTCAGGCTATGGTGACAGATTAAAACCTACGCAATTAGCCAATACATGAAAACTTGCGTTGTTTTCACGAGGTTCCTAAAGCCTATAGAAATTCCACCATTTAATTTCTAGCAGGCTATTACATCCTCCCCTCCTAAAAAAAAGATTTCTTCACTAAAATCGACGCAAGTACAAACATTAAACAAACTAAGGAGAAGATGTTGCTCTCCAAAACTACTGTCCATCACTAGACGTATTGTCACTAGTCAGCTCTGGTGGAGGAGCATCGATGTCCATCAGCATGGTCTGCTGCAGTAAGTAGTAGAACGCGTCATCCTCTAAATCATAGCCATGTTAACGAAAAGACCTGGGTCGAGGTGCTGTACTACCTCTTCATCGCCATTGTCTGGCTTCTGAACCTCTACCATCAAACGTTCGCTGTGAGTTGATGGCATAGGTGATTTTGAAGCTGCGGGCTCAATGGTGGCGGCTGCAGCATGCACTTCAGCTGCTCTGCTAGACTCAGCTCCATCCCGGGTCATCCTCGCTTTGAAGTTATCCTGGTCTATCCATGTAGTCGAATGTAGTGGTAGATAACGTTCCTCATGAGGTAACACCATCCTTTCATAGCCCATACTATTCTTATATATAACTATCATATGATTACACAAAAGAACTACCACCATAATAGAAAAAAAATTATAACACTCACAAAGGTCACTGCCTAAACTTAATGACTTCTAGCCTACCCTTCTAGGATAATGAATCATTGCTTAAGTGAAATCACTACTTTCCTTACTGCTCAAAGTGTTATTTGCCATAGATATATATACCACTGAGATTCTACCATTCCTTAACTATTTCTCTCAAATCAACACTCATACTGGAATCCTTCCACAAAGTAGATCAAGTCGTACCTACATACTCTCTAAATCTAAAACTTCAAGTATTCGCATAGTTCAATTTGGAAGAATTTAATCCATACACAACTGAATCCACTTTCTCTATTTCCTTGGGGAATCCTATCCGCCTGGGACAAGTTTACTCCTTTATACCAAAAATGAATCGTTCGTCCTCATAAGTGGTACCTTGATAAACGATCAACTATTAACCTAAACTCAGGACTCTCTCTTATGATTTGGCATAGCTCTTTTCTCCATCATGAGCTGCCTCTTATTCTGACTTTAAACAAAAGTATCTATTTCTACAATCCACGTAAATCCTCAAGACCAAAATTTTACTCCCCATATAAAAGTCTCCAAGATAAGGGCGATTTATGCATCCACAAAGACAATGCTTCGCTAGAAATCATTTAATGGTGGCTAGATAAAACTACTATCATAAATGAATCGTACTAAGGCCAAAGCTTCTCCCAAACAATTTACTCTTCCAAACACAAATTCCATTAGATCCTCAAAGTCAAAACAAATTCCAAATATGTGGAATACTAGTTCGTCAACTTTCAATATCCTTCCTCTAACTACTAGAGGGTTCTATATCTAAACTGATTTGAGTAGAAATACTCCTAATGAGAATTGTTACTCTTACCACCTGGGTAACAATTCGGCATCCAAACTAAACTCTCACGCAATACCACAATCACCAAAAAACAGGACTCTCTTGAGTCAAACATCGTACAAGTTACAAACCTCAATGACTTAATATTACCCAAAATAACAATAATGCAATAATAACATCAATTGCAATCTAATCAACCTTAACTAAGCTTAATTAATATAGAGGTCCTAGAAAAATACCAATGACGGCACCATCTCCTTCAATTCCTGGGGCGTCAGCATCTGTGTCTCTAGGAGGGATTGCATACACTCAAGCTGGTACTGGAGGCTGTGGCTTTGGTTTGGAATCTCCATTGGGAACAACCCCATTTCTACAACCTCTTTTGGGACAATTTTTTATCAAGCGGTCAGGTTGGCCACATCTGAAATAGAGTCCTAACGTAAGTTTGCACTTGCCTCCATGGTTCTCTCCACACATCCCACATATTGGGTACGTGGTTGACATTGAGCTTCCAATCTTGATGCATTTTCCCTTATCTGGTCCAGTAGACATCTTCTTCCTTTCTAAATTTTCTTTAGTAGCATATGGTGAAGTCCTCTTTTGTTCGGTATTGATCTGGATCGCCAGACCTCTCTGCTCAGCCTCTGCTATCGTGGCCACATTTACCAACTCTTGGTAATTCTCTATTCTTAGGCAAGCTACTTGACTATAAATCATTGGTTGAAGTCCTGCTTGAATCTTCTGCGCTTGCATCCTTTGAGTAGAAATCAAGTGTGATGCAAACCTTCCTAATGTCATAAACTTAGTAGCGTACTGTTCTACGGTCAAACTGCCTTGAGCTAAAGTCGCGAACTCCAACACCTTCAGCTGTTTGACAGAATTCGGGAAGAATCTATTGTCAAACTCTTCCTTGAATCTCTCCCATGACAATGCAGCCAGACTTCCTAGTTCACTAACTAGAAGCTGCCTACGTGTGTCCCACCATATTCTAGCTTCTCTTTAGAATACATATCCAGCATATAGAACCTTCTGGTCCTCAGTGCATCTACATATCTCGTACGTCTTTCCGAGATCTATAATCCATTTTTCTACATTCAGAGGTCCTTCATTACTAGAAAAGTTCAGGTATCTGTGGATTAGAAACTTCTCATAACAACCCCTAACTTCGGGTTTAGGTGCGTGCACTTGTTGCTGTTGCTTATGTCTAAGCATGCCAGTCAGCAGACGTATAGCTTCAACTAATCCTCCATCCATCGAAGGATTCTGATTCTCCCGATTGATGTCACCATCAGGGTTCCAAGGTATTCTATAGCGAGTCATGGGTCACTTCCTGAAACACACGAGTACATGTATCACAACCACGTACTATCTCTTATACTTCAAAAAATTCAAGCCCAATGAAGACTAAATTTTCAAGCCTAATAATACATTTTTTAAGGACATATGGATTTAAA
Organism: Juglans regia; assembly: GCF_001411555.2. Classification (NCBI taxonomy): domain Eukaryota; kingdom Viridiplantae; phylum Streptophyta; class Magnoliopsida; order Fagales; family Juglandaceae; genus Juglans; species Juglans regia. Next base: position 6,447,772 of record NC_049909.1, on the reverse strand, counting down.
CCTAGAGACGTATTGCTCTAAAACCACCCTGTGACGATCCCAGATTTCGCTTGGGATCAAATAGACATCTGAAGCGCCGGGACATGCAACAAAAGGTTACCTGTCCTCGTTAATGACTATTAAAGATGCAATGTTCCTAACATGTATCATTATAAAATATTCGTAGTGGATAATTTTTTTCTTTACCAATACTATGCACCAAACTGAAAATATCTTAAATACATAAAACATACTTCATACAAGAGGGCATACTAAACAACTGAGATCATAATGCTAGTCTAAAATGGCTACATAGTACAAGTAGTAATTTAAGTTAACTACTATACTATCATCGGCATCGCACCGTTGCATAATCAACCATTTCTGGTTGGTCGATTTCCCGGCTCTCCTCCAGATCCTATAACAAGATCTTTAATAATTAGCAAGTTGAGACTTCCATAATGAGATTTGATTGCAAATCTCAGCAAGTTAACAAAAAACCTCCACACAGGTTAATGATGCATGCATGGCAATAAAAGTATGGATGCATAATTAAAGTCATAAGTAATCATATCATAACTTGACATACAGCATAGCATAACTGACATAACTTAAACTTAAATGTGAATTGAGCTTGACTTGCTTAAACTGAACTGGACTTAAACTGAGACTTGACTTGACATGAACTTGATCTGAAACTTTACTTAACATGAACTTGGACTTAAATTGAAACATAACTTTACATGAACTTGAACTAACCTCTTTACTTAACAAGAACTTGGACTTGAACTGAAACTTAACTTGACATAAACTGGAACTTCAACTGAAACTTAACTTTACATGAACTTGAACTTGAACTGAAACTTAACTTTACATGAACTGGAATTTGAACAGAAACTTAACTTTACATGAACTTGAACTGACTTCTTTCCTTAACATGAACTTGGACTTGAATTCTGACAATCAGAATGATTTCGCCAGTTGTTTCATCAAGAATAGTCAACAATCAGAATGATTCTGCCCAACATATTCCCTTAGAGATACTCAGGCAATCATAATGATTCCATCATAAGTATTTTAAAACACGTACCCTAACTAGGGAGTGCTTTCACGTACGTACATGGCTGATGCAGGAGGATCCCAACCCCTTCCACAAAACCCAGTCCGACATAGGACATCTGTGGAATTACTGCTAAATACGCCTCAGGCTATCCCTGAGGTATCTATTCCACTTCAGCAGCCTAAGCATGTGGAGGGCGAAGTTTTTGCGCAATTTACGAAGGAAGATTTGGATCGGTCTGCAGTTCCGTTTCGATTTTCTTTGGTCTTGAAGTTCCTGTGGCAAAGGCCTTCTATGGATCATATTAGAGGATTCATAAATAGCCGATGGGGCCTTTCGACGCTGCCTGTAACACCCGGACCCAATCAAGCTCAATTTTATTTATTTATTTTATTTATTTATTTTGTTTTAGTTTATTCTATTTTATTTTATTAGTCTACACACGTTTATTTTTTTCCCGCATGTTTTATTTTATTTTCTTCTCTTTCGGTCTTTATTTCTTAATTCCCATAAGTTTTCTTTTCGTTCACGACATGCATGCACACACACAACTCAGCTTTCTTCCACACTCACGTCTTCCTCTTATCTCTAGGGTTTCCACCTTACATAGATATAAATACACACATCTTTCTGGTATATTTCAGAAACTTCCCCCTGCCTAACCTTTTCCCTCCATAGCCTCGGCCTCCTTCACCCACTGCACCGTAGTGCAACGCGAAGACAACCGCGCAGCACCCCAGCCCTCCACAACCTAAGCCCAAACCAAAGTAACATTCAGCCGTGGAGGGTGCACCCTTGCAAAAACTGTAAGTCAAGTCACTGTGTGATAGCCCCACCGCCCAGCCTGTGGGCAAACTATGAACCCCACGTAGCCACGCCGCTGCCTCTGCGTTAGGACCCCTTAGCGCCGTCCTTGCACCACCACCGTTGCACCCCTTCTCAGCCACCGTGGTACACCTCACCACCAAGCCCAGCCACACAGAGCTGTAGCCCAACGCCCCGTAGCCACTACTGCAAGCCTCGGACTACTCTATTTTGGTATCCAAAAACAGAGCATATTCAGCCACCTTGAGCCGCTGAAATCACCCTCCACCGAAAGCTCCCACAAAAACTGCCAAGGAGGACGTCTCATCACCCCAGTCCACATCACGCCGCCTCAAGTTTCCTCGGTAAGCTCTCGTCATTTCTTATTGGTGTCTCCTTTCTCTCGGACTCTCCCTCTTTCTCTCACCGTGTGCCTCTCTTGCTCGTCACCCTCTCTTCCTCTCTCAGCCAGTGACCAGGCGCCACCCCACATCTTCCGTAGCCTACCTCCAGCTCCAGCTCCACGCCGTCGTGCCCCCACCTCGCCGTAAGTGCTGCCGCTGCACTGTTGTTGCATTTTTATTCTCTGTTTCCTACTAGTTCATTATAAGGTGTATATATATATGTAATTACGTTAACCATATAGTAGGGAGTACTACTACTTTTTACCCCTTATTGTTTCGGGTGTTCATTTTAATGAGTATATTATGTAGGTTGTAGAGTATGCTTTCATTTGGACGTCCACGTGTGGATTTATTTTGTTAAATTGGTTTTTGTAGGAGACTGATACTTTTAACGGAATATTTTTTTTAAGTAAATACTAATGAATTTTTGAAGTGATCGGCAAGTGAAAAATCTTAATTTTAAATCCTTTTAGAATAATATTTTTGATTTAAATAAAAGTATGATTTTCTACTTATGATGATCTCAATATAGTTATGTTATTCTAGTTTTATAAATTATAGTAAGATCTCAATTGTAAATAAGTTGGAATTTAATGTTTTAGTCAGAGTAATATGTTGGATATTGATGAGTTTAGAAAGTGATGTTGGTATTTCAGGAATAATGAGAATTTTGGGTTGAGGAATTGAAAATAGATTATTTTAGAAGTTTTACACTTGAATATCAAAATATGAGATTGATTAGAAATTTATGTAAATTTACGTGATTACCTTATAGGTGATGATTAATTATTGTCCGACGTTTTTGAGGAATTCCGAAAAAGCTAAGAAGTCCAGATAAGCGGGGTTCCTATGCTAGACTTTGCATTAAAATAAAATGAGCTGAGGTTATTTTTGGAAAATATACATATTTGAATTTGAAAAGAAGTTTGAACTGCCTCAGTTATTTGTTTTGCATTACTCATGAGATTCTTTTTAAGAAGAAATTATTTTATGTCATGACTGGTGTAGACATGAGCTTATTTTTGACATTCTGTTTCTGAACTTTGAAAAAGAGAGCGAATATGAAATTTTGTGCATAAATTATGTTGTGTAATGATTTTCTTCTGTTATAAAGATTTTATGTACTCTGATATGATCTAATGTGATTTCTAAAAACCTCTAGCATAACATTCTGTTTCTGTTTCTGTTCTGTTCTGACCTCACCACAGGTGTAAAACTGTGGCCTCTGTTCGGGTTGGTACCAACTTTTTTGTTTCTGGTGCACCCACTTTGGAAACAAAGTGGTTTTCTGCGTGGTCTTTCCTATGTGCACAGTCGAGGCTCCGAGAATGAATAAGGGAAAGATTCACATTCTGTTTCTGCTCGGTTAGCTACCGGGGTTTGCACAACCCTACCACGGGGTTTAAACATGGTATTTGTTCTGATATAATAAGATAAGATGTGATGTTTCAGTTTATGCTATGCCAAAGGGATTTTGATTATGAATATTTCTGATATTTTTGATAACATGTTCTGACTCTGCATTCTGAAAGAAAATATTTTGAAAACATTATTCTGATTCTGCATTCTGAAAGAAAATATTTTTGTTCTGCATTCTGAACTCTGTAAATGCTCATGTTTACACACTAGTATATGTCATCTGCTTACTGAGTTGTTGATAACTCACCCCTTATCTCCATATATTTTTCAGATAATTTTGATGGTTCAGCTGGAGAACAAGAGTAGAAAGTTTAGCAAGGCGTGATGATCGTAGTGGAATAAGTGTCTGAGGGTACAAATGCTTATTTGAGGGTCGTAGTTAGTAAACTGATTTATTTTTTCGGGTATTTCATTTGATGAGTTGAGGATGTTTTCGAGTTTTGGAGAATTTCTAATTTATGTTATTGGGGATTTCTTTATTGTCACCATGGAGGAACTTAGATTTTTGGATTGATTAAGTGGATTAATATTTTATGGGATTTTCTGGATTTTATAGTTGTGTTATTTAAGTTAATTTTAAGTATTAAGAGTTAACTCTCTAGACCTTCGATAATTGGGGCGTTATATGGGGTAATGGTAGGTGGTGTATGGGATCCCACATTGCTTAAGAAGGAGAAGTTCTTGCTCTTTATAAGGTTCCAATGGAGCTCTAATTGTATCATTGACTAGTCCTTTTGGAGTATAGGCCATGTGGTTTGGGCCTTCCATTGGGGCGTTACAATTGGTATCAGAGCCTATCCCAACTAAAAATGTGGGACTTGAGCCGTGCCACCTACAATGGACAGGCCCGACGAGGACGTCGGGAATTTAAGATGGGTAGATTGTGATACCCCATATGATATGGATAATGGTAGGTGGTGTATGGGATCCCACATTGCTTGGGAAGGAGAAGTTCTTGCTCTTTATAAGGTTCCAATAGGCCTCTAATTGTATCATTGACTAGTCCTTTTGGAGTATAGGACATGTGGTTTGGGCCTTCCATTAGGGTGTTACACAGCCAGTGGTGTCTGTGATGCGCAGGCCACGAAATGTTTTGGTAAGGTTCTCAAACGAAGATGATTTCTTGAAAGACATTTCACGGGAAAGTTGCGACATTGAAGGGGCTGCATACTAGGCCTTTCAATGGATGATAGAGTTTAAAGAGGATTAGGAACCAGCGCATGTACCAGTGTGGATTATGCTCCCTAGTCTCCCTCCAAACCTATATCAATAATCATATCTAAGGAATATAGTGGCTCCAATTGGAATATTTTTACGTAGGGATAATGCAACAAGGTGTGCGACTAGAACTGATTGTGCAAGAGTTTGCATGCTGATGAAAATTGATCCAAGATCCAATATCTACTTTTTGGATTGGATTGCCACGACACTCTACTAGTATTTTTCTAGAGGTGGAGTATGAAACTTTGCCAGCATTTTGTTCTTGCTGTAAAGTGCAAGGACACAATCTGAAAGTGTGTAAGACTAAGCTCAAGGAAGGGAAAGAACCCAAGAACTTGAGGACTATGAAATCGAATAAAGTTTGGGTTCCTAAGGAGAATGAGGATGAGGTCAATGCCAAGAAAGATCTGCCAGGTAAGACTATCGACTCTTCCTCTGTTTTGGTAAATCAAAATTTAGAGGCCAATGATCAGACGATAAAAGATGGAAGTAATGAAGGGGTGCTGTCTTTAGAAGCTGAGATTGATAAGGAAGAAACTGAAATTGGTAAGGAAGAAGCTAAGCCTTTGGTGCATAAGAAAGATTTGACAATGTTTGCAGAATCAAGTGGAGCTCAATCTGCTAGAGAATTAGCTTTGGTTATGGGCGATGACCAAATTTTGCAGCCTGTGGTTATGTCTCCTATAGATGGACTGGAAGATAATTCTGAGGTGCACACAAGAGGTACACGGGTTCTTAGTTCGAAGGATTTGCAGCTGGTGAGTTTTGGCCAAGATCATATTGGTATGGAATTAAAGTCTGAAGATGAGGCAGAGTTGGCGCATCCAGCAAAGGAGAAGGATGGCAATTCTGATTCTGAATTAACAAGATAGAAGGTAATTCCTAAAAGAATGCTAAGAAGTTCAAAAAGGGTTCCAAGCAGACCCGCTAAACATATTCAATGATGAACAAAATTATGTTTTGTAATATTAGAGGAACTGGCACTTCGAAAAAGAGATTACGGACATTGGTTCGGGCACATAAGCCTTCTATTCTATTTCTAGTGGAGCCATTCAGGGATGATAGTCAATTGAGTTATTGGAGTCATTATTTTTCGTTTAGTGAATGTCTATCTAATGCGGACAAGGCTGGTAAAATTTGGTGCTTCTAGATTGCTGGGTTACGGGTGGATGTCCTGGGAGAATCAAATCAACATATTTCATTGATGATTAATTCAACCGTTTTGATCTCAGCTGTATATGCAAAGTGCCAGTATTTAGATAGGCAAGTTTTATGGGAGGATTTGCTTGCTATCAATACTTTGCAGTTGCCTCATGTGATCTTGGGGGATTTTAATATAATGCGGAATGATAGTGAATTGGTGGTTGTCTGAGGTTGCTCACGGCAATGGAGGATTTCTGTTCGTTTATTGATAATGGTGGATTGGTGGAGATGCCATTTTTAGGGAACAAATATTCATGGTGCAATGGGCAATCAGGAATGACACGCTCATGGACACCGCTTTACAGAGCTTTATGCAATCTCAAATTCCTGGAGCTTTTTCCTTCGGTTCATCATCACTATCTGCCCGTGAGGTCTTCAGATCATTCTCCCATGCTCTTGGGCCTCTCAGATTCTTTAACCAGGTATGGTCCTACTTCATTTAAATTTCATTTTATCTGGACTACGCATGTGGATTTTTGGCATTGTGTGTCGAGTTCTTGGGAGGGACAGGTTCATGGAACTGGTTTCTGAAAGTTAGCAGAAAAATTGATGTGACTAAAATAGGTACTCAGAACGTGGAACAAGGAGATATTTGGTTGGACTGGCCTACATATTAAAGATTTAGAAATAAAAGTTGAAGAAGGTGAAGCTAGTTTGGTTAAGATGGAGCTGGATGTCTGGTTAAAAAGGGAGCAAGCTCGTCTTGCTCAACAGTTTAAGCATGATTGGATTTTACAGGGTGAAACGCCATCTTCTTTCTTTAAGGCTTTACAATGTAGGAAACATAATGTGGTAATGGAAATGAGAATGACTAATGGTCGTGTACTTAGTACTCTGGAAGCCATTCATGAGGAGGCTTGTGTATATTTTGAGGATTTTCTAAAGGAAAATTAGTCGAGTTCATTGCCAAATTTGGCTGATTTAATTTTGGGTGAAGTGTCGGAAGAGGAGAATAATATTTTTGGTGGTTCTCCTTTGCTGGAGGAAGTAAAAAAATGCTCTTTTTTCTATTCCTAAGGATAGTAGTCCTGGTCCGGATGGCTTTGGTTCGGGGTTCTATCAACATTGTTGGTCTTTAGTGAAAGATGATTTATTTGAAGCAATTACAGATTTTTTTAGCAGGACTGAACTTCCAAGGTTTTACACTGCCTCTTATATTGTTCTACTTCCTAAAATTCAGAATCCAAAGTCATTTGGGAATTTTTGGCCGATCAGTCTTTGTTCCGTGGTTTATAAAATATGCTCTAAGATTCTAGTGAACCGTTTTTCAATACTCTTTAGCAGAATAATTTCAAAGGAACAAGGAGCTTTTCTTCCAGGTAGAAGTATTTTTGAAAATATTAGTCTCACTTAGGAGCTTATTCATGATATTAATAAAAGCATCCGAGGAGGTAATATATTGATGAAAATTGACTTTGCTAAAGCCTATGATACGATTGATTGGGAGTTCTTATTTTGTGTACTGGAAGGTTTTGGTTTCTCTCTGAAAATTCGACAGCTCCTGAGGCAATGTGTTACTACACCTTGGTATTCAATTGTAATGAATGGCACAACAAAGGGGTTCTTTAAGGGTGGAAGGGGTTTACGACAAGGTGATCATTTGTCCTCGTACTTATTCATTTTAGTGGAGGAAGTATTTTCCCGTTTGATTAAGAAGAAGTATGAAGAAGGAAGAGTAAAGTGTTATTATCATCCGAGACATAGTCCTATAGTCTCACATTTATTATATGCGGATGATACGATAATTTTTTTGAATGGTGGGAAATCTTTTATTTTGGAAATAGTTGGTATTTTGAGTACTTATGCTTCATGGTCAGGATAGCAAGTAAACAATGCCAAGTCTCAAATTTTTTCCTGTATGCATATTAATAGTGCTAGACGGAGGCATATCTTATCTATCACTCAGTTCTCGGAAGGGGTGTTTCCTTTCAAGTATTTAGGGGTTCCAATTGTATCAGGAAGATTGAAGTCTTTACATTTCCAGGATATTGTTCAAAGAATTCGTAATCGGATTGAAGGTTGGAAAATAAATTTCCTTTCCGCTGGGGCGAGATTGATTCTTTTAAAACAACTATTGTTGAGTATGCCAATCCATCTCCTTTCAGTGTTGCATGTTCCGAAAATGGTGTATACCCGGATTAATAAGATCTTGAGTACCTTTTTCTGGGGTTCGGTTAATGGAAATCCTAAGCAAAAGTGGATTAAATGAGAGAAGCTTTCTAGTCCAGTGGATGAGGGATGGCTTGAGTTGAGGAAGTTAAGTGATGTTCAAAGGTCGTTACATTCTAAATTGGCCTGGAATCTCCTACGCTCTGATTCTATTTGGCAAAAGTATTTTTCTACAAAATATAGGCATGGTGTGCATCTGTTGGATATTAACGCAACAAGAGGAACCCGATTCTAGAAATCTGTACCTAAGGAATTGTCGTTTGTTCTCTTGCATTCTAAGTGGAGAATTCATGAGGCGAATTTTTATTTTTCGAAGGATAAGTGGATGAATTCTGGTCCTTTGAGGGAGAGTTGGACGACTGTGGGTGATTTGAATTTGAAAGTGAATCAAGTTATGTTGAATAATAGCTGGGATTTGAATTATTTGGAACAATTAGTAGGGTCTGGAAAAGCTGCAGAATTTGCTAATGAAATTAACGGTCAAAGGTTAGGAGAAGATAAGCTCATCTGGATGGGTAATTCAGATGGTTCATTTACGTCCAGGAGTGCCTGGAGTCTTGTTCGGGGAAGCAACAATAAATATGAATGGACGGACTGGATATGGAATGTTGTTATTCCTAAAAAGTTTTCTGTGTTTATGTGGAAGGCCATGAACTTAAGTCTGACCGTGGATGACCGAATAAGGAATTTGGGAGTGCCTTTAGTGTCCAAGTGTGAGTGTTGTCTACAATGTGCCGTAGAGGAGATTGATCATGTGAGGTATAGTGGGTACATAGCGGCTGTCATTTGGAAATTCAGTTCAAATATGTTGGGTATTTTGTTTGTCCCAAATCAGTCTTGGAAAGCAACTGTGGAGGCTTGGTTTTGGAGAGCATCAAAATCATCACAACTTGGTACGCTAATCGGATTTGTTCCGGTGATAATTTCCTGGAATTTATGGAGGTGGAGATGTAAAGCCAGGATGGAAGATAAGAAAGCAAAGGTTCATGTTTTATGGAGATGGGTTAAGTATTGGATTCATTGGGTTGGTATTAAAATTAGTAAGGCTTCTCGTTTAGTGGATAATGATTTTAAGGTGTTAAATTCTTTGAATTTACCTATTATTGCAAGAAAGAAGGAAGTTTTGAAGGTAGTTAGATGGGAAAAGCCAAATAGAAGGTGGCTTAAAATGAATGTGGATGGTAGTAGCCAAAATAATCCGGGAATGTTGGGTGCAGGAGGAGTAGTCAGGAATGAATTCGGGTATGTGGTATATGCTTTCTCCGAGTCATATGGGCATGGGAGTAATAATCTTGCAAAAGTTATGGCTCTATGGTCAGGTCTTAAACATTGTAAGCAATGGGGGTTCAATAATCTTGTCATTGAGATGGATTCTTTAATAGTAGTGAATTGGATTAAGAATAGAAGATGTACTCTTTGGTATCTAGAGGATTTTTAGGAAGAAATAGTTGGAATATTGGGAGAGATAAATTTTTATGTGAGTCATATATATCGGGAAGGAAATATGACTGCTGATTTTTTCATACGTCTAGGAAGTAGTGGTGTTTCACGTGTGGGTAGGTCAAATGGAGCTTCCACATTTGCTGAAAGGCATCATCAGAACAGATGCATGTGGTCTACCTCAGTTTCGAAAGTGCTAATTGTAAATTTAGAATGTAATATTCGGTAGTGTAATTTGTTTTGTTGTTTGGTTTTTTTGTATTTTTCTTTTGAGTACTTGGGGTTTTATTGTCTTTATTTTTCAATTTCTTTTGTAAATGCCAAGTACTGTGATTGTTATCACGGTTTTCCTCCGCCACAAGTGAGGGCTCATTAATAAATTTGTGCAAGGGTCGCAATTGGACATGTGACTACCTTCTCTTTAATAAAAAAAAAATTAAAATTAAAATGATAACACCAGGAGTTCCTTGTAATACTCTGACAATCAAAATGATTACCCCAAAAGCACCTCGCGTGAATTACAAATGGAGATTGCTCTGACAATCATAGTGATTAACATCACGAGTATCCTAGACATAACTGACTTGAATGTAACTCAAAAGATATTATTAACTTGAGAAAGAAACATTTCGTAACATGGCATAACATGTAACTCTGTGATCCTCCAAAAATTCTTATATAGCGATGTAAGTATTGTTCCAAATAACTTTCGTGATTTAAATGTATTTTTGCACTAACTCATTTTACTGTGAACTGGTTGGTTATGTCGGACTAAGTCCGACGAGTAAAAGGGTCGGATGGATTGGAGGATGGAGTTGTTTGTGGGATTGGTTTATGCTGTGAGATTGTTGGCTATTTCGGGTTTAAATATTGGTGTTTTGAGTTTGACGTTGGTTATTGTGGATATTGATGATTTTATAAAGTGATGATATATTTTGAAATTATGAGGGTTTTAAGTTTTGAGGAATTCAAATAGGTTATTTTAGAAGTTTAGGCTTAAATATCGAAATACGTGATTGATTGAAAACTTACACAAATTACGTGACGATTTATAGTGAGATCAATTCTGAAAAGCTAAGAAGTCTAGGTAAGCGGGTTTCTTATGCTAGACTTTGCATAAAAATAAAATGGACTGAGATCAATTTTTGAAAATGTGCAAGTTATGTTATGGAACTAAATGTTAAACGATCTCAATTATTTGTTCTGCATTGCTCACGAGGTTCTATATAAAAAGAAAATATTTTCTGGCATGACTGGTGTGAACATGAGCTTATTTTTGACATTCTATTTCTGAACTGTGAAAAAATGAGCGAATATGAAAATTTGATAAATCTGCATGTGACGTGAAGATATTTTGAATATGTTTTGGAAAATGTGAAATGATCTGAATTTCAGTACTTTGTTTTGATATGATTTGGCATCTGAAAAACCTTTGGCATGACTTTTTGATTTTGTTCTGACTCTAATTCTGATTTTGATTTGTTCTGAAATGTGGCCCAATCACGAGATATAATAGTGACCTCTGGCCCAATCACGGGATACAATAGTGACATCTAGCCTAGTCACGGAATACAATAGTGACCTCTGCCCAGTCACAGGATATAATAGTGATCTCTAGCCCAGTCATGGGATACAATAGTGACCTCTAGCCCTGTCACGGGATACAATAGTGACGTCTGGCCCTACCACGGGATATAATAGTGGATTTCTATTCTGAGTGCAATCGCTTTGATATTCATGGTGAATTATGTTCTAATTGGCTTTCGGCAGAATGCACAACCCTACCACGTGGGTTAAACATGACCTCTGTTCTGATATAAAAGGATAAGATGAAGATGTTCAGTCATGTTGTGCCAAATGAGTCTTTGAATATGAAAAGTTGTTTTCTGAATATGAAATGTTTGAAATACCGCTCTGGATTTCTGATAATATGTATTTTTGAGATATGCATATTGAAAACTGAAATGTTTTGTTTCTGCATTCTAAACTTTGTGAAAATGCTCATGTTTGCATACTAGTATATGTTCTCTGCTTATTGAGTTGTTGATAACTCACACCCCCTCTTATCTCCAATATTTTCAGATGATTTTTGAATATTTCAGCTGAGGATCAGGACTATGAAGAATTGGGTGAGATGACTTGAGAATAGTGGATTAAGAATAGAAAGCTTTCGATGAATATTGGTGATTTTTGATAATTACATTGTGGAAATATGAGTTTAAGTGACATGTAGAGAAGTTGGTAATTTTTCGGGTTAATGTATTGAGGATTTTATATACGAGTATATATATGGTTAATTAAATTTGAAGTGTTTACGTTGGATTTGGAGTTTTTGGAAGAGTATTAGTAGTGTTGGAGTTGATTATCAGGCAATTTGAGTTAAATCTCTGGACCCTCAGGGACGGGGCGCTACAATTGGTATCAAAGCCAAGTTTTGAGGTTCTGAAGACTATAAACATTGGAGTTTTGGATATCCGTGGGTTTACGAAGAAACTTTAGATTTGAGGTGTAGATTGGTAAAGATTAAGAGCTGATTATGTGGATATTTAAGGTTTAAGATTTTGCAGGCTTTATGGTTGAGTTTTGAGGTTAGGGATTTTAGATTCGACAAGCTTACTTTGTGGACTGTAGGAGATAAGCTTTATAAGATTTAAGATTTAGATTTTTGTGGTTTAGATTCTAAAGATGTACGGGAGTTTAGATCGATGTCAGGTTTGCAATTATAGATGGTAGGAAGGACTACATGAGTTGGTTAAAGATATGACTAAGAATGGGTAAAACAAGTTCAAGATTGTATTGATTCAATTATTTGTCCTTAACTTCTTTTAAATATTTTAACTGGTATTTATATTTTGTTTACACATATTTTGTTTTCTTTCCTTAGAATGTTTAACCGAGTTTAAGATCTCAAGTTGGCTGCTAGTCGTCAAGTACGGAACATGGAAGATGTGAACGAAAACAACAATGAGAGTGGTTGCACGTTTGAGCAATTTAATCGCACTCATCCGCCCACCTTTGATGGAAGAGTTGATTCCAATGCAACTGAGGATTGGATTCAGGACATCGAAGAGATATTCAGTGTTTTGGAGTGCACCGATCAACAGAAAGTTCGATTTGCAGCTTTTAAATTAATTGGAGAAGCGAAGAGATGGTGGAACTCTGAGAAAGCCATCAGAGAAGCTGATGGAACTGGAGTAGTGAGTTGGCCTCACTTTAAGCAAAACATCTTTGACCTCTTCTTTCCGAAAGCAGATCGGGAAGCTAGAGCCCGAGACTTTACTAACTTGGTGCAAGGGACCATGACGGTACGCCAGTATGCTGCAAAATTTGCAGAGTTATCGCGCTTCGCCCCATATTTGATTCCCGATGAGGAGAACAAAATCCGAAGGTTCGAAGAAGGTTTAAATCACAGAATCTACGAACGGGTTATGGTTTTATAAATTCAAAACTTTTTCAGACTTGGTGCATAAAGCGATGCTAGTAGAGCAGAATCTTAAGAGAAGCGCTGAGTTGCAGGAACAGCGAAAGAGAGCTACATCACATGGATCCTCTAGTATGGATCAAGGGCCATGGAAGAAGAGGAATGAATGTAGCAACTCAGACCAGAGACAGGTGCAGGACAATCAACGAAATAACTCCTGCAAGTCATGCAGCGTAGTACACTTTGGGGATTGCAGAAGGAAAATCGGACGGTGTTTTCGATGTGGGAAGCATAGCCACCACGTTAGAGATTGTCCAAGGTAACCAGATGGGAGCATGAACCCCAACCCGACTCAAAGGACTAATTTGGCTGCGCGAGGCAAGAACCAACGCAACGCAGTGTAGGCCCGAATTCAACTCAATACAGAATGTGCAGCAAAATCGAGATTAGCCCATTGGAAGTAACAACAGTTAGCAAAGCAAATTTCGAGGACATAATTTTTTTTTCAGAGGGCAGGATGTAACACCCCGTATTTTAGTGTATTTTTTATTGAATGATTATTTTTATTAATTTAAAATTTGATTCTCTTGTTTTAAATTTGTCAGATTTTTAGTAGGTTTATTTTTATAATTTTTAATTTATGAAAATTAATTTTGTAACACCTCGTATTTTAGTGTATTTTTAATTGAATGATTATTTTTATTAATTTAAAAATTAATTCTCTTGTTTTAAATTTGTCGGATTTTTAGTGGGTTTATTTTTATGATTTTTAATTTGTGAAAATTAATTTGATATGTTTCCTTAATATTAATTATTGTTATGCCTTTAAATCGTTCTTCATTTTTTTTAATTTATTGTTGGATTTAATTATTTATTTTCATTTTATCACTACGTTTAAATTATTTTATTTAACTTGTTGTTTTGAAATTATTTTCGTTTAATCATTTTTGTGACCCAAGATGTAAGGATTAAACCTCATTTCTTTCCCTCACTTTTATTTTTCCCCTTTTTCTTTCTTCTTCTTTTCTTTCTCCCAATTTCTTTTCCCCTGCTCTTCCCGCGTGCGACAACCCTCTCTCCCACTTCCCCGTGCGTTTTCTTTTTCTCCACCCAGCAACTGCCGCGCTCCACCGTGTGCCTCACCGCCCCTCTGTTTCCCTTCCCAACCGGTCAACGACCACCACCCTTCAATCTCTACCTCTCACGCGCTACCATTTGTCCCTACGCTCAACGCGAAGCCTTGGCACCTCTTGTGTTCGTGCACTGCCGTCGCGCCACCTTCAACCACCATTTCTTCACCACTTCATCCTCGACCTCCTAGTAACCTAATGCCCCCATCCTCAGCCCTAATCTGCCACCGGTGAAGCACATTCATCAACATTTTCGATTTTTGCATTTTAGTCCTCAATCACACTTTACGCTGCCACCCACGGCCAACCACCACCACCATTGGCTTCACCGACATCCCTAAGCCCTTCCCTATCAATCTCGGGTCTTGGTTTGTCTCCATTCAAAAGTGAATTTTTGAGACCCACGGCCACAGTCCATTTTTGCACTATTCTGTAGCTATGTTGCCACTTCTTGCAGCTCTATGATCCTCTGAAAATTATTATATAGCACTGTAAGTATTTTTCCAAATAACTTTCATGATTTAAATTTATTTTTGCAATAATTCATTTTACTGTGAAGTGGTTGGTTATTCAGGACGGAGTCCGAGGAGCAAGGGGGGTCAGATGGATTGGAGGATGGAGTTGTTTGTGTGATTGGTTTATCTTGTGAGACTGTTGGCTGTTACATGTTTAAATATTGGTGTTTTGAGTTTGATGTTGGTTATTGTGGATATTGATGATTTTATTAAATGATTATATATTTTGGAATTATGAGGATTTTAAGTTTTGAGGAATTCAAATGGGTTATTTTAGAAAATTAGGCTTAAATATTGAAATACGTGATTGATTGGAAACTTACACAAATTACGTGATTATTTTTATAGGTGACGATTTATAGTCGACTCGATATTTTTTAGAAAAATTCTGAAAATCTAAGAAGTCCTGGTAAGCGGGGTTCTTATGCTAGACTTTGCATTAAAATATAATGGACTGAGATCAATTTTTGAAAATGTGCATGTTCTGTTATGGAAATAAATGTTAAACAATCTTAGTTATTTGTTCTGCATCGCTCATGACTTTCTAATTTTGTTCTGACTCTGATTCTAATTCTGATTTGTTCTGATATGTGGCCCAGTCACGGGATATAATAGTAACCTCTGGCCCAGTCACGGGATACAATAGTGACCTCTAGCACAGTCACGGGATACAATAGTGACCTCTGGCCCAGTCATGGGATATAATAGTGATCTATGGCCCAGTCACGAGATACAATAGTGATTTTTTATGAATATTGGTGATTTTTTATAATTACATTGTTGTAATGTGAGTTTAAGTGACATGTAGAGAAGTTGGTAATTTTTGGGGTTACTGTATTGAGGATTTTATATACGAATATATGTGGTTAATTAAATTTGAAGTGTTTACGTTGGATTTGGAGCTTTTGGAAGAGTATTAGCAATGTTGGAGTTGATTATCAGGTAATTTGAGTTAACTCTCTAGACCCTCAGGGACGGTGCGCTACATGCGGCACGCCCTTCAGCTACTCTTTTGGACTCAGCTCCATCCTGAGCCATCCTTGCTTTGAAGTTATCCCTGTCTATCCACGTAGTCGAGTGTAGAGGTAGATAACATTTTTCATGAGGTAACATCTTCCTCTCGTAGTCCACACTATTCTTATCTATAACTAGCACATTGTTACACAAAATAACTACCAACATAATGGATCATATATATATTTTCCATCATTCCATGTCGTTAGCATATTTAATTCCAGCACTCATTGATTTCCACTTCCTGAAATTATATATATATATATATAATTAAATCAATAGAACTGCACACGCAATCCCCTATTCAGGATGGTCATATTACTCTCCAAGAATGCTCCAAGAACATGTGTGAGGAATTTGCTCCTTGACTAGGGAGTGCTTTCACGTTCGTGCATGGCTGATGCAGGGGGATCACAACCCCCTTCACGTAACCCAGTCCGACAGAGGACGTTTGTGGATTTATTACTAAATACGCCTCAGGCTATCCCTGAGGTATCTATTCCTTTTCGGCAGCCTAAGCATGTGGACGGCGAAGTGTTTGTGCAATTTACAAAGGACGAATTGGATCGGTCTACTGTTCTGTTTAGATTTTCTTTGGTATTGAAGTTCCTGCGGCAAAGGCCATCTCTAGATCGTATTAGAGGATTTATACACAGCCGATGGGGCCTTTCGACGCAGCCAGTGGTGTCTGTGATGCGCTGGCCAAGAAATGTTTTTGTAAGGTTCTCTAATGAAGTAGATTTCTTGAAAGCCATTTCACGTGAAAGCTCCGATATTGAAAGTGATGCTTACCGGGCCTTTCAATGGACGATAGAGTTTAAAGAGGATGAGGAACCGGCGCAGGTGCCTGTGTGGATTATGCTCCCTGGTCTTCCTCCGAACCTATATCAAGAATCATATCTCAGGAATATAGTGGCTCCAATTGGAATTTTTTTACGTAGGTATAATGCTACAAGGTGTGCGACTAGAACTGATGGTGCAAGAGTTTACGTGCTGATGAACATTGATCAAGATCCATTATCTACTTTTTGGATTGGAACGCCGCAGCACCCTACTAGTTTTTTTCAAGAAGTGGAGTATGAAACTTTGCTAGCATTTTGTTCTTGTTGTAAAGTGCAAGGACATAACTTGAAAACGTGTAAGACTAAGCTCAAGGAAGGGAAAGAACCCATGAACGTGAGGACTTTTAAATCGAATAGAGTTTGGGTTCCTAAGGAGAAGGAGGTTGAGGTCAAGTCCATGAAAGATCCGCCAGTTCAGACTATTGACTCTTCCTCTGTTTTGGTTACTCAAAATTTAGAGGACAATGATCAGATGTTAAAAGAAGGAAGTAATGAAGGGGTGGTGTCTTTAGAAGCTGAGATTGATAAGGAAGGAACTGAGTTTGATGAGGAAGAAGCTAAGCCGTTGGTGCATAAGAAAGATTTGACAATGGTTGCAGAATCAAGTGGAGCTCAATTTGCTAGAGAATTGGCTTTGGTTCTGGGCGAGGACCAGATGTTGCAGCATGTGGTTCTGTCACATTTGAATGGACTGGGAGAAAATTTTGAGGTGCATATAGGAGGTACATGGGTTCTTAGTTCGGAGGATTTGCAGCTGATGATTTTTTACCAAGATCATATTGGTATGGAATCTAAGTTTGAAGATGATGCTGAGTTGGAGCATCCAGCTAAGGAGAAGGATGGTTGTTCTGATTTTGAATTAACAAGACCGAAGGTAATTCCTAAACGTATGCTAAGAAGTTCTAAAAGGGTTCCAAGCAAACCCGCGAAATTTATTCAATGATGAATAAAATCATGTTTTGGAATATAAGAGGGATTGGCACCTCGAAAAAGAGATTACGGTCATTGGTTTGGGCACATAAGCCTTTTGTTCTATTACTGGCGGAGCCATTCAGGGATGATAGTCATCTGAGTTATTGGAGAAATTATTTTTCGTTTAGTGAATGTCTCTCTAATGCGGACAAAGATGGTAAAATTTGGTGTTTTTGGACTGCTGGTTTACGGGTGGATGTCATGGGAGGATCAAATCAGTATCTCTCGTTGATGATTAATTCAATTGTTTTGATATCTGTTGTATATGCTAAGTGCCTGTATTTAGTTAGGCGGGTTTTATGGGAGGATTTTCTTGCTATCAATACATTGCAGTTGCCTCATGTGATCTTGGGGGATTTTCATATAGTGCAGAATGACAGTGAACGACGTATTCATGGTGCAATGGGCAATCGGGGATGGCTCGTTCATGGGCACAGCTGGACAGAGCTTTATGCAAGCTCAAATTCTTTGAGTTTTTTCCTTCGGTTCATAATCACTATCTGCCCAGGAGCTCTTCATATCATTCTCCCATGCTATTGGGTCTTTCGGATTATTCAGCCAGGTATGGTCCTTCTTCATTTAAATTTCATTTTATGTGGACTACTCATGAGGATTTTTAGTGTTGTGTGTCGACTTCTTGGGAGGGACCGATGTATGGAACTGGGTTGTGGAAGTTAGCAGGAAAATTGAAGAGACTAAAACAAGCACACAGAACGTGGAACAAGGAGGTATTTGGTTGGACTAGCCGACATATTAAAGACTTAGAAATGAAAGTGGAAGAAGGTGAAGCTAATATGCAAGAGAGGTATTCAGAAGATGTTGAAATGGATGTTTTAGCTAATAAGATGGAGTTGGATGTTTGGTTAAAAAGTGAGGAAGATCGGCTTGCCCAACAGTTTAAGCATGATTGGATTTTACAGGGTGAAACGTCTTCTTTTTTTTTTAAAGCTTTATAAACCAGGAATCATAATGTGGTATTGGAAATGAATATGAATGACGGTCACATTCTTAGTAATCCAGAAGCTATTCATGAGGAGGCTTGTGTTTATTTTCAGGATTTTTTAAGGGCCAATCAGTCGAGTGTATTGCCAAATTTGGCTGACTTAATTTCGGGTGAAGTGTCGGAAGAGGAGAATAATATTTTTGGTGGTGCTCCTTTGATGGAGGAAGTAAAAAATGCTCTTTTTTCTATTCCTAAGGATAGTAGTCCTGGTCCAGATGGCTTTGGTTCAGGGTTCTATCAACATTGTTGGTCTTTAGTGAAAGATGATTTATTTGAAGCAGTTACGGATTTGTTTAGCAGGACTGAATTTCCTAGGTTTTACACTGCCTGTTATATTGTTTTACTTCCAAAAATTCATAATCCAACGTCATTTGGGAATTTTAGGCCTAGAAGTCTTTGTTCCGTAGTTTATAAAATATGCTCCAAGATTCTAGTGAACCGTTTTTCAGTGATCTTTAGCCGAATAATTTCAAATGAACATGGAGCTTTTTTTCCAGGTAGAAGTATTTTTGATAATATTAGTCTCACTCGGGAGCTTATTCATGATATTAATAAAAAAATCCGAGGAGGTAATATTTTGATGAAAATTGATTTTGCAAAAGCATATGATACGATTGATTGGGAGTTCTTATTCTGTGTATTGGAAGGTTTTGGTTTGTCTTTGAAAATTCGACAGCTCCTGAGGCAATGTGTCACTACACCTTGGTACTCAATTGTAATGAATGGCACTGCAAAGGGGTTCTTTAAGGGATGAAGGGGTTTACGACAAGGTGATCCTTTGTCCCCATACTTGTTCGTTTTAATGGAGGAAGTACTTTCTCGTTTGATTAAGAAGAAGTATTATGAAGGAAGAGTAAAGTGTTATTCTCATCCGAGACATAGTCCTATAGTTTCTCATTTATTATATGTTGATGATATGATAATTTTTTTAAATGGCAGGAAATCTTCTATTTTGGAAATTGTTGGAATTTTGAGTAATTATGCTTCATGGTCAGGACAGTAGGTAAACAATGCTAAATCTTATATCTTTTTCTCCAAGCATGTTAATAATATTAGACGGAGGCATATCTTATCTACCACTCAGTTCTCGGAAGGGGTGTTTCCTTTTAAATACATAGGGGTTCCAATTGTATCAGGAAGATTGAAGTCCTTACATTTCTAGGATATTGTTCAAAGAATTCGTAATCGGGTTGAAGGTTGGAAAATAAAATTCCTTTCCGCTAGGGCGAGATTGATTCTTTTAAAATAAGTATTGTCGAGTATGCCAATACATCTTCTCTCAGTGCTGAATGTTCCAAAAATGGTGTATATCCAAATTAATAAGATCTTGAGTACCTTTTTGTGATGCCCTCAAATTTTGCTTGCGATCGGACGGACATTTAAAGCGTCGAGACATGCAACACAAGGTTACTTGCCCCGTTCATGACATATAAGATACAATATTCCTAACATGCATCTAGCATTATGCAATATTCGCAGCGGATAATTTTCTTCTTCGGCAATACTATGCACCAAACCGAAATATCCCAAATACCTAAAACATACTTCATACATAATGACGTACTAAACAACTGAGATCACAACACTAATCCAAAATGGTTGTGATAAAAAATGTGTTGGATATTGAACTCCACAAATACAAATAGTAACCTGAGGTAACTACTATACTACCAACTACGTCGCACCATTGCTTAGTCGTTCATTTCCAGTTGGTCGATTCCCATTTCTCCTTCAAATCCTGTAACAAGATCTACCATTCGGGGGGAATGGTAGTTGGGACTACCACAGTGAGATTTGATTACAAATCTCAGCAAGTTAACAAGAAACTTCCACACAGGTTAATGATGCATGCATGGCAGTAAAAGCATGAATGCATAATCAAATCATAAGTAATCATAGCATAACTTGACATACAACATAACATAACTGGCATAACTTAAACTAAAACTGAAGCTTAGCATGAACGTGACTTGAAACATAACATGGACTTGAAACATAGCATGAACGTGAACTTGGAACATAACATGGACTTGAAACATAGCATGAACATGAACATGCATAATTTGAACATGAACTTGAACAGAACTTGAACCTGAGCATGACATAACATAAATGTGAACTTGGAATATAACGTGAACGTGAACATAACATAACACAACATGAACTTGAAACATATTCTTGTCTCATGGGATTACCATGATTGCATGAACGTAAACTTGAACATAACATAACGTGAAACATGACTTGAACTTGGAATCTTATTCAATAGACTTAATCATTAACGTGACCATATGGGTGCTACACAGGTCCCCTTGAGCCGTGTGTCCCTGCCGATTACCGCATCACATCACAGGTTTCTATACCAGCTGTGAGTGCATTAATACATACTCCACAGTTGTTGTGGCCCCACGTATTCTACGTGTTACAATTATTGTGTCTCACGTAGTGTATGCTCCATAGTTGTTGTGGCCCCATGACTTATCTGTTTGTGCCACACTTGCTGTGGACACACGTAACATAATGTGTGGCACCAACGGCGTTAGTGTCTGGCGCGCTCTGGTGACCAGCTAATTAGGCCCCATTCGCAACCTGTTGACTGTACTTCGTCAACTCAGGGAATTTCACACCTATTTAGACACTCCAGCATGAACAAAAGAGTTCCACTAGGATATTACCCCATCCTAGCGCTTAGGGTCGTGATTGACATGAATGACTTAACTGGCAGACATGACATTTCGTAACGTGACGTAACATGAACGTGACATAAAAGACAGAAATCTTGACGTAGCGTAACGTGAAATGAATGTAAGACGACATACATGACATACTTTGAAACATAAATATAACAGAAAATATTACGTAACATGACTTACATGTAACAGACAATATTCTATAACTTGGCATGACATGTAACAGACAACATTTCGTAACATGGCATGACATGTGACACTGAATATTACGTGACATGAAATACATGTAACATATGGCATACTTAACTTAATATGACATACTTGCAAGGTACAGCAATACGTGATAGAATATCTTGTGTACAGATGAATAATTCATGACAGAATAAATTCTGTGTAACAGATAAATATGTAATGACTTGGCATGGCACATATGATAACATGCATACATACAATTTAGTTCCCTTACTTATCACACATACACATTAAATTGATAGTAAGTTAAAAGCTAACTTACCTCGATCTTCGCACTTCGAGACAAAACTCAAGTGCGATCACGAGAAACTGAAAGTAGCGATTTCTAAAAATTATAACTTAATCACTAACAATGAGGAATATGGAGAAATATCAACTTCAAGTAAAATTACCATTTTACCCTCTACAAGTGGGAAAATAACCATTTTACCCCTAACTTAAGGATTTTGCATCCTAACTCCAAAAATCACCAAAATTTACATACCTTAAGTAAATTTTGTCCTAAGCTCAAATATCAATTCAAAAAAATTTAAAACTAAACACAACCATTAAAACTCTATAGGTCCGAAACTTACAAGGCTATTTCTGTTGATTTTGTTGTAATTCTTTCAAATCTCAAAACTCATGATTAAACCAAAATTTTTCTTCTACTACACTCATAACATATTCTTAAGAATAATCATGTTTTGAATCATGAACAAAAGTCATCAAAATCACTAAAACCATACTTGAACTTTTTGGTATCTCTTCTAAGTTCAAAACAGAATTTTGTTTCTAACTTGTTTTAATCAACCTCTTGATCCATGACTTATAAAGAAGTGATATTCAAACCAAAACATCACATGGTTCAAAAAGGTGTCCTAAAACAGATCCAACTTTCAAACTCAAGATCACATGGGTAAACATCAACCAAAACATAAATTTAGCCAAGAACATCATCACTTTGGCCTAACCGAATATCTCGTTGCATAAAATTTCATATCTTCGAAACTAACATCAAATATCTTCAAAATAACATTCTAACATGTATATAAGAGGCTTAGTATCTTCCAATAAAAATATCAAAGCCATTGGAATAAGATTAAACCATAAAAGATTTAAACTTTCTCAAAACAGAAACTGTTTTTCCTCTTCCAGTTTCTAAGTTTCTAGACCTAAGAAAATATTTCACCAAAACTTTTAATCATGCAACAAATCCTCAACCAATAATCATATACACATGTTAACAGTACTCCATAAAAATTTCGGACCAAGATCTATTCATTAGCTTGGTCAAAAACTCCAAAATATAACACACTCTCCAGTTTATCGCCTAGAATGACCTTTCTGGGGTCTAACAAACTTTTTACCAATCAAATGATCTCCAAATGAAACTAATAAGATATCCACGTAAACTATACTCCAAAAGAAACAACTTTCATGAAGGAAACGTTGCGAGAAAACACTGAAAAAAGCTTTGAAACGGGCATTCAAAAGAGGTAAGAAAAACTGTCCGAGAGTGTCTTTTGTGTTCTATGAAGGAAAAGTGTAAAGGAGAGCTGTTTTTCGTGGGAAGTGAACTGGAGAGCTTCTTACACAAGCTATGTACAGTGATAGGACTGAAGGAATGGTTGAGTGTTGGCCTTTTCTTCTCATAAAAATCAGACCAAGATCTTTTCTCAAGGTGGAGTGTGAGAGTGAAAGAATGAGGTGGCCCTTTTGCTTTGTCTTTCAAGAACCTTCTAGGCTCTTATTGTACAGATCTGGCCAGCCAAGTAGGGGTACAAAACTTAGCCATGAAACAATCCTATGGTGACCAAATTCGTGGGCCTTAATGGGCCTAAACCGAATGGGTCTAAATTTTGGGGTTTAAAGAGGGTTTGGGTTGCTATCAAGCCCAAATCCAATATCACTTGGCCCAATCAATTTTTCAAGGTTAACAAGGTTGGATAATGATGTTCTAACACAAATTTGAAGGATTAATAGCATGTGGAAGTGATTTAATCAAGTGATTAAACACAATGCTATAAATCGGATTAGAAAATGTTTAGAGGCCAACTTTAGGGTTTTGGGGAAACCGTTTAGGGTTTCGATTTCAACAATGCTTTTGGGCTTTCAATTGGATTCCCACCATTTAGGGTTTTACTAGGATTGAAGCCCTCTTTGATCTGGCACAATTTGGTTGAGCAGAAGAAACAAAGTTTGCTTAGGTGACATGATCTCACACCTTAATTCCTTCAAATCCATCAAACGCTCCTCATGGTGCCAAGTGTCTAATATTATTCACTAAGTATGGCTACTATCTTGCCAAGTGTCCACATAAAAGTTCTCTAATCTAATTTGGACATTCCACACTATGATTTTGAAATACTGCAATTGGTGCGCTTATCGAAGTTACTATTCACTCCAAAAATGTGAATCATAAACTTAACACTAAAAATTCCTAAATATTCATATTAACCTACAGTGAAAATTGTTTACCAAAATTCAACCTTGAACTGCTCCTAAAAATAATTTCAGAATTTCCAACAGACGTTTCGTCCAGAATTATGAAAATAGGCTATTGCGCCATAAAATCCTAAATAATCCACTGAGACTAATGGCGTAGATCATAATGCAATCTGACACTTCTAACTATCTCAAATAAATAAAACTCATATTTCTAGCACCATAGTGAGTGATAACACTAACTATGTTCACAGACTAAAACCTATGCGATTGGTCGATTCGTAAAAACTTATGGGATTTTTACGAGATTCCTAAAGTCAATAGAAATTCCACTAATGAATTTCTAGCGGGCTGTTACAGTTGCATGATTGTGGGTGATTTGAATCTAAAAGTGAATCAGGTTATGTTGAATAATAGCTGGGATATGAATTCTTTGGAACAATTAGTTGGGTCTGGTAAAGCTGCAGAAATTACTAATGAAATTAAGGGTCAAAGGTTAGGTGAAGATAAGCTCATCTTGATGGGTAAGTCGGATGGTTCTTTCACGTCCAGGAGTGCCTGGAGTCTTGTTCGGGAAAGCAACAATAAATATGAATGGACGGATTGGATATGGAATGTTGCTATTCCTAAAAAGTTTTCTGTGTTTATGTGGAAGGCCATGAACTTTTGTCTGAGGATGATGAAGACTTAGCATCTGACGTTGGGTTGGGTAGAAATAGAAGAGTTAGGCATGAAAGAGGACTGGAGGGGAATCTAAGGGGTCGTGATGGTGTAGATAGAGACCTTGGTAGCATCAAAACGAAAATACCATATGGGCATGGGAGTAATAATCTTGCGGAAGTTATGGCTTTATGGTCAGGTCTTAAATATTGTAAGCAATGGGGGTTTAATAATCTTGTCATTGAGATGGATTCTTTAATTGTAGTGAATTGGATTAAGAATGGAAGATGTACTCTTTGGTATTTAGAGGATTTTTGGGAAGAAATAGTTGGAATATTGGGAGAGATAAATTTTTATGTCAGTCATATATATCGGGAAGGAAACATGGCTGCCAATTTTTTGGCACATCTAGGAAGTAGTGGTGTTTCACATGTGTGGGTAGGTCAAACAGAGCTTCCACATTTGCTGAAAGGGATCATCAGAACAGATGCACGTGGCCTACCTCACATTCGAAAGTGCAAAATGTAAATTTAGAATATTTGGTAGTGTAATTTGTTTTTTTTCTTTTTGAGTACTTGGGGTTTTTTTGTCTTTATTTTTTCAATTTTTTTGTAAAAACAAGTACTGTGATTGTTACCGCGGTTTTCCTCCGCCACAAGTGAGGGCTCATTAATAAATTCGGGCAAGGGTCACTATTGGACATGTGACTTCCTTCTCTTTCAAAAAAAAAAACTACCAACATAATTGAAAAAAAAGTATTACACTCACAAAAGTCACTACCTATACTTAATGACTTCTAGGCTACACTTCTCAGATATTGAATCCTTGCTTAAGTGAAATCACTACTTTCCTTACTGCTCAAAGAGTTATTCACCACAGATATTTCTATATATATATACACCACTGAGATTCTACCACTCCTTAACTATTTCTCTCAAATCAACACCTGTACCGGAACCCTTCAACAAAGTTGATCAAGTTGTATCGACATACTCTCTAAATCTAAAATTTAAAGTATTCACGCAGTTCAATTTGGAAGAATTTAATCCATACAAGGCTGAATTCACTTTCTCTATTTCCTCAGGGATTCGTATCCACCTAGGACTAGTTTACACCTTTATAACCCAAACGAATCGCTCCTCCTCCTAGGTGGTACCCTGATAAACGATCAGCTATTAACCTAAACTCAGGACTTTCTCTCTTATGATTTGGCATTGCTCTTCTATCCATCATGAGCTACCTCTTATTCTGATTTTAAACAAAAGGATCTATTTCTATTGTCCATATAAATCCTCGAGACCAAAATTTTACTCCCCATATAAAAGTCTCCAATATAAGGGAAATCTGTGCATCCAAAAAGACAATGCTTCGCCAGAAACCATTTAATGGTGACCGGATAAAACTATTATCATAAATGAATCTTACTAAGGCCAAAGCGTCTCCCAAACACTTTACTCTTCCGAACACAAATTTCATTAGATCCACAAAATCAAAACAAATTCCAAATACACAGAATTCTAGTTCGTCAACCTTCAATATCCTTCCTCTAACTGCTAGAGTGTACTCTATATTTAAACCGACATGAGAACAATGCTCCTAATGAGAATTGTTACTCTTACCACTTGGGTAACAATTTGGCTTCCGAACTAAACACTTGTGCAATACCACAATCACCAAAAACATGGACTCTCTTGAATCAAACAGCGTACAAGTTACAAACCTCAATGGCTTAATTTTACGCAAAATAACAATAATGCAATAATACCATCAATTACATTCTAATCAACCTTAACTAAGCTTAATTAATATAGACGTCTTAGAAAAATACCAGTGACGGCGCCAACATCTTCAGTTCTTGGGGCGTCAACATCTACGTCTCTAGAAGTGACTACAGACACTTGAGCCGGTACTAGAGGCCGTGGCTTTGGTTTGTAATCTCCGTTCGGAACAATCCCATTTCTCTGACCTCTTTTAGGACAATTTTTTATCAAGTGGTCAGATTGGCCACATCCGAAACAGAGTCCTAAGGTAAGTTTGCACTTGCCTCCATGGTTCTTTCCGCACATCCCACATATCGGGTACCCGGTCGGCATTGAGCCTCCAGTCTCGATGCATTTTCCCCTATCTGGTCCAGTAGACATCTTCTTTCTTTCTAGATTTTCTTCAGTAGCAAACAGTGAAGTCCTCTTTCGTGCGGTATTGATTTAGATCGCAAGACCTCTGTGCTTAGAATCTACTATCGCGGCCACATTTACCAACTCTTGGTAATTCTCTATTCTTAGATAAGCTACTTCACTATGGATCCTTGGCTGAAGTCCTACTTGAAACTTCTGCACCTGCATCCTTTGAGTAGAAATCAAATGTGGTGGAAATCTTCCAAACACCATAAACTTAGTGGCGTACTGTTCTACTGTCAAACTGTCTTGAGCTAAAGTCGCGAACTCCTATGCCTTCAGTTGTTCGACAGAATTTGGGAAGAATCTATTGTCGAACTCTTCCTTGAATCTCTCCCTTGACAATGCTGCCAGACTTCCTAGTTCCCTAACTAGAAGTTTCCTACGTGTGTCCCGCCATATTCTAGCTTCTCCTTGGAATAAGTATCCATCATATAGAACCTTTTGGCCCTCAGCACAACCACATATCTCGTACGTCCTTTCGAGATCTACAATCCATTTTTCTCCCTTCAGAGGTCCTTCATTAATAGAAAAGTTTGGGCATCTGTGAATCAGAAACTTCTCATAAGAACAACCCCTAACTTTAGGTCTAGGTGCGTGCACTTGCTGCTATTTATGATGTCTAAGAATGTCAGTCAGCAGAACGTACAGCTTCAACTAATCCTTCATCACTCGGGGGATTATGATTCTCCCGATTGATGTCTCCATCAGGGTTTTGAGGTATTCTACAGCGAGTCATGAGTCACTTCCTAAAACACATGAGTACATGTAGTAGCCTAATGGAGACTAAAATCTCAAGCCTAATAATTCGTGCATTTCCTAAGAATATATGGGTTTAAACCCATAAACGTATTGCTTTGATACCACCCTGTGACAGCCCTAGATTCCACTTGGGATCGAACAGACATCTTAAGCGTCGGGACATGCAATATAAGGTTACCTACCCCCGTTCATGACAATTAAAGATGCAATATTCCTAACATGTATCTAGTATTATGAAATATTCGTAGCGGATAATTTTTTTCTTTAACAATACTATGGACCAAACTGAAAATATCTCAAATGGCTATGCTCAAAAGAGTACTAGAGATGCAAATACGTAGTACAAGTAGTAATTTAAGTTAACTATACTATCATCGACGTCGCACCATCGCTTAGTCGACCGTTTCCAGTTGGTCGATTCCCGGCTCTCCTTCAGATCCTGGAACAAGATCTATCATTCTAGTAGTTGGGACTACCATAGTGAGATTTGTTTACAAATCTCAACAAGTTAACAGAAAACCTCTACACAAGTTACTGATGTTTGCATGGCAGTAAAAGCATGAATGCATAATCAAAGTCAAAAGTAATCATAGCATAAATTGACATACAATATAGCATAACTGACATAACTTAAACTCAAATGTGAACTGAACATAACTTGCTTAAACTGAACTGGACTTAAACTGAGACTTTACTTGACATGAACTTTATCTAAAATTTTACTTAACATGAACTTGAACTAAAACTTAACTTGGCATGAACTTGAACTTGAACTGAAACTTAACTTTACATGAACTTGAACTGAAACTTAACTTGGCATGAACTGGAACTTGAATTGAAACTTAACTTTACATGAACTTGAACTAACTTCTTTACTTAACATGAACTTGAACTTGAATTCAAACAATCAAAATGATTTCGCCAGTCATTTCATCAAGAATAGTGAACAATCAAAATGATTCTGCCCAACATATTCCGTTAAAGATACTCAGACAATTAGAATGATTCCATCATAGTATTTTAAAACACGTACCCTAGCAATTAAAATTATTACACCTGGAGTACCTAGTAATACTCTAACAATCAGAATGATTACGCCAGGAGTATCTGCATAACTAAACTTGAACTGAATTCTGACAATCAAAATGATTCCGCTAGAAGTGCCTCATGTGAATTACAAATGGAGATGTTTAGGCAATCATAGTGATTACATCCTGAGTATCCTAGACATAACTGACTTCAACGTAACTCAAAAGATATTACTTACTTGAGAAATAAATATTTCACAACATGGCATAACATGTAACAGACCATATACTTAACATGACATACTTGCAACAGTGAATATTACATGACATGACATACATGTAATAGATGGCATACTTAAAAAGACGTACTTGTAATGTATAGTAAAATATGACAGAATATCTTATGTAACATATGCATAACTCATGACAGAATAAATTCTGTGTGGCACATAAGATAACATACATACATATACTGTAGTTCCTTTACTTGTCACCCATATACATTAAACTGATAGTAAGTTAAAAGCTAACTTACCTCGGTCTTCGCATTTCTAAGCAAACTCAAGCTCGATCATGAGGAACTGAAAGTAGTGATTTCTAAAAGTTGAAACTTAATCGTTAACAATTAGAAATAAGGAAAAATACTTAGAGAAAAATTACCATTTTACCCTCAAAACACTTATCTGAGGTTGTTTTCAGATTTCTTTTCAAAACAAACATGCATATTTTCTCTAATTTCATTTTCTTTTATGCAAACTCTAATATAGGAACCCCACTTACTTGGATTTCTTAGCTTTTCATAAATTTTTCTTAACAGTGTCGAACAAATATAAATCTTCACCTATAAAATAATCACGTAATTTTCCTAAATTTCCAATTGAACACGTATCCTGATATTTAAACCTAAAATGTACAAATCATCGTATTTTAATTCCTCAAAACCTAAAATTCTCATAACCCTAAATTGCCATCATTTTCAAAATCTATCAATATCCACTTAATATACTTAATCTAATTTCAACACAAACCCCAGTCCATTTAAGATATCAAACCTAACCCACTTAAAAATAATGGAAAGTCACTGTAATAAAATATTACCTGGCCAAAAATAATTTAGAACCCGAGCCTAACCCAAAAACATTTAACTTCAAAAACAACTTAACCTAACACACTCAAAAAATAAAAAGGGGTCCAGAAGAAAAAAAGCCCATGTGGACCAAAGTAAAGACAACCCACTTTAAAAACCCTCATGTTTGGTTTTACAACTAAGAGGGAAAAATCATCAATTCATAAAAACCTCTTACTTCAAGATAAGAAAGGCAACATAATTGTTTCTATTTGAAAACTATGAAAACATGCAGGGGTGATACGGTTGAGGCATACCGAGAGGAATGAGAGACGCAACAGATCTGTGTGGTGAGGCATATACGCTAGCGAGCTGAGCGGCTGAGGACAAGAGAGAGAGTGATGAGAGAGAGGGAGATAATGTGAGAGACAAAGAGGGAGAGAGGGTGTTCCATGTAGAGAGAGTTTTTACCATGGGAACATCCAAGTGGAGTGGAGATACCGTGTGATGGCGGCTCCTAGTTGGGCATGGTTGTTCGGGATGGTGCAAAGGCAAGTGGGCTTGATGGTTTCTCGGTCAAGGCGTTGGCGAAAAGCTCTGTTTCGGGGCAGTAAGGGCGTTTAGCTTGGCAAAACCATGGCTGTGGGAGGTGGTTTCTGGTGGTTGGCTGCTATGAAGGAGCAAGGTAGCTCATGTCAGGATCATGGTGGTTAAGTATGGTATGGAGGTTTCGTGCAGTGGATCAGAGTCTTTGGCTGTTTATGGGTGGCTTTTGCCATTGTTGCTACGTCTGAGATGGTGAAAGGCATGGCTGTTAGGGGACGTGCATGGGTGGTTGAACCATGGGTTGAGCGTTTGATGGGTGGTTGAACGTGGAGGCTTGTGGTTTGTGTCGTTTCTCGGGTGTGGTGGTGGCGTGAGGTGCCATGTTTGTTTTGTACGTACGTGCATGGAGGGCTACGGTTGTTCTTGCTGCAAGGTGGCCACGGTGTGGAGGAGCTAGGTTACGACTTGGTTGCTGGAGCCCTAGGACATGGATTGCTAGACTCCACATAAGGGCGGTGATGGCCTTAAGGGGGTACGGTGGCTCCAAGGCAATTTTCACGTGGGCTGAGGAGAGGTGGTTTTCTATGGTTTTCAGCTTCTAACTATGCAAAGTCATGAGACGTGGGTCTTCGTGGTGAGGGGAAACTGTTGTGCGTCAAGTGTGATCTAAGTTTATGTTATCTATATATATATATATATATAATATATATAGATGATGTTGAAACCCTAATGAAGGAGAAGAAAGAGATCAACATGCATGGGTAATGCACGTCTCTAAGGCAGTGCTTTCGGCTTTAGTTCGTTGGCTTTGGGTCCATTTCAAATATTTGGCCCATGTTTCGTAGTGAACAAAAAACAATAATAAAAAGGCTCTTCCTTGAGTTTTGGGCCTCGACTCATCCTTAAAAAATATTTGTTCCATAAAATTTTCTTGGCCCACAAAAAGAGCAATTCGGACCCACAGTCAATATAAAAAATAATAATACTCAAAAATTAACTAGGTTCTTCATAAAAAAAAAAAAAATCTCTTATTCTGAAAAAAAAAAATTTAGAAAGGGGTTTGGTGTTGGACCTGGGTGTTACAAAAAGTGGGTCTCTAAACTTTTGGGGTATGATTTGGTGGAGTCTTAAGAAGGGGCAAGAGAACAAGGTGGTTGATGCCTTGTCCAAAAGAGATGACAGGAGTAAGTCAGAGAATGAAATTCAACTCTCAGCCATCTCCATTGCAACTAATGGATTGTGGGAGAAAATCAAAACAGATTTTGACAAAGTCCCCTATACTTCTAAATTGATAAATCAGCAGCTTGAAGGGACTCTACCTCAACATTTCTCGAGTAAAGGGGGACTGCTACTCTATAAACAGAGAATAGTAGTGCCTAATTCTGCGAACCTCATGATGGAAATATTACAGCAGTTACACAACAATGGTGAAGGGGGCACTCAGGGTATGATAAAACTCTACACAGGGTGAAGAGGGAATTTTTCTGGCCAGGGTTTGGGACGACCAAGACTTTCTAGGTTTTTGGGTAAATTTTTTTTTTTTTTTTTTTTCATAAGCCCATGAGAGTTTTGGCTTCTTAAGAAACTAGGGTTTTGAAGCCCAAAAAAACTAGGGCTGAAACCCAACTTAAGTTCTAGAATGTCACTTGTCATCCAATAGAGTTATGTCTAGGACTTGATGAATCTAGATGGAAATAAGAAAGTGAGGTAAAGAAGGATCTAGGGTTTGGCTTACATGCCTACCATTGGGGATCAATTATTTTCTTTTCATGTGTCACGCATGCATGAAAATGTTTGCTTGTAGGAAGAAGCTTTTTGACACATGGGAAAGAGATTCTAGAAGGGAATGATTAGGTCATGGAAAAGTGGAACCTAGGGAGGCCAAGAGGCCATGGACGGCAACCAAAGAGAAAAGAGGTTTACTTTTTGCCATGCGTCATACATGCACAAAGGTAGATAAAAAGTTGTATTGGAAAAGGGCAAAATCAAGGTTTCAAGAAAGGCTTACACACCTAGGGCTTCTAGAAGGAAAGTCTTGTGTAAGAACACCTTGAGGTGGACGGCTAGGGCAAGGTTCTTTATGCAAAAAGGAACCAATCACATGCTTGTCCAAAAGTGTGGTGAAAGAAGCTCCTAGGGAAGAGAGGGTTCAGCAACCCATGCACACACACACACTCTCCTCACATGCCACTTGGTACTCATGCACACATGTAAGATTTGAGGAAGATTTGAGTTTGAAGTTTGATAAAAGACCTTATAGCCACAAGATACATTGAACCAAGACATGAAACTAAGGGCAAAAGACGAAGGAAGCTTCAGTTTTGGAGGAAGAAGGCACCACATACACAAAAGGTGCTTTAGGTTTCCAACACAATCAAATGATGAGCTAGAGGAAGAGGTCATAGGGTTACATGCCACTTGACATCCATGCATCAAGCTCATGCAAGAAGCTTTTTGTGTCTATAAAAAGGGAAGGAGTTGAAAACCCTAGGACCTTTAGTCACTTTGTGCATTGTTCTTGAGATATTCGACCATCACCATTCTCTCTAATTTTCTATCATTTTCTCACCATCCAAACACTCTCCACAATATTTTCTTCTCACCCAAACATTCTTTCAAGTATAAGCAAAGTGAAAAGATACTTCCAAGAGGAGAGTCTAGAAGGTATGACGCCAACATTTCCCTTACTACACACATACACACACGAATTGAAGGGAGGTGAAGTTTCAGTTTTAGTGAGTCCATCAAGAACTCACGGCTTGGTTAGTTCTCACGTGCACTTGAGCTAAAACAGTTAGTTCATATACTTTTGGAGATTTTAATATGAATCTACCCTTTCACATACATGGCTTGGTTAGGGTTTTCTTCAAGGGAGGTGGATTAAACCCTACTTGTTTTAAAGTTCATAAGTATGGTTTTTTTGGATTACAGGTCATGGCTCTAGTGTTTCTATGAGTTAAGGTTGTTGTTGACGTTAAGTCTTGGATTCAAGGAAGAAGGGTTTGAAAGTTTGTAGTCTTTTTCTTGCAAAAAGATGTAAAGAGCACTACACTTGAACACACGAGTTAAGGTTTTTCTTGAATGATAATCCTAACTAGTATTACAAGTGATTTTTCAGCTTGCTTGCTATATATACATTTCGAATTTTTATAAGTACACCTCTAACTTGTACTTGGATATTTTATGTACATGTCATGAGAACTTGTTGGTTGATTCGGTTATATGTGATTGTTCGTTCGTGACTTTGATGTTCTTCCATGTGCTATGAACTTTTCTTGATATGATTATTTAAAGCATGATTAAAATGGTCTATGGCAGGTTTGTATGCTATAAAAAAATGGAATAAGAAGTCATGCTAGGGTTCGGTTTGCACTATGTTTATTTTGTACATGAATGTTTGTCACTTAACTGTTTTTAGTATGGGACTAAGTTCATGAAAATGTTGTCAATGACCACAAAAATGTTTCGGTCACCCATGAGTATTCATTGTTAAAGGTTTTGCTCAATACATTAGAAGATTCTAAGTTCATGAAAATTTATTGGAATGCGTGTTTTCTAAAATAAGACGTCTCAGCCAACACTATGGATAAAGCATGATCATTGGTGTTTTAAGTTTAATGAGTTAAGAATGATTCTTGATTATGCTTGGGTTTGTATGTTTCGGCCCTTACATGTAAAATATATGAATGTATGCTTCTTGATTGATGTGAAAGCCTTCAAATTTTTATAAAGGAACATGTTCACATGTTCTAATATTTTCAAGTCGTAACTCAAAAATGTATTGCATGCATGAATGTCATATGGTTATGAAGAAGCATTTCGGCATTTCATGTGTCTCATAAAAGTTCTAAGTTTAATTGCCATGTCACATGCATTGGGATTGTGAAAACCCTTGAAAGGAAAAAGAGTATTTTTAAAAGTAAAGTTTTATCACGACCCCAAATGCTGGGACGAGGGAATGTCCTAGTGGAACTCCTTTGTCCTCTCAGGAGTGTTTAAAATGGAGGGATATCCCCTGAGTAGGCAAAGTACTATCGGTGGATCTCAAATGGGTCCTAAAAGAAAAGGACACCGGAGCAAGATCACACCTAAAGCTAGTGGGTGCACCTACGGTGAAGGAGAAATGCAAACTACCGTATATAAAAGATAAGACGTTGTCACCATGGTCAAAGTAGCCAATGGTTGATGCGGTAACTAGCGGGGAATACACGGGGAGCCGTGAGGTATCCAATTATATGTTATAAGTCAAAAAAGGCCTTGAGCTCATAAATATGTTAAAAGATCAAGTATTAAAGGAAGAAAGAATTCATGAAAGAAACGGTTATGAAAGTCAAGTTTTAAATGATATCTTTTTGAAAGGTCAATTGTATAAATAAAGTATCATGTTCATGCATTCATTGCTAAGTTTACTTTCACTTGCTTACGATATCTGTTAGATGTTATTTGTTTACTTATTGAGATTTCTCGAAATCTCACTGTTGTATTTTTCCCACTATCATTCCCCTACTTGGAATGGTAGAAGTTGTGCCAGGTACGCAGGACCCTTAGATATGAACGGGATCTATGAGATAATTGAGGATGAGTTCACAGTGGAGGCTCGTCGTCAATCTACTCTAGAATTGCTTAAAGTGTCAGTTCAGCGACTCAAAAAATTTTTGGCTAATCTCAATGAGTCCGATGCTGGAGTTTCAACCTTGGACCCTCAAAGGATGTTAAGATTTAAGCATGACATGAGTTTTGTGTCAAGATATCTGGAGCAAGCTAAGAACTCTGTTGTAGAAGCCATGGAGTTGGGTTTATATATAGACGTCCGATCGTCTAGGGGAATATTCTTAAGTCTGCTTGAGGAAGGGACCTTGGTTCGGACCCATTCCACTTTTGGGAAACGACTCTCTGTTTAACTTTGATGTTTTGGTCCCGTGTTTTGGGAGTTATTTGGAAACTCATAAATACCTTTGATGACTCTTATAGATTATGAAGTACTTTTGGGATTTAATGTTCTCCGATACTATGACTATTGTTCTATTATTTGACTTAAGTTGACTTTTCGTTGTGATATACAGCATACTGCTAGTTATCATTAGGTGCATTGCATCTTATCAGTCATGTACGAGGGGCAGGTAACCCTGGTGTTGCATGTGCCGACGTTTCAGTTTCTACCAAATCCCAAGCGGGGGCTGGGGGCGCCACAGGGTTGAAGGCAGACACTAAAAGGTTTATTAGAGAGTGTGAAATCTAACAGTGTGTGAAGTCTAACAAAACCAGGCCAAGTGGGCTCCTAAAACCTCTCCCTATAACTTCCCTTCCATGGACCCATACCACTTTCGATTTTGTGGAGGGTTTGCCACATCTCAAGGTTACAATAGTCTGTGGGTGATAGTGGACATGCTAACAAAATATGCCTACTTCATACATCTAACTCACCCTTTTACATCCTTTTACAGCCAAGTCAGTGGCTCAATTATTTGTCAAAAATATTTTGAAATTGAATGGGATGCCCCACTCCATAGTTTTAGACAGAGGCAGTATTTTCACAAATTCCTTCTGGCACGAACTTTTTAAGTCTCAAGGGACCCAATTGGACCTCTGTACATCGTATCACCCTCAAATAGATGGCCAATCAGAGGCCATGAACAAGTGCATTGGAAATTACCTAAGGTGCTTTGTTGGTGATAAACCTAAAAGTTGGCCTCAGTGGGTTCCATGGGCAAAATGGTGGTATAACATCACACAACATGCCTCAACTCAACTAACCCCTTTTGAGGCCTTATATGGTTACCCCCCACCACGTCTAACACTTTATCCTCCAATAACTACCCAAGTCGAAGTAATAGAAGAAACTTTAAAGTCTCGGGATCAAATCTTACAGTTGCTAAAACAGAATTTATCACGGGCCCAAGAACGTATGAAGAAATACACAGATTTGAAAAGAAAGGAACAAGCTTTTGAGGTAGGAGAGTGGGTCTACCTGAGGTTGTAGCCATACCGACAGCTATTGGTTGCTCACCGGAAGGAGTTGAAGCTAGACTTTGAGTAAAATATATCTGCAAGTGCACAAAATTGAAACAAGTACTAAAATACTTTAAAGAAAACGAATATCGAAGCCACAAGGAATAATGATGCTATTGAGTATTGAAATTGACTAAATTAATTACTATTTGGAAAACTGAAAATTGGAGAAAGAGTTATCTAAATTGAACTAAATAAAAGAGCATCAAAGCTAAGAATTTAAAGGTATAAGAATAGATCTAGAGCGTTCGATTTCACCTAGCAAATCTACACAATTTAGTCCTCCTTGTCATAGAATTCAAATTATCCCATATTGATGATAAAAATCCCTTAATTATTCTATATTTTCTCTTCAAACAATATAAAAAATATCTCCAATTAATAACTACATAACTCTATATGAATTTAACTAATTAGAAACTAATTAAGTTCCATGGATTTTTCTTGAAAATCACACTAACCGCGGTAAAGTATCTCTACTTTCGCTCAACTAATGGTCTTTAATCCTAGAGCTCTAATCACAATTCACCTCTCGGTCTTATCGCAATCCAATAGATCGAGCAATAGTTAGCTAGAGAATTGCAAGCATTAAGAACAAGGAATAAACACTCAATCATGGACATATTGAAAATCAAATAACTTAGAATATAAGTTTTGTATTCAACGCTAGGCTACATCAAAGCTCTAGAAAATAAAATTAGTTCATAATGAAATTGCAAAGAATAACAATAATGTTCTTCGTTGAAGTTGGTTGAAGAAGCATGTAGCTCTCTCCTCTACCCTCCAGATCTACCTCCTCAAAAAAATACTAGAATCTCTAACGCAAACCTTAAAAATCGACTCTAAAGCAAAAAGAAAAAGATAAAAGATCCAGAAGTCCATCCCCCAATCCGGGATTTAACAGAAGTAAAAAGGCCAATATGGAAACAAGATAATGCAGCTCTAATCCAACCTAAAAATCTGGAAAATAGTTTCTAAAGATAAATATTAACATAGATGGAAAAAAATATTCCAAGAATATCGAATTTATCAAAAATGGAAGATTCAATGATATTCAACTTGATATGCAGAAATCAGTAGGATTTGGTAGTTAGCAGTTTGAGTACGGAACTCGGGAGGATTCCACCGGGTAGACGCCGCGTGCACTAAATATAACAGGCGCGGAGATCACAAATGAACAGGAGCGAAGATCACTTTTGAACGAGCATGGAGATTAGTGCTGAACGGGCGGCGAAGATCACTTTGCTACCTCTCATCGGTCTGAGTCTTTAGTCCCTTCTTTTGTACCAAAATGCTCCCCTTTTGCACTAAGTCTTCTCATTCCTTCAAATCCAAGAAAATAAACAAAAATATGTAGAAATAAAATAAAATTAATAGGATTTAAGGAAAAATGATACTTTTCATAATTAAAAGAGTGATAAAAATCACATAAAAATAACACTTATCAAATACCCTCAAACTTAACATTTGCTCGCCTTTGGGCAAAGAATAAGAAGAAGACATTTAAAACAAGTATTGGTTTGATTCATAAAATTTATTGCCTCAAAGATTGTCTAAGTTTTATAATTCAAAGGAATCATTCACAATCAACCAAGTCCAAGAGTTAATTCAAAACTCAAATCTACCGCATTATCCATCCCCAAATTCATGCACACCTCTCTTTTTCACTTCACTAGTAGCTTCCCGGATAGTGTTATGCAAACAAGCATATAAGTAATGGATCTCCAAACACTCCATAGGCTTGCTTTTCAAATCACTCTCCACTAATGTAGAACAAAAACTATCACCAGGGATCAACAGGTCTTTATTAAGCTTCTAATGTAAGGCTAGGGTGAGGGTTACAAAGAAAATGTTGGATTCAAACAAATTAAAAGAACTTAGGTTTGAACACTAACAAAATAAATAGAGCATTCTCACAAACATCTATTCTCAATCATTGTAAGTCTCTCAACATACATCTCTTTATTGTACTTTCAAGTATCTCTCTTTTTACCCCTCTAGTCGATAGGTTAGACATCTTCTTTTTGTTTTTTTTTGTTTTTAATAAATATTCCATACTATGTCGACTACCATTTTGGATGACTCTCGTAGGCCTTTTCTTGTTAGCCACACAATAGACGAGTTGACTCTTCACACCCCCAAACTTATGATTTTGATAATCTGGCTATAATTACTTTACTTGTAGACCTTCTACCTCTCTTGCCTTTCATGCTCTTGTGAGTCTGTGACTTTATGTAAACTTAGTTCTCCTTAAAGGTAAGGATATCAGTGTTTAAACTCGAATAGGGTAGGGAATATGAAGTTTACAAGAAAGAATGATATAAAGCCAAAATATATTTCAATAAAGTTCAAATGGGCGACTAGACATAAAGATAATAAATAGGTAAGCTTGAAAGGCTCAATCGGTCCAAAGAAGTCATTTCTCCACTAATATTCTATCTAGGATTTTGCCTCGAGTGTAATCAAACAAGTTCAAGAGTAAGTTGAGATCATATAAATTCACAAAATTCAGATAAAATTTCTCTAGGTACTCAAAACAATTAATGATCTAAGAAGCATTCATTGAACATAGAGAATATCAAATTAAGTAAGATCAAGTAAAGAATTAACAACTAGACTTAAGCAATGAGAATTTTTCCTAAAAATTATAATCAATTTCAATCATATTTTTATCATAGGTTTTTTATTCATCAAACCAAACTTTTTTTTCATCATTATCTGTTTTTTTTTTTAATTTATATCCTTTCCCCCCAAACTTAAATATCACATTGTCCTCAATAGGAAAAAGGAAGAGAAACTAAAGCAGAGAATGAGAGAAGGTAAGAGATGCTCCCCTGATTTTGTTCAGTTCTGTCATTTGAATATTTTCCTTAAAGGCGCAGCTGTGTACTTCTTGGAGATGTCCTCACCTTTTCATTCTTGCAAAATGAAAGAAAATGAATAATATGAAGCAAAAATTAAAAAATTAAAATTAAAATTAAAATTAATAAATTAATACAAACTTGGGTTGCCTCCCAAAAGCACTTTATTTAAAGTCTATAGCTAGACATTTTCCTCTCATCATTTATTACTGGCAAGATCGATGGAACACTTTTCCAAGTTAAAGTCTTCATCAATATAGGGTTTTAATCTATGCTCATTTACTTTAAATGCGTCTTTGTCTCGTGATGGACTTCAACTGCCCCATAGGGAAAAACGTGGGTCACCACAAATGGTCCCGACCACCGAGAGCATAGCTTTCCTGGGAAGAGTTGAAGTCTTGAGTTAAATAATAGAACTTTCTGCCCGACTTTGAATTCCCTTCTCAGAATATGCTTATCATGCCATCTTTTAGTTTTATCTTTGTAAATCTGAACATTCTCATAAGCATCATTGTGGAACTCGTCTATCTCGTTGATATGCAATATTCTCTTCTCGCTAGCCGCTTGTAAATCAAAGTTCAGTGTCCTGGTCGCCCAATAAGCTCTGTGTTCTAGCTCCATAGGTAGATGGCAGG
The DNA here is from genome assembly GCF_001411555.2 of Juglans regia. NCBI lineage: Eukaryota > Viridiplantae > Streptophyta > Magnoliopsida > Fagales > Juglandaceae > Juglans > Juglans regia. Next base: position 6,408,066 of record NC_049909.1, on the reverse strand, counting down.
CTTTTCCATAAATGAGCCGATAAGGTGACATCCCAATCAGGGTTTTGAATGTTGTCCGATAGGTCCCATAGTGAATCATCTAACCTTCTCGCCCAGTCTGTCTGAGAGACACTCACGGTCTTCTCCAGTATGCGCTTCAATTCTCGGTTAGACACCTCGACCTGGCCGCTCGTTTGAGGATGGTATGGTGTCGCCACATGATGGGTAACTCCACACTTAGTCAGTAGTGCTTCAAATTGGCAATTGCAAAAATACTTTCCGCCATCACTAATTATGGCCCTCGGAGTGCCAAATCGGAAAAAAAATGTTCTTTCGCAAGAAATTTACCACAACCCTCGCATCGTTGGTATGTAGGGCAACTGCTTCCACCCATTTGGAGACATAATTTACAGCCACCGAAATAAATTTATTAGAAAATGAGGATGGAAAATGACCCATGAAGTCTATCCCCCAAACATCAAATAATTCAATCACTAAAATATTGTTTAAGGGCATCTCATGTTTCCTAGATGTTGCGAACTTGTTGACAATAATTACATAAATTGACAAAATTAAAATAGTCTTCAAAAATAGTCGGCCAATAGAAGCCGCATTGTAACACTTTTGCTGCTGTTTTTGCTCCTCCAAAGTGGCTGCCTGCCTCCAATGAGTGGCAGTGTCTAAGTATGCTCGTCATCTCCTCCTCGGGCACACATCTCTTGATTATCTAGTCTGCACAATGCTTGTATAGAAAAGGTTCCTCCCAAAAATAATATTTCAAGTCAGAGAATAACTTCTTCTTTTGTTGATATGTCATCTTAGGCGGTAGAATTTTGGACACCAAATAATTTACCCTGTCTGCATACCATGGAACGACTTGGACAACCATTACCTGCTCGTCGAGGAAAATCTCATTAATCGGGAATCTCTCCTCGCAAGCTGCCTCTTTAAGCTCAAGGCGAGATAAGTGGTCGGCCACTACATTCTCAGTACCTTTCTTATCTCTTATTTACAAATCAAACTCTTGTAAAAGCATAATCCATTGTAACAGTCTTGGTTTGGCATCCCTTTTTGACAAAAAGTATTTAAGAGCCGAGTGATCAGTGTAGCCAACCACCTTTGAACCTATCAAATAAGAACGAAATTTGTCAAAGGCAAACACAACTGCTAACAATTCTTTTTTAGTAGTAGCATAATTCAGTTGAGCTTTTGTTAAGGTCCGACTTGCAAAATAAAAAACATGAAAAAATTTATCTTTTCTCTGCCCCAAAACAGCTCCTATAGCATAATCGCTAGCATCACACATTAATTCAAAAGGTAATTTCCAATCTGGTGATACAATGATAGGTGCTGAAATTAATTTCTTTTTCAATGTTTCAAAAGCATGCAAGCATTCCGTAGAAAATTCAAACCAAGTATCTTTAATCAACAGAGTGCAAAGAGGTTTAGTAATTTGGGAAAAATTCTTGATAAACCGACGATAGAACCCTACGTGACCCAAGAAGCTCCTCACACGTTTCCCATTGGTCGGTGATAGGAGTTTGTCAATAACTTCTATCTTTGCTCAGTCGACCTCAATTCCCTTAAAGGAAAGGAGGTGGCTGAGCACTATTCCCTCCTCGACCATGAAGTGACATTTTTTTCAATTTAAAACAATATTTGTCTTCTTGCATCTCCGCAAAACCAAAGATAAATTATATAAGCAGTTATCAAAAGAGTGACCAAAAATCGAGAAATCATCATGAAGACTTCTAAAACTTTTTCCACCATGTCCGAGAAAATGGACATCATGCATCTTTGAAAAGTGGCTGGTGCATTGCAAAGACCAAAAGGCATGCACCTATATGCAAAAGTGTCGTATGAATGTGGTCTTCTCTTGATCCTCAGGTGCAATGGCTATTTGACTGTACTCGAAATATCCATCTACAAAACAGCAGTAGGCGTGGCCAGTAAGTCTTTCTAACATTTGATCAATAAATGGTACAGGAAAAATGGTCTTTCTGAGCTGCATCATTCAGTCTTTGATAGTCTATGCATATTCGCCATCCTGTGACCGTCCTCGTCGATATGAGTTCATTGTTGTCATTTTTTATCGCAATTATCCCACCTTTCTTTGGAACGACTTGCACTGGACTTACCCATGCACTATCTGAGATTGGATAAATGATCCTGGCATCTAAAAGCTTTAATACCTCTTTATGCACCACTTCTTGCATTGATGGATTCAATCTCCTCTAGGGTTGGACGATCGGTTTAAAATTATCCTCCATTAAAATCTTGTGCATGCAAATTGAAGGACTAATTCCTATGATGTCCGAGATGGTCCAACCCAAAGCCATTTGTGCTCCCGCAAGACTCTCAACAACTTCTCTTCCTCTTCATCACTCAATGAACTGTTATTAATAACAGGAAAAATAGAGTCCTGGCCTAAGAAAGCGTACCTTAAATTTGATGGAAGTGGCTTGAGTTCTAGCTTGGATGATGTCGACTGAGATGAGTGTAGCTCTTCCACTTTCGGTCTTATTAAAGGAGAAAAGAATGGTGTAGCTTCCAAATATTCCTCACACTTCCTAACCTCTTCATCTTTGGATTCAATAGATGTAGAGTGAGTAAGACATACCTCAAGTGGTAGTTTTGGAAATTCAACACCACAAGTTTCATCGTCTTGACCATGTCTCGATCGCTTATTTGAAAGCAAGAATGTACCTCGGAAGGGAATTTCATAGATTTAAATACATCAAAAGTGACCTGCTCCTCGCCGACCCTCAAAACGAGTTTCCCTTTCTGGACATCAATTAAAGTTCTCCCCGTCACCATGAAAGGTCGGCCCAGTATCAAATGGATCTCCTCGTCCTCTTCCATATCGAGTACAATGAAATCGGTAGGGAAGAGGAACTTATCAACTTTCACCAGAACGTCCTCAATGAGTCCTCTCGGGTATTTGATAGATATATCTGCCAACTGTAGAGATATGGTGGTCGGCTTTACTTCTCCAAGACCCAGTTTCCTGAAAACAGAGAGAGGCATTAGATTAATACTTGCCCCTAAGTCACATAAAGCTTTTTCAAAATAGGAATTTCCTATAGTGCAAGGGATCATGAAACTCCTCGAATCATTCAACTTAGGCAGCAACTTCTTTTGTAAAATTGCACTGCTCTCCTCGGCCAGGATCACAATCTCATGCTCCTCCAACTTCCGCTTGTTTGATAATATATCCTTCAAAAAATTTGCATATTTAAGCATTTGCTCTAAGGCTTCAATGAGAGGAATATTAATATGGAATTGCTTAAATATATTCAGAAATTTAGAGAATTGATTATCAATTTTATTTTTCTTTAATCTTTGTGGAAAATGAATTGGTGGATCATAAATTGAAAGAGAATAAGTTTCAAAAGTAAACTCCCTGGATTTCTTGGATTTTGCAACCCCGTTATTCTCTCTAGTCTTCTCAACTTGCTGGTTGGTCACCTCCTAATCGGTGTCTTTCACCTCGTCCTCGGTTTCTTTCTTCTCGGTCTCCACATTTTCAACTTCTGCATCTTGCTCAGTACTTACTGTTTGTGGCTGGTCATATGTCTGCCCACTTCGCAATGCCATGGCTTTGACATGCTCCTTCGAATTGGTCACAATGTTGCTTGGTAAAGTCCCTATTGTCCTTTCAGTAAGCTTGTTGGAGAGCTGACCAATTTGTGCCTCAAGATTGGGATGAATACCGATTCACCCTCAAATTGGGTGAAGGTAGTGATATAATTCCTTAACTTCGTTGTCTTGGCCGGAGGGAAATATTTCAATAAAAACTTTTGTGCCAACTGCTCCCAGGTGGTGATGATGCCAGGTGGCAAAGAATTCAGCCAAGCTTTTGCTTTTTACCTCAGTGAAAAAGGAAAAAATCTCAATCAGATTGCATCATCTGTCACTCCGTTGGGTTTAAAAGTATCAAAAATTTCCAAGAAATTTGCAATATGGACATTAGGATCCTCTTGTGACAGCCCCCCAAACTGGATGGTTTGTTGGATCATTGAGTGATGGCTAGCTTGATCTCAAAATTATTGGCTTGTATAGCTGGTCGCCTTATACTGGACGTCGCCCCATTAACTGAGGGCATCGCATAGTCTCTTAGCACCATATGCTCCTGGTCGGCCATATTAACTTCACAGGAGGAAAACTCTTTCTTTTTCTCTTCTAATCGAAAAGCATATGCTCTAACAATCTAGATCGGCGCATGCACTTCTGATTCCTGAAAAACAACAAATCAAACTGAGATCAAATTAAATCTTTTTTTTTAATAAATAAAATAAATTCCAAAGTAGTAAAAATCTAGCTAGTATCAATATCAATAACAAATAATTACTCCCCGGAGATGGTGCAAAAACTTCTTTGAGTAAGATATATCTGCAAGTGCACAGAATCGAAACAAGTAGTAAAGTGTTTTAAAGAAAACGGATCTCGAACCCATAGGGAATAATCATGCTAATGAGAATTGAAATTGACTATATTAATTACTATTTGGAAAACCAAAAATTGGAGAAAGAGTTATCTAAATTGAACTAAATAAAACAGCATCACAACTAAGAATTTAAAGGTATAAGAATAGATCTAGAACGTTTGATTTCACCTAGCAAATCTCACACAATTTAGTCCTCGTCATAAAATTCCAATTATCCCATATTGATGATAAAAATCCCTTCATTATTCAATATTTTCTCTCGAACAATATAAAAAATATCTCCAATTAATAACTCTATATTTCTATGTGAATTTAACTAATTAGAAACTCCTTAAGTTCCTTGGATTTTTCTTGAATATCACGCGGTAAAGTATCTCTACTTTCACTCAACTAATGTTCTTTAATACAAGAGCTCTAATCACAATTCACCTTTCGCTGTCATCGCAATCCAATAGATCGAGCAATAGTTAGCAAGAAAATTGCAAACATTAAGAACAAGGAATAAGCACTCAATCATGGAAATATTGAAAATCAAATAACTTAGAATATAAATTGTGTATTCAACGCTAGGTTACATCAAAGCTCTAGAAAATAAAATTAGTTCATAATGGAATTGCAAAGAATAACAATAATGTTCTCTGTTGGAATCGGTTGAAGAAGCATGTAGCTCTCGCCTCTGCCATCCAGATCGGCCTCCTCAAAAGAATACTAGACTCTCTAACGAAAAACCTCAAAAATCGACCTGAACCAGAAAGAAAAAGATGAAAGATCCAGAAGTCCATCCTCCAATCCGGGATTTAACATATATAAAAATGCAAATATGGAAACAAGATAATGCAGCTCTAATCTAGCTTAAAAATCTGGAAAATAGTTTCTAAAGATAAATATTAACGTAGAAGGAAAACAAACATCCCAAGAATATCGGATTTATCAAAAACGGAAGATTCAGTGATATTTGGCTTGATATGTGGAAATCGGAAGGATTTGGTAGTCAGCAATTTGAGTACGGAACGGACGGGGGGATCACTACTGAACGGGCACGGGGATCACTACTAAACAGGCGCGAAGATCACTTTGCTACCTCTCATCGGTCTGAATCCTTAGTCTCTTCTTTTGTACCAAACTGCTCTTATTTTGCACTAAATCTTCTCATTCATTCAAATCCAATAAAATAAATAAAAATATGTAGAAATAAAATAAAATCAATAGGATTTAAGGAAAAATGATACTTTTCATAATTAACAGAGTGATAAAAATCATATAAAAATAATACTTATCAGCTAGCACCACAGTTCTTTGGACCGTTTCAGATCACTAGCCGTGTCGGGGTCATGGTGTACCACCTCTAGCTACCACCATCATCGTCGATTCACCCAATATTCCATGTATCACAACTGAAAAAGAGCGTGAGTCAGAATGTAGCAGTCATCCAAACCCTCCCGCCCATTGATTCATAAGGTGTAATGAAGCCTGAACCCGAGGAAATACTTTCTAGAAGAATTAGAAAATGGCACAACAAACCTTTGGTAAAGGTCCTCGTGAAGTGGCAGGGGCAAAATCCTGAATAGACAACATGGGAATCGTATACCTGGTAGAAGCAATCATACCCCCACCTTGAGGACAAGTTGTTCTAAGTGGAGGGGTTCAGTCAACGACCAAGGAATTAGGGCTTGAGTAAGAAGAGGAGATTGGGGCTGTATGAGGGCCGTGGTTTGAAGAACTGAGTTAGGCCTGTAGTGGGCTTAATTTCATAAAGGAACTGTAGTTAATTTCTGTAGTAAACTCTTGCTTTAGCTATCATGTAAGCCCATGGGCCAAGTCAGGTTTATTATTAGTAGCATTTACATTTATGTCCTTAAGGTTGTTAGTAGCTTGAATTACGATTGTGTGCTTTTGTTTGTTAGTCTGGTTTGTTGCAATTCTATTGGTGGCAGGCATACGCCAGTGACAGGTTCTCTAAATAGGAAAGGGGACCATTTCTGTAAGGCATCTTCGAAATCATAAAGAATCTTTTATCAATTCACTCTCTTGTCTTCTTCCCCATTCTGGAGGACCTCACCCTTTAAGTGAGAATATCACTGTGCACTGGATTGTAATGGGGCTTGTGACAGAATCTCACCTATTTAAACTCACTTTTAGATTCAATCTATTCCCAAAACTCAGATCCTAGTAATTTCGAAGCAAAAATGGATGATTTTATAAAATCATTGGCGCAATAAAGTAGATTATTTTTTTTTATTTTTTTTAAAGAGTCCAGGCCACATGTTCAAGAGTGGCCATTTCCCAGGTTTATTTATAAACCCTCACTTCTGGCGGAGGAATACCTTGGTTACATTATTGCCATATAAACAAACTTTTTTTTTTTTTTAGAGAAAAGATACTTCATATTAAAATCTCAAGAGAGATAACTGTGAATACAATGAGGATAATCCTCTACATGAATTGCGTCCTCAGATAAATCTAGAGAACTTTTTGCCAAACAATGTGCCACTGTGTTGGCCTGTCTAGGAACGTGTCTAACAGACCAAGAATTGTAAGTGCCTAAAAGTTTTTTGATATCTTGATAAATGAACCCCACCATGCTCCAGTCTTCAGCTCCGCCAGTTATGCCATGTACCACTTGTTTTGAGTCCCCTTCGAAAATGACATATTTCAGACCAAGTTCAATACCAAACTGTACTGCTCGCAAGGCAGCTAAAGCTTCTGCCAAGAGTGGATCAGGAAAGGAATTACAAGGGCCTCTGAGAGTTGCTGTCATGAGACCCAGCCAATCTCTAATTGACACCCCTATACCCACCCTGCAATTAGTCTTGTCAATGGCTGCATCCCAATTTAATTTGTAGAAATTGTTTGGAGGCTTGCACCACCTAACTGTGCGTTGAATCTTAGGAGATGTCCTCTGCTGGTTCCTTTCAAACTCTTCCAAGTCAGTAATGCTAGAGGAGACCAGTTTTAAAACCTGTTGGGGGGAGGCGAATTTGGATTCAAAAATGAACTTGTTCCTTCTGAACCAAATTCCCTTAGCTGTGATAGCTAATATAGTATGTTCCTCTGGTGGAAGTGTGGATAGGAGGTTTGAAAGTAAATCATAAAAGAGTGCCTCCTCAGTTTTACTTTTCTGTATTCTTCTTCAGCTAATACTCCAAACATCCTGAGCTGCTTTACACATCCATAGAACATGGGATACGGTTTCTGGATGAAGTAAACATATGGGGCATAATGGTGAGTCAATGATCTTCCTTTTGTGCAAGTTAACTCTGGTGGGATGGATTTCCTTAGCTAATCTCTAGAGAAACATTTTAATTTTGTTAGGCACTTTAAGCTTCCATAATCGATTCCAAATGGCCTCATGTTTGGAAGTATCTGAAGCTTGTCCCTTACTGATATCATTCATAGAAACTTGGAGATGGTAAGCTGATTTAATTGTGAAGATCCCGTTCTTAGTAAACCTCCAAACCTACTTATCATTGTTGTTGCAAGGACTAACATGAATTCTGGAAATAATAGCAGCCTCTTCAAGAGTGAAAACATTTTGAACCAGATGCATGTTCTACGAGTGGGTTTCTTGATCAATGAGAGAGTTAACAGTAGCTTCAGGACACAATACCTTGGGTGGAGACTGAGACTTGTAAGTTGTTGGAATAGGCAGCCATCTATCTGATCAGATTTTCACTTTGTTCCCATTACCAATCTTCCATATAAGGCCCTCATAGAGTAACTGTCTACCTGCTGTGATACTCTTCCACACAAAGGAGTCACCCCTTCTGACTCTAGCTGAGGAGAAGTTCGTAGATCGAAAATATTTAGCTTTTAGAACTCGAGAGGCCAGTGATTGACTCTTAGTGATGATCCTCCACCCTTGCTTAGCTAAAAGAGCCTTATTGAAATCTTCAAAATCTCGAAACCCCAAACCCCCAACCTGTTTTCCTTTTCCAAGACCTTTCCAATTTAGCCAATGCATTTTAGAATTCTGGTTTTTGATACCCCACCAAAAGGACTGCATTAGTTTGTTAATGTTCTTCAATATGCCTTTTGGAATTAGAAAAATGCCCATGCAATATGTAGGTATGGATTGAATGACTGACTTCAACAAGACTTCTTTACCTGCTGGGGAAAGCAGGTTAGTTTTCCAGCTACTCATTTGAGCTTTGATTCTATCAAGGATTGGAAAGAAGGCCCTTGATTTACTCCTTCCTATGTAAGAGGGCAATCCCAAGTATCTTTCAAAAGGCCCCGAGGCTTCAATTCCAGCAGTAGATAGTATAGAACTTTGGGTCTCTTGCCCTGTGTTTTTACTAAAAAAGATTGAAGACTTCTCAAGGTTTAGCCTTTGACCTGAAGCTGATTCATACAAAGAGATGATCTTATGTAGCCTGTTCCATTCCTGCAACTGTGCTTTACAAAAAACCAGACTATCATCTGCAAAAAAAAGGTGGTTAACAGACAAAGAGCCTCTAGTAATTGGGAAGCCAGATATTAGTCCCTTTTGTTCAGATTGATTCAGTACATAAGTGAGAACTTCTTAGCATAGAATGAACAGGTATGGTGAGAGTGGATCTCCTTCACGAATACCACTCGAGGGCTTGAATGAAGGCTGAGGTGAACCATTGAGAAGAATAGAATAAGAAATCGTGCTAATGCACTACATGACTAGCTCAATCCACTCCTTGACAAACCCCATCCTTTGAAGCACTTGTTGTACAAAAGACCACTCTAGCCTATCATATGCCTTGCTCATATCTAGCTTGAGTGCCATGAAACCTTCTTTGTGATTCTTTCTTCTGTTCTGCACTGAATGCATTAGTTCATATGCCATGATTGTGTTATCAGAGATCATCCTTCCTGGAACAAAGGCACTTTGGGTGTCTGAGATTAGAAGAGGAAGAATGGATTTAAGCCTATTTGCCATAACCTTTGCAATGAGTTTGTAGAAAACATTGCAAAGGCTTATGGGCCTATAGTCTGAAACAAGCAAAGGGAGTTTCTTCTTGGGGATAAGGGTGTAAAAGTGTGGTTGATTGATTGGAAATTTGACTTGGTATTAAGGAATTCTAGATCAGCAGCAACCACATCATCACCAACAATACGCCAGTGGTTTTAGAAGAAAATAGCAGGGAATCCATATGGTCCCGTGGAGCCCAGAGGATTCATATGAAAAATGGCTAACTCAATCTCCTCTCTAGAGTAAGCTTTTGTTAGGGAAGAATTCATCTCTTGCTTGACCAACCTTAACACAAAAAGGAAATTACCATACCCAAAGATAATAAACAATTAACTATACCTCAAATAAGGTAAAGCTAATTTATCTGTACGTATTAACCCTTTAAAAATCATAGGCGCCTGATTTAAAGAATTCCACACAAACGAAATTCCACTTGCTCCTTACTTTGCCAAATAATCTGCTGGAACATTTCCTTCTCTAAAAATATGCTGCACATTAACATCCCTACCATGAACAATCTCCATTAATTCCTCCCAAAAGTCTTCTAAACACCACTCGTTACACTGCTACTCGTGAAGCCATCGCACACATACTTGCAAGTCTGACTCCACATCTATGCCTTGAAAACCCATCTCTTGACAAAAACGTAACCCAAAAACCATTGCCTGCAACTGTAACACCCGTCCTTGTAGTGGGACATTTTACAAAATATTTTTATTAAAGGACGACGGGAATTAACGTCCGATTTAAAACTTTTCACTTGCATACCCAAGGTGCGAGACTCTACGTTTATAATTTAAAATGTGCTTTGACAATAAAAGAGGTTTACAGCGGAAAACATAAATCTTATAATAAAAGGCCTCTCGTACGTTTAAAACTCGTTCCTAGACTTCCGTGCTCTTCCCCATGGGCCGTGTCCATCCTGATCATGTAGTTCCTGTGGGGGGAGGGACATGCATAAAAACTAAAATGAGTCGAAGACTCGTAAGCATTACTTCATACAGTTAAAATATAACAATATAGGTTTTCATTCATGCATTCATCACTCGTACATACTATTACGTGCATGCATACGTGTCATACTTGCATTCCTTTGAAAACGTCACTGGATGGGGTTTTTCTCTTTTAAACATGGGCATCCTTTTCATAAAATGTTTCTCCCGTCAGTGCCTTCATTTCTTCAAGAGTTCGTGTATACGTGCTTATGTGCATTCTTTGAAAACTTCAATGGACGGGGTTTTTCCTTTCAAGAGGCTTTCCTTTCTTTAAAATGTGTCATCCGTCAGTGCCTTCATTTCTTAAACGTTCGTGCATTCGTACGTTCCTACATACATGCATACATCCATTCATTCTTATCACTTTCATAGGCCAGTACACACTGTTCCGCCTGTGGCCACGGGTTGGGAATCCCTTTCATAGGGGGCAGCACTGGGTGCACTTCCAGTACTACTTACCCGGCATTGCAATCTGCCCATTCAATGGTACCCTTTTCATTCATTCATGTGGCCGTTACATATCTTCATGCATTCATGCGTTCATTTCTTTCTTTCTTTCTTTTCATTAGTTCATTCATGTCAGCTCGAGAGAGCTAGAGTTTTCATTCAGTTTATTCTTTCATTTAATAGTCATTTCTTTTCATGAGAAAACATCGTTTGGGGCATAAGCCCAAAAATCATCTTTTCGTCTTTCATTTCAATTCAGTCCTATCCTTTCTTTAACAGTTCGTTCGTGGAAAACTTCATTTAAGAACATACATGGGCTTAAACGTCAGATTTCATGGCATCCATAAGCGTCACCTTGAACATCGTCTCTCATGGCATCCACGAGCATCACCTCGTGGCGCACATGAATGCGTCGGTTTGTAGGATCCATAAAAGCATCCGTTGTCATGCCTTTTATGCATTTTCATCAGTTTGTGGAATTTCTTAGAAAATACATCCAATAGATACAGCGTATAGTCATCCATTCACATGCATATAATTAATACTTTGGGTGCGTAAAAAGGGACTGCCAAGGAGGGCCGTACATACTTATACCTTTGAACAATTAGCATTTTCTTTCTTAAAGCATCTTTCTTTTCTTTTCGTGACCATCTTAAAGGAAAAGCGTTTCTGGTATCTTGGAAAACTCTAGAAGTGTGACGCCCCCAAATTCCGCTTGGGATCGGACGGACATTTGAAGTGTCGAGACATGCAACACAAGGTTACCTGCCCCTGTTCATGACATATAAGATGCAATATTCCTAACATGCATCTAGCATTATGCAATATTCGCAGCGCATAATTTTTTTTTCTTAAGCAATACTATGCACCAAACTAAAATATCCCAAATACTTAAAACATACTCCATACGACATACTAAACAACTAAGATCACAATAATAGTCCATAAGGTTGTGATCAAAAGAGTGCTGGAGATTGAACTCCACCAATACAAGTAGTAATCTGAGGTAACTATTGTAATACCATCTACGTCGCACCGTCGCTTAGTCGGCCGTTTCCAGTTGGTCGATTCCCGGTTCTCCTTCAGATCCTATAACAAAATCTACCATTCGGGGGGAATGGTAGTTGGGACTACCATAGTGAGATTTGATTACAAATCTCAGCAAGTTAACAGAAAACTTCCACACAGGTTAATGATGCATGCATGGCAGTAAAAGCATCAAAGCATAATCAAATCATAAGTAATCATAGCATAACTTGACATACAACATAACATAACTGGCATAACTTAAACTGAAATTGAAGCTTAGCATGAACGTGACTTGAAACATAGCATGAACGTGAACTTGAAATATAACATGGACTTAAAACATAACATGAACGTGAACATGCATAATTTGAACATGAACTTGAGCATGACATAACATAAATGTGAACTTGGAACATAACGTAAATGTGAACATAACATAACATGAACTTAAAACATATTCTTGTCTCATGGGATTACCATGATTGCGTGAACGTAAACTTGAACGTAACATAACGTGAACTTGAAACATGACTTGAACGTGAAATACATGAACTTGAAATCTTATTCAATAGACTTAATCATTAAAGTGACCATATGGGTGCTACACAGGTCCCCTTGAGCCGTGTGTCCCTGCCGATTACCGCATCACATCACAGGTTTCTATACCAGCTGTGAGTGCGTTAATACGTACTCCACAGTTGTTGTGGCCCCACGTATTCTACGTGTCACAATTGCTGTGTCTCACGTAGTGTATGCTCCACAGTTGTTGTGGCCCCATGACTTATTTGTTTGTGCCACACTTGCTGTGGACACACGTAACGTAATGTGTGGCACCATCGGCGTTAGTGCCTGGCGCGCTCCGGTGACCAGCTAATTAGGCCCCATTCGCAACCTGTTGACTGTACTTTGTCAACCCAGGGAATTTCACACCGATTTAGACACTCCAGCGTGAACAAAGGAGTTCCACTAGGATATTACCCCATCCTAGCGCTTAGGGTCGTGATTGACATGAATAACTTAACTGGCATACATGACATTTCGTAACGTGACGTAACATGATCGTGACATAAAAGACAAAAGTCCTGACGTAGCATAACATGACATGAACATAAGATGACAGACATGACATACTTCAAGACATAAATGTAACAGAATACATTTCATAACATGGCATACATGTAACATGCAACATTTCGTAACATGGCATACCATATAACAGACAACATTTCATAACATGGTGTAACATGTGACAGTGAATCTTACATGACATGAAATACATGTAACAGATGGCATACTTAACTTAACATGACATGCTTGCAATGTATAGGAATACGTGACAGAATATCTTTTGTAACAGATGAATAATTCATGACAGAATAAATTCTGTGTAACAGATAAATATGTAATGACTTGGCATGGCACATATGATAACATGCATACATACAATTTAGTTCCCTTACTTATCACTCATACACATTAAACTGATAGTAAGTTAAAAGCTAACTTACCTCGATCGTCGCGTTCTACTAGAATAAAGTGCGAAACACGAGGAACTGTAAAAGGTTATTCTAAAAGTTAGAAATTAATTACTAACAATTAGAAATGTGAAAAGAGACAACTTAGAGTAAAATTACCATTTTACCCTCTACATGTGGGCAAATGACCATTTTACCCCCTAACTTAAGGATTTGATATCCTAATTCCAAAAAAATTACCAAAATTTACATTCCTCATGTAAATTTTGTCCCAAACTCAAATCTCAACTCAGAAAAATTTAAAACCAATCACAACTATGAAAAACTCACTATGGCCGAAACCTACATAGACCATTTGTCTTATTTTGGTTGCAATTCTTTCAAGTTCCAAAACTCATGAATAAACCAAAATCTTGTAACAAAGATCTTACTATCCTAAGTTTAAAAACACCCTTAAAACTATCCATTAAGAAAAAGCTAATTATCAATACCAAACTTTTTGTAAAAAGACCCAAACTTTTTAACAAAAAGTAAACCTTAAATCACAAGTTTTGACCTTAATAAAAACATCTCCAAGAATTCCAAAAAATCAAATCTTACTTCTAACATATTCATAACATCATCCTAAGATCAAACATGCTTTAAAACATCAAACAAAACTCACCAAAAAACACAAAACAACACTTGGAGTTTTTGGTTTTAAACTTAGTCCAAAACAGAAACTGATTTTCCCAACTAACTAAGATCAATCTCTTGATCTATGGCTTAAAGGCATGTGATCTTCAAACTAACACATCACATGGTTTAAAAATGTGTCCTAAAGAAGATCCAACCATCAAACTTAAAATCACATGGCTAAAATTTAATAAAACATGGATCTAACTCAAAAACATCAAAGTTTAGGCTTAACCGAAATCCTCTTGCATAGAAAATCATATCTTTAAAAAAAATACTAAACATCTTCGAAATAACATCCTAACATGTATATAAGAGGCTTAGGATCATCATATAAAAATATCAAAGCCTTTGGAATAAGATTAAACCCCGAAATATTCAAACTTTCACCAAACAGAAACTGTTTTTCCACTTCCAGTTTTTAAGTTTCTAACTCTAAGCAAATCTATCATCAAAAGCTTTATTCATGCAACAAAACCTCAATGAACATTCATAAACACATGTTAACAACACTCCATAAAATTTTCGGACCAAGATAAGTCCATTAGCTTGGTCAAAACTTCCAAAACATAACATACTCTCCAGTTTCACGCCCAGAATGACCTTTCCATGGTTACAAATACTTTTGACCGACCAAATGAGAATGGAATGAGACTAATAATATATCCACGGAAACTAGACTCAAAGAAAAACAACTTATGTGAAGGAATCATCATGCGAAAATACATACAAAGGGTCGTAAATGGCCACGCAAAAAGTCCCAGAAATCTGCCCGAGAGAGCTCTTTTGGGTTTCTCTCTAAGAACGGAGAAAGAAGTGATAAAATGGAGAGAAGTATGTCTTGCACGACTTTAGACTTCTGGAGGGAGAAGTTATGGGCTTGAATGATTGGAGGTGGATATGTGACATAAAGTGGAGAATAGAGAGGGGCAGAGACTGCTTGCAGCAGCTGTGAAAGATGGAGGTTGATGGAGTGGATTTCTCCTTCACATCAAGGCACTATTGGGTGCAGCCAATGGCAGTGGATGGTCTGCCATGTGGGGGAGGAAACTTCTCCAAGAAGCTTTGCCAAGGTGGCCAATTTCGTGGGCCTTGGTGGGCCCCACCAAGTGGGCTTCAATTTGGGGTTTAAAGGGGGTTTGGTTAGGGTTTGAGATGCAATCAAGCCCAAAATCAATTTTTCTTGGCCCAATCAAATTCCCAAGGTTTAAAAGGTTGAATAATGATGTCATAACAAGGATTTGATTAATTAATAGCATGTGGAATGATTTAATCAAGTGATTAAACACAATGCTAGAAATCGGATTAAAAAGGGTTTGGAGGCCAACTTTAGGGTTTGGGAAAACCATTTAGGGTTTTGGTTTCAACCAAGCTTTTGGGGTTTCAATTGGATTCCAATCATTTAGGGTTTTGCTAGGGTTGAAACCCTCTTTGGTCTGGCACAATTTGGTTGAACAGATGAAACACAACTTTGCTTAGGTGGCATGATCTCACACCTTGATTCCTTCACAAATCTATCTAATGGTTCTTCTTTGTGTCAAGTGTCTAATACCATTCACTAAGTGTGGCTAAAATCTTGCCAAGTGTCCAAATAAAACTTCTCTAACCTAATTTGGACATTCCACACTGTGATTTTGAAAACACTGCAATGGGTGCGCTTATCGAGGTTACTATTCACTCCAAAAAAATACATAATAAACTTAGTACTAAAAATTCTAAATATTCATATTAACTTATAGTGAAAATCGTTTAACGAAATTCAACCCCGAAGTGCCCCTAAAAATAATTTCACAATTTTCAACAGACGTTTCGTCCGGAATTATGAAAATAAGTTATTGCGCCATAAAATCCTAAATAATCCTCTGAGTCTAATGGCGTAGACCATAACGCATTCTGACACTTCTAACTACCTCAAATAATTAAACTCATATTATTAGCACCATAGTGAGTGATAACACTGACTATGTTGACAGACTAAAACCTATGCGATTGGTCGATTCGTAAAAACTTATGGGGTTTTCACGAGATTCCTAAAGTCAATAGAAATTCCACCAATGAATTTCTAGCGGGCTGTTACATCCTCCCCTCCTAAAAAAAAGATTTCGTCCTCGAAATCGACGTAAGTACAAACATAAAATATGCTCAAAAGAAGAAGTTGCTTACCAACTTATTGCCCATCACTGGATGCCTCATCACGCCCAAGGGGAAGGTCTCGTTCTTCTTGTGGTATCGCCTTCTTCTCGTAGTCAACACTATTCTTATCTATAACCATCACATGGTTATACAAAGTAACTATCACTATAACATTAGGGTATAACAATCCCAAAGATTACTACCTAAACTTAATGACTTCTAGATTGACCTTCTAGGATACTGAATCCTTGCTTAAAAGAAATCACTATTCTCTTCACTATTCAAAGAATTATCCACAACGTGTATATATATCTACCATTCTTAACTCTCTCTCTCTCAAATCATAACAATTTGTACTGGAATCCTTCCACAAGATAGGTCAAGTCGTACCAACATACTCTCTAAATCTAAAATTTCAAGTAATCATGCAGTTCAATTTGGAAGAATTTAATCCATACTCAACTGAATTCACATTCTCTATTTCCACATGGAATTATATCTGCCTAGGACAAACTTACTCCTTCATGATCACCACGAATCGTTCCTCCTCCTAGGTGGTACCTTGATAAACGATCAGCTATTAACCTCAACTCAAGAGTTTCTCTCTTATGATTAACATAGCTCTTCTATCCATCATGAGCTACCTCTTTTTCTGACTCTAATTGTGGCGCCCCCGACCCCCATGTAAAGAAAACATGGGAATCGAGACGCCGGGATGATGACAACACGGTCACACATCCCAACGAAGTGCCAGTGTGTGTACATGCAACGGTGTACAAATAAAAATATCGCAGCGGATAGTCATCTAAGTACCAGAATTTAAATACAAACTAAACATCAGTAAAGTTTTAAAAGCAGTTATACAGTCATCCAAAATAAAGTTAACACATGTCCCAAAAATACAAAAGGGTAAAATAAAATAACAATAGCCAGTGATCCCAGATCACTCCTCGGGCGGAGCCGTCTCCTCAGGCTCGCCCTCCTCCTCCTCATCTGCATCAAAATCTGCGTTACCACAGAATGGTACCGCAGGTAAGTATAACCCAAAAAAATAATATCCTCAGGAATAAAAATGCATTAATGCCACCAACATGCATGCATATGAAGAAATATGCATTTTTCCTCAAAATATCATTTTCCCCGAAAATGATTAATTTTCCAACACACGCCAAAATCCCATTTGGCCCAAAAATAATCCGTAAAACATTTTCCCAGAAAATGAATTACACAAAATCCAACACACACTATTTTCCCAGAAAATAGTCCATTTTTAATGTATGCACCATGATCTCCCCTATGGGTCATCCGCACACCCTGGCTTCGTAGCGATGCCCACTTTCGCGCCCAACACGTTAGTGGGAAACATCCACTACACAACGAGCGATGCCCAGTTCCACGCCCAGCACGTACATGGCCAGACATCCTCTAGTCCCCGCCAGCAGAAGGACCACGGAGTCGGCACAAATCTCTCGTCCAATCCCATTGTCGCCCAGCGACAATCCAGGGGACGTTACTCAGTTTATTCCGCTCCCGAGTAACCAGAGGAGCTCCACCGAGATAATGCCCCATCTCGGCTTGGGGTTCGTGATACACACGCACCCAACAAATCATTCACATGAAAACCCAGTTTTCATAATCACATGAACATGAATGCAATACACGAAAATCCAGTTTTCTTTACAAACATGAACATGCATGAAATAATGAAATGCACATGAACCAACCAATCCAAAATCCATCAATAACCAATAACCAATCCAATCCAATCAAACCAACAACTCCAATCACAAATCCATCCGACCCCCGTACTCCTCGGACTCAGTTCCGGCATGCCAAAAAAATACAGTGAAATGGGTTAGTGCAAAAATACATAAAATTCATGAGAATTCTTTGGAGAAATACTTACAGCGCTATATGATAATTTCCGGAGGATCACGAAGCTGAAAAAGGCGACGTCTGAGCAACACCACAGTGTAAAATACACTGTGGCCGTGGGTCACAAATACCCACTTTTCAACGGAGACAAACGAAGACCCCAAAATGATAGGGTAGGGCCTAGAGAGGTCGGTGAAGCCAAAGGTGGTGGTGGTTTGCCGTGGATGATGGCGCAAATGGTGGTTTAAAGCCAAAAAATGTACAAATCGGAAATGGACTTGATGGGGCTTCACCGGTGACGGATCGGAGCTGGGGTGGGGTCCATTGGGTTGCCAAGAGGTCGGGGATGAAGTGGTAGGAAGATGGTGGCCAATGGTGGCGCGACGGCAGCGCGCGAAGGAGGTGAAGGCCGCGGCTTCAAGCCGTGCGTGGAGGCTAACGGTGGCTCGGATGGAAGTGAGGTTGGTAGGGTGAGGTCGCCGGCGGCAGGGGAACCAAATGGAGGGGGCGGTGTCGACCACGGCGGCGGGCTGGGAGAGGGGATGAACGCACGGGGAGAGAGAAAGGGAGGGGGCTCGCGCACGGGGGAAATGTAGCGGGAAAGAAAGAAAAAGGAAATAAAAAGAGAAAGAAAAGAAGAAAGAGACGAAAGAGAAAAAAATAGAGGGAAAGAAATGAGGTCCAGTCCTCATAACTTGGGTCACGAAAATGATCCAACGGAAATGATTTTAAAACCATAAGTTAAATAAAATAATTTAAACGTAATGGTAAAGTCAAATTAAAATAATTAAATCTCACAGTAATTAATTTAAATATTAAAAGCAATTTAAATGCACAACATTAAATAAATATTAAGAAAGCACATAAAAATAATTTTCACCAAATTAACAAATTAAAACCATAGAAATAAACTCACTAAAAATCCAACCAATTTTAAAATAAGAGGATAAATTTTTGAATAAATAATAAAAATCCTTCAGTAAAAATTACACTAAAATACGGGGTGTTACATCCTCCCCCCCTTAAAAAAAAATTTCGTCCTCGAAATTAGCAAGGTCAAACATTAAACTAAGACAGGAACAAGATTCAACCGAGAGTATACTTAGAACATACCGTCAAAATCAAACAAACAAGTACGGATAATGCTCCCTCATGTCGGCTTCTCTTTCCCATGATAAATCTTGAGCCAACGGATCACCCCATGACACTTTCACCATAGGTATTGTCTTGGACCTTAATCTTTGCTCTTTCCAATCTACAATCTGCGTCGGGGCAACTTCATAAGTAAGGTTAGGCTGAAGTTGAATGCGTTCAGGGTCAACAAAACGTGGCTCTTGCTGTCCAAAACTCTTCTTCAACGAAGACACATGAAACAAATCATGAACATCCCCAAAATAATCCGGCAAGGCAACTCTATAAGCAACAAGCCCAACTTTCTCTACGATCTGAAAAGGGCCAACATATCTTGGACTAAACTTTCCTTTCTTACCAAAGCGCTTAACGCCTTTCATAGAAGAGACTTTAAGATAAACCCAATCACCTTCTTCAAAAGATAAGTCTCTTCTTCTTGTATCTGCGTAACTCTTCTGGCGACTTTGCGCTTCTGCCATTTTAGTCCTTATAAACTGAACTTGATCCTTCATTTCTTGAATTATCTCAGGCCCAATTACTTTACTCTCGCCGACTTCATCCCAACACAAGGGTGATCTACACTTCCTTCCATACAAAGCTTCATACGGGGCCATCTGGATGGAAGAATGAAAACTGATATTATAAGAGAATTCAATAAGCGGTAGATGATTCTCCCAACTTCCTTGAAATTCCGTGACACAAGACCGCAACATATCCTCTAGAGTCTGAATAGTACGCTCTGATTGACCGTCTGTTTGAGGGTGATATGCACTACTAAACTTCAACTTAGTGCCTAAAGTTGCCTGCAAGCTCTTCCAAAAATGGGACATGAACCGCGGGTCCCGATCTGACACGATACTCTTGGGTACTCCATGCAAACGCACTATCTCCTTGACATATAATCGAGTCAACTTACCCAAAGAGTCAGTATTATTAACAGGCAAGAAATGGGCACTCTTGGTCAACCGATCAACAATCACCCAAATTGAGTTCTTTCCACTAGGAGTCCTCGGTAAACCCACAACAAAATCCATAGAAATATCATCCCACTTCCACTCAGGAATAGGGAGAGGTTGAAGTCTACCAGCAGGTCTTTGATGCTCAGCCTTTACTCGACGGCACGTGTCACTCTCGTGCAATACCACAATCACTAAAAGTAGGGCCTCGCCTGAATCAAACTACGTACAAGTTATAAACCTCAATGATTTAACTTACCCAAAGTATCAATAATGCAATAGTACCATCAATTGCAATCTAGAAGTACCTGCATACACTTAAGCTAGTACTGGAGGTCGTGGCTTTGGTTTGGAATCTCCAATGGGAACAGTTCCATTTCTCCGGCCTCTTTTGGGACAATTTCTGATCAAGTGGTCAGGTTGGCCACATCTGAAACAGAGTCTTAAGGTAAGTTTGCACTTGCCTCCATGGTTCTTTCCTGACATCCCACATATTGGGTACGTGGTTAGTATTGAGCTTCCAATCTCGATGCTTTTTCCCTTATCTGGTCCAGTAGACATCTTCTTCATTTCTAGATTTTCTTCAGTAGCATACAATGAAGTTCTCTTTGATTCGGTATTGATCTGGATCGCTAGACCTCTCTGCTCAGCCTCTGCTATCGCGGCCACGTTTACTAACTCTTGATAATTCTTTATTCTTAGGCAAGCTACTTGGCTACGGATCCATGGCTGAAGTCCAACTTGAAACTTTCGTGCTTGCATCCTTTGAGTAGAAATCAAGTGTGGTGCAAACCTTCCAAACACCATAAACTTAGCGGCGTACTGCTCTACGGTCAAACTGCCTTGAGTTAAAGTTGCAAACTCCTGCGCCTTTAGCTGTTTGACAGAATCTGGGAAGAATTTGTTGTCAACTCTTCCTTAAATCTCTCCCAAGACAATGCATCCAAACTTCCTAGTTCCCTAACTAGAAGCTGCCTTTGTGTACCCCACCATAGTCCAGCTTCTCCTTAGAATAGGTATACAACATATAGAACCTTATGGTCCTCAGTACATCCACAGATCTCGTATGTCCTTTCGAGATCCATAATCCATTTCTCGGCTTTTAGTGGCTCTTCATTACCAGAAATGTTTGGATAACGATGGATCAAGAACTTCTCACACAAACAATCCCTGACTTCGGGTCTAGGTACATGTGCTTGCTGATGTTGCTGTTGTCTAAGCATGTCAGTCAACAAACGTACAGCTTCAGCTAATCCTCCATCCATCAGGGGATTCTGATTATCCTAATTTGTGACTCCCTTAGGGTTTTGACGTATCCTACCTCGAGTCATGTCACTTCCTAAATCACATGAGTACACGTGTTACAACCACATACTATCTCTTATACTTCAAGAAATTCAAGCCTAATGAAGACTACAATTTCAAGCCTAATATTTGGTGCATTTCCTAAGGACATGTGGATTTAATCCCAGAGACGTATTGCTCTGATACCACCCTGTGACGCCCCCAAATTCCGCTTGGGATCGGACGGACATTTGAAGTGTCGAGACATGCAACACAAGGTTACCTGCCCCCGTTCATGACATATAAGATACAATATTCCTAACATGCATCTAGCATTATGCAATATTCGCAGCGGATAATTTTTTTTTCTTAAGCAATACTATGCACCAAACTAAA
This sequence comes from Juglans regia, assembly GCF_001411555.2. Lineage (NCBI taxonomy): Eukaryota > Viridiplantae > Streptophyta > Magnoliopsida > Fagales > Juglandaceae > Juglans > Juglans regia. Next base: position 6,386,302 of record NC_049909.1, on the reverse strand, counting down.
ATATCCCAAATACTTAAAACATACTCCATACGACATACTAAACAACTAAGATCACAATAATAGTCCATAAGGTTGTGATCAAAAGAGTGCTGGAGATTGAACTCCACCACTTAACACGACAAGACTCCATTCACAACTAAGCCTTACATCACGTCACATAGCCCAAGATTGCTCCAGAGCTACACTGTGACCTTGTCGAGTTATCCAACATTATGCTACGTCAACTCCTAACTCATCACGAGTACGGTTCCTCACGTACTCCTGTCACATCATGACATTTCGTCACGTTCCCGTTACGCCATTCCTACATTCTAACACTTCACCTATCATAAGCATGACTGCCAATAACCACATCACTTCGTGACGTTGCCCAGTCATGCTTCGAGTGCGTACTCTTACACTTGTTCTGCTACTTCACCCATTACAAGCACGAGTGTCAGTAGTCATGTCACTTCGTGACATTCCTCAGCCAAGCTTCCGTTGTGCACTCTTATACTTGTTCTACCACTTCACGTATACTCCTAGCCATAAGTCCATCATGGTGACACCCGTCACCTTAGACTACAGGCTTCGCCATAACTTCTTTGGGACACTGTTCCACAGTTCCAAACACTACCCATCACGTTCCACGCCCATCAATCACATCATCATTATCTCTATGACACGTCACATGGAGTGCCGCTGCCACGTGGAGTACATTCCACGTATACTCCCTTCACATACGCCACATCACCACTATGGCATACCTGCCATATGGTGCATTACTCCATCACATGGAGGACACTCCACGTGTACTCCCCTTACATACGCTACATCACCATTATGGCATATCCGCCACATGGTGTATCACTCCATCAAATGGAATACATTCCACATGTACTCTATTCATACACATCACGCTACATCACCATTATGGCATACCCGCCATATGGTGCATCACCATACCACATGGAGTACATTCCACGTGTACTCCATTCACATATTCACATGCACTATGCCACATCATCATTACGGCATATCCGCCACATGGTGCATCACCCCATCACATGGAGTACACTCCACGTGTACTCCATTCACATACATTACGCCACATCACCATTATGGCATATCAGCCACATGGTGCATCACCTCATCATACGGAGTACATTCCATATGTACTCCCTTCATATACCATACCCCACACAGAGTACACTCAGCGTGTACTCTTCCCATTCCACACTACGTCAGGAGGGTATATTTTACATATACTCTCCTTGTCTCACATTACACACAAAGTACACCCAGCGTGTACTATTCCCATTCCATCTGCCACGTCACCAATACAGCACATATTCCCCAACCACACTACATGGCACAGTCCACAACACTTCCCATCTACACCCAACACATCACAGCGCACTACACGGCACAATGCACCTCCATACAACATAGATATGCCCAACACTTCACTACACAGAATGCCCAACACTTCATCACATAGCACCACATCACAATTCCACAACTCCACAAATACTAAAAGCTAAGTCCACAACCTAGTCAACTAATCAATATCTAACATAATTAACGAGGGATAGAGGGTTATACCATCGACAGGATAACCCGTATGTTGCTCGTTGATCGCCACAGCCGATGATATCAGAAATGTCGTACGTGGCGGCTGAATCCCGTACGGTGACTGTTTAGGTGTTTGGATAGCTAGGTGTGGTCTTGGAAGGGCTCATGGTGGCCTTGTGATGGTGGCAAGGAGCATAACACGGCGGATCTAGCTGTGTACAGTGGCGGTCAGCCAAGCGCAGTGGCTATCCATCACGTGCAGTGACTACCCACCACTCAAAGTGGTGGTTCGGACCTAAGGTTGGGCTGAGGGGTTGCTGGTGGAGCTCGTGGTGGCGTCGAGGTGGTGCCATGGTGGTTCACAGCGGCGGATCTGGCCACACGATGGAGGAGAAGCCATGGGAGAGTCAGAGAGAGTGTGAGTGCATGGGTGGTAGATCGGGGCTATGGGCGGTTGGGTTGGCTTGGTGGTGGCCTGAGGAGGCTGGACGAGGTGGTCACCTGTCGTGGGTGGCGGTGTACGGCAGTGCACAGTGTGCAACCCGTGAGTGTGAAGAGAGGGAGAAGCCGTGAGGTGGAGGGAGGTGTAACGCCCGTCCTTGTGGTGGGACTTTTTTCAAAATATTTTTATAAAAGGACGATGGGAATTACCGTCCTATTTAAAACTTTTCACTTGCATACCCAGGGTGTGAGACTCCACGTTTATAATTTAAAATATGTTTTGGGATAAAAGAGATTTACAGCGGAAAACATAAATCTTATAATAAAAAGTCTCTCGTACGTTTAAAACTCGTGCCTAGACTTCCGTGCTCTTCCCCATGGGCCGTGTCCATCCCGATCATGCAGTTCCTGTGGGGGAGGGACATGCATAAAAACTAAAATGAGTCGAAGACTCGTAAGCATTACTTCATACAGTTAAAATATAGCAACATAGGTTTTCATTCATGCATTCATCACTCGTACATACTATTACGTGCATGCATACGTGTCATACGTGCGTTCGTTTGAAAACATCACTGAACAGGATTTTTTCTCTTCTAAACATGGGCTTCCTTTTCATAAAACGTTTCTCCCGTCAGTGCCTTCATTTCTTCAAGAGTTCGTGCATGTTTACGTGCATACGTGCGTTCTTTTGAAAACTTCACTAGACGGGAGTTTTCTTTTCAAAAGGCTTTCCTTTCTTTAAACGTTTCTCCCGTCAGTGCCTTCATTTCTTAAAGGTTCGTGTGTTCGTACATACATGCATACATCCATTCGTTCTTATCACTTTCATAGGCCAGTAGACACTGTTACGCCCCGTGTGTTTGGGGTTAGCGGTCTTCCTTTGGACCCAGATTCTGCCTGTGGCCACGGGTTGGGAATCCCTTTCATAGGACGCAACACTGGGTGCACTTCCAGTACTACTTACCCGGCATTGAAATCTGCCTATTCATTGGTACCCATTTCATTCATTCGTGTGGCCGTTACATATCTTCATACATTCATTCATATCCCATCACATGGAGTACATTCTACATGTACTCCATTCATACACATCCCGCTACATCACCATTATGGCATACCCGCCATATGATGCGTTATTCCAATACATGGAATATACTCTGCATATACTCCATGCACATTACGCCACATCACCACTATGGCATACTCGCCATATAGTGCATTACTATACCACATGGAGTACACTCCATGTGTACTCCATTCACCTACATTACGCACATTACCATTATGGCATACCCGCCATATGGTGCATTGTCCACCACATAGAGTACATTCCACATGTACTCCCCACATATACCATACCCCACACAAAGTACACTCATCGTGTACTCCCTTCATACACACTACGGCACATCACTATTATAGCATATCCGCCATATGGTGCATCACTCCACCACATAGAGTACAGTCCACGTGTACTCCTTTTACACGCACTACGCCACTAAGTACACTCCACTCGTACTCATCCCGTTCCACAATACGCCGAGAGGGTATATTTTACATATACTCTCCTTGTTTCACCCTACGCCACACACAGAGTACACACAGCGTGTACTCGTCCCATTCCACTTACACCACGTCACCATTATAAGACAGTCCACAACACTACACAGCACACTTCTCAATTACGCCCAACACTTCACAGTACACTACAAGGCACAATACACCTCCATACAACACAGACAAGCCCAACACTTCATTACACAGAGTGCCCAACACTTCCTTACATAGTACCACATCACAATACCACAACTCCACAAATACCAACAGCACATTCCACAACCTAGTCAACTAATCAATATCTAACATAAATACAAGGGATAGAGATTTATACCATCGACGGGATAACCTGTGCGTTGCTCGTTGACCGTCATAGCCGACGATGTCGGAAGAGTCGTACGTGGCGGCTAACTCACGTACGGTGACTGTTTAGGCGTTTGGATAGCTAGGTGTGGTCTTGGAAGGGCTCATGGTGGCCCTGTGATGTAGGCAAAGAGCATAACACGGCGGATCTAGCCATGTGCAGTGGCGGTCAATCACACGCAGTGACTGTCCATCACGTGCAGTGGTTACCCACCGCATAAAGTGGTGGTTTGGACCTAGGGCTCGGCTAAGGGAGGTGCGGTGGATCTCATGGTGGCGTCGAGGTGTGGCCACAGTGGCGGATCTGGCCATACAGTGGAGGAGAAGCTGTGGGAGAGTGAGAGAGAGTGTGCTTTCGTGGGTGGCAAATCGGGGCTATAGGTGGTTGGGTTGGTTTGGTGGTGGCCTGAGGAGGCTGGACGTGGTGGTTACCAGCTGTGGGTGGCGGTGCATGGCGGTGCATAGTGTAAAACCCGTGCGTGCATGAGGGGGAAACCCTTGCGGTGGAGAGAGGCTATGGGCCTCTGGTCACATGGAGGAGGAAGAGGGAGGTCCATGGTGGTGCTGGGTGGCTGTGTACGGCGGCACACGGTGAGGAAATGGGTTAGAGACCCATTTCAGGTGCTTGCCGTGGAAGGAGAGGGAGGACTACGTAACAAGGGCTGGCTTCGGTGGAGGATGATGGCTGGTGGGAGGGGAGGTTGCCGTGGGAGCGGTGGAGCCATTGGGCGCAGTGGCCTTGAGCCCGCTCGGGCTTTGCACTTCCAAGGGAGAGGAAGAGAGAGCTTGGGAGAGAGAGGCTGGCATGGATGGACTCATCAAAGGGAGAGGAGGTCAATGGTGCCGGCGGTGAGAGCTGGCGACGTACGGCGGCGCCGGGCTGAGGCCTTGAACCGTTCGGGCATGGGGTGGATCGCATACCGCGTACGCTAGAGAGAGGGAGGAGAGAGAGAGGGGGGCTGCGGGAAATGAGGGAGAAAGAAAGGGGGTCTGCGTATTTAACCCAGTCCCTTCGTCTGGGAATCCTCGTAACGATCTAACGATGAGGAATTAAAATACTGATTTGAAAATGAGTAAACGTTAATTTAATTAAAGGCACTTAGAGGAATTAAGGTAAATATTATTTTAAACTAACTTTAGTTTATAAAATAATATTCTTCATCATTAATAAAATGATGAAGTCTCAGTTAACATATTAAAAAGAATAAAATTATTTAATTAATAAAAGCTTTCAACATAATTTAAATCTCATAATATCTTAAATAATTGAAATCATTTTAATAATAATATTAAAATGATTTCCGGCAATTATAATATTTTTGGAGCTCTTCAAGAATATTATAATTGTCTTATTTAAGATCAAATATTAATTCAATAACAATGGAAATACTCCTTATAAATATTTCCAGCATATTTAAAACATTGGGCGTGCCCTAGAAGTCGCACAATATCTTTCGAAACACGCCATCATGGTTTGACACGCATGATGAGTCTCGCAGTCGCTTGTGAGGAGGGCAGATGATCCCAAAATCTCTGCCTTTGGGATTTGCTTACGTCATAAAGATGAAACGTACGTCAGAAATAAGAAGCGTACGTAAGAAGAAGGAGCAGGGTATTACAGGAGGGCTTCTGGCCTCGGGTCACGTGGAGGAGGAAGGGGAAGGGGAGAGGAGGTCCAAGGCATCGCTTGGTGGTCGTGGGTGCCGCGTACAGCGGCGCTAGAGGCCGCGCACGGTGAAGCCGTGCGTGGGTCTCCTTGTGCGTGCGTGTGTGCGACGAAGAGGGAAGGTGGCTGCATGGGAGGTGCTAGCTTTGCTGGAGGGTGGAGGCCGGAGGCAGAGGAAGCTGTCGTGGAGGTGGTGGCGCCGAAGGACGGCGCACGGCGGCACTACGTGCACCAAGCCCATTCGGGCTTTGCACTTCCAGCAGAGAGGAAGAGGGAGCGTGAGGGAGAGAGGCTGGGCTGGTTGAGCTCACCGGCGTGAGGTGGAGCTGGTGGTGCCAGCGGTGTGGTCTGGCGATGCACGGCGGCGCCGGGCTGAGCTACAGAAGGATCGGGCGTGGGGGATGGTCTGCGTACAACATACGCCGAAGGAGAGAGGGGCTTGCGGGAAATGAGGGAGAAAGAGAGGGGGTCTGGGTATTTAACCCAGTCCCTTCGTCTGGGGATCTACACAATGATCTAACGACGAGGGATTAAAACACTGACTTGAAAATGCGTAAAACATTAACTTAATTAAAAACGCTTAGAGGAATTAAGGTAGAATATTATTTTAAACTAACTTTAGTTTATAAAATAATATTCTTCATCATTAATAAAATGATGAAGTCTCACTTAACATATTAAAGAGAATAAAACCATTTGATTAATAAAAACTTTCAACATAATTTAAATCTCATAATATCTTAAATAATTGAAATCATTTTAATAATAATATTAAAATGATTTCTGACCATTATAATATTTTTGGAGCTCTTCAAGAATATTATGATTGTCGTATTTAAATATTTCCAGCATATTTAAAACACTAGGCGTGCCCTGAAAGTCGCACGATATCTTTCGAAACACACCATCATGGTTCGACACGCATGAGGTGTCTCGCAGTCACTAGATAGAAGGGGCAGACAATCACAAAATCTCTGCCCTCGGGATTTGCTTACGTCATAAAGACGGAACATACGTCAGAAAGAAGTAGCGTACGTAAGAAGGAAGGAACAGAGTATTATAGCAACTCAGCACTAATATTTGTACCCTCACCAATATATTTCGAAAAAGCCAGAACTATACATACCAATCACTTCCATCAACGCTCTCATCGATTTCTTACATCCATTTGCAAAAATGAGAATATCATCCAAATATAGCAGATGCAAAATTATTGGTGTCCCTCAAGGTTGAGAAAAATTACCAATCCTTCCATTTGAGAAATTTTCCTTCAATAGACGGGATAATACTTCTTCCATGATAATAAAAAGGTAGGGCGACAGGGGATCTCCCTGCCTCAGTCCTCTTCGACCTTGAAAAAAACCATGGACAGTTCCATTCATCATAATGGAATACCACGGCGACTAAATACAATTCCTGATCAGCCCATGGACACCATTAGAAAACCAAACCTCTCCAATAAAATAGATTATGAAAATCGAAAAAAAAAAAAAAGAAAAAAAATTTCTTGAGACTGGTAATATACCCCCGACATGTTTTCTATATAAGACGAATACCAAATCCAACATGTTTTGTACAATTGGAAGCAATCATTAAATCAAAAAACAATAAAATTAACCAAGACGTCACTTGACTTCTCAACAGATAGAAATGAGCAGAGAGAGAGAGAGAGAGAGAAAGAGAGAGAGAGAGAGAGAGAGAGAGAGAGAGAGAGGGGGGGGGCTTACCGAAAGCCCTCAAAAACTTAAAAAAAATATCGGCGGGGTGGTCGGCTGGGGCTGAATCTGGGTTGATACAAGTTTTCTTTTATGAGACCCGGGTGCTAGTATTATGCCAGTAACCAGCAAGGGTAGGGTTGATTTTGAGTAGTGCCGAGTGCGATTTTCGGCCTAGATTTTTCCCAAGCTAGAAACCATAATCGGGACCCGATTATTCAACTTCCAAACTGGACTGGGAAAAGCACAGCCCAGTTGAACCCCTCTACAAGGTTGGCCTTTCAAACAATTAGGAAAGTTGCAAACATAATTGACTCCATAATTGCTTTTTTATATTAATGATTGTTGTATAGGTGCAAACCCTTCTAAACTATAGATAAAAGTTAAGAGAAGAGCTGGAGCATGGAAAATAGTAATATAGAAAAGAATAATATTATAATATTATACACTATACTTCAATGATGATTCGATGATGATAAATGTGTCACATCTTAGATAGTGGGATGAGAATGAGATAGTAGTACGGTGTATAAAATTTTCCTATAGAAAAACACTTCACACGCAAATCGACTTCAGTGAAACCTATTTATCCACTCTTACTTCCAATCAGCCTCCAGCTTGAATATTGCAAAAACCCATCAGAACTCTGAAGGAGAGAAAAGTGTGGGTATTCATGGGACTCTATATTTAGACCATTAGTAGTGGTCTATCTATTCTTTATTCAAAACTTGATTGGGAAATTCATTTTTTATAATTTAGCTAGCCACTTTTCAACTACACCAAATAACAAACTTTTTAAACCTATTATTATTCCATTAAAATATCTATTTTAGCCTTTTCTTTATTTTAATTCCAATGGTAATTGGAATATTTATTCCTTATTAAAAAAGTGTACATTAATTTTCTAATGTTCATATTTTTTCAAAAGATATAATTTTCTAACAATCTTATTTTTTCCAATGGTAATATTCTCCCAACAAATATATTTTTTTAACGGCTATATTTCTCCAATGGTTATATTCTTTCACTATAAAACAAAATATTTTTCAATAATTTATTCACTTCAAATCAAATTTCTTTATAAAATAATTTTTTTCATTTTCTTTCAATGGATCGTTCGCTTTTTCAGAAAATGACATTTCTCTATTTTGATGAAAAATTTGAGATAGGGAGACAACTTGTTATGGAAGAAGAAGGATCAAGCTCACATGATTTTTCTAAAAAATACGCAAAATTCTTAAGGCGCAATCGATTGCAAGCCCACCAAATCTCTTTTCGTGATTATTTTGCTTATCCTCCAATCTATCCTCATGAATACTTTCAAATGAGGTTTCGAATAAATCGTACTTTTTTTCTTCATATCCAATCTGCGGTAGAAGCCCATGAACCTTATTTTGTCCCGAGACGAGATGGTTCAGAAAGACTTGATTTTTCTTCCCTTCAAAAGATGGAAAGAGCACCAAGGAGGAGGAAGAAGAAATCGGAGAAAGACCATTTGAAAAAGATTATCCAAGTATCGTGGAGCTAACTAGTAGTGACCTGGACTCGTCAAGCGAACAAGCCCAGTGGAAATGCCAATCAGGAAGATTATAGCTACTCTTAGGATACTTGCATACAATGTCACGCCTAGTTTTATGGATGAACACCTAAAGATTGGGGAGGCTACCGCATTAAGAAGCCTAAAATGTGATGCCCCCAACCTCGCTTGGGATGTAACTGAGACTTGGAGCGTCGGGACATGCAACACATTGTTATATACCCCCGTTCATGATAGTTAATATGCAATGTATCCTAGTATACAACTAGCAATATGAAATAGTCATAGCGGGAATAGGTGAGTTATAAAAGTTTCATGCCAGGATGAACTAAACATCTCAATACATCAATTAATCATAAATAAATATTGTCTTAAGAGGTCCACATAGTAAGGCATAAGTTCAGACATAAAGTAGGAGGTAGAATCTTCTTGTTACAGATACTATATCAAACTTTCACAGTCAAATCAATTCTCTCATCCGCTCTATGGTGATAGAGTCATCACTATAAACATTAATATCAGATCTATCCTCCACCCAAGATCGGGCTCATCCTCAACCGTCTGAAGCCAAGGGTTCATCCTATTCGTTGTATGCCAGTCCTAACACAACTTTTACAATTCCAGAGGGAATGGTAGTGGGACTGCCATAGTGAGATTCCTTGAAATCTCACTAATTTAAACAATCAACTTGCACAGAAATAAGATATGCATGATTAATGATAAACATAAGATGCATGCCAAATACGTAGAAAAATCTGTATTTGTCTCCCATCTAGATTTCTCAACATCTTTTAGAAAAATTTTAATGCACATTTTCTTATATAAAACATTTTTACTTTCATCTTTTTTGAAAACATAACATTTCTTATTTAGAGCCATCATTAACATAACATATGGTATCATCACAGCTCTCTATTTGCACTATGAGTACCTACTGGTGATCGTAGTACAACTCACCTTGAAACTACGTTGTCTATAGACTCGTAATTCAATGGCAATTCATCATCATAACATAGCATCATGATAACATATGCACCCACTAGCAGTAGGTGCAATATATGACTTCGCTCCAGCATTCTTTAAAAAGAATCTATTCAAAGCCCATTGACGGTTATTTATCAACCCAAAGTTTACCACTCCATTTTTACTCACAACAGAGTGGACAGATGAGTTCCACTAGGATAATTCTCCATCCTAGCATTTGGGGTCATGACAAAATTTATTTTTATGCTATGCTTAAAAAATGTATTTCATGACATGTGCATATGTAGTAAGTTTCATGTGAAAATGACATTTACATGTAATATGCTAAAATCGTGAGAACTTCACATGTCATGTAAGCAAGTAATCAAATGCTTAATGATGTATCATATGATGTTTCATGCTCAAAATGACATTTATTATGAATGTGGAATTTATACAAGAATCATAAATAAATTATTTAAGAGTAACGGGTAGTGAGAAGTGTTGAGAAGTGTTGAGAATGTTTGTAAATAGTAGTGAAAAAGTAATAATAAAATATTTGAATAGTAGTAAAAAGTAGGTGAAAAGGAATTAATAGTAAAAAAGTAGGTAAAAAATAATAATAAAATAAAGAATAGTAGTGAGAGTACTTGAGGTACTCTCACTTACCAAACATTACAACTTCTCGAGTACTTAAGAATTTGGTGTGGTTGTAATAAGAGATATTCTAGGTTAGGAATTGTAAAATTAAGGAAGATGTTCATAACCAAAAAGGGGTAAAGAAAATGGTATTTACAAAATTGCCCCTATATTTCTTGAAATTGCCACTTAGGCCCTAAACTTTTACTATTTACATTTTGGCCCCAAATTTCACAAACGTCATATTTGCCATGTTCTAAATCCATAGATGACCTTAGATTTGCAAGAATCAATCAACTCCTATGCCAAACCCATCCAACTCGTGGCATGCATTTGTGGACCTTTTTTGTAATTCCAAGCCTATAACCTCTTTGGATACATGAGTGATCAAGTTTCATCAAGTAGTAAACCATAAATCTGATCTTGGGGACATGTTTAAAACTTAGGTTCAGGTCACACGAGATTATCCCAACACTTATGCATATTGGTTAACACCAAATCATCATAAAACCTTCCAACTGAGTGCATGCATGATGTTTCTAATTGTTTCTTTGCCAATGTGAGTTTTAAAGCTTAAATGAATCAAGCATTCTAACTCCCATCTTGAGAAAAACAAAAAAAATTCTAGATATTAAGCTCTCATGCTTTGGAAACTTAGCCAAGATTTACAAGATAAACTTCAACCATGTGAAAATCGAAACATGCTAGATGATTGAAACAAGATATTGGTTTATAAACCTATAATGACATGTTGTTTTCCTCAAATTTAAACCTTCAACTAATCATTCAATATATTAGTAAAACATTTAAGATCATATCAAGATAGGTAATGGCTACAATTTCATCTCAAAACAAGTTATTCAAGCAAGACTCCAAATCTGAACTGAAATGCATGTCTTCAAGTTAAGCCTCATATAACTTAATCAAATCTTCATTCTCATGCTAAGATTCAAAGCCTAACATGTAACACCCCGTATTTTAGTATATTTTTACTGAATGATTTTTATTATTTATTCAAAAATTTATCCTCTTATTTTAAAATTGGTTGGATTTTTAGTGAGTTTATTTCTATGATTTTAATTTGGTGAAAATTATTTTTATGTGCTTTCTTAATATTTATTTAATGTTGTGCATTTAAATTGCTTTTAATATTTAAATTAATTACTGGGTGATTTAATTATTTCAATTTGACTTTACCATTACGTTTAAATTATTTTATTTAACTTATGGTTTTAAAATAGTTTCCATTGGATCATTTTCGTAACCCAAGTTATGAGGATTGGACCTCATTTCTTTTCCCCTCTTTTTCTTTCCTCTCCTTTTCTTTTCCTTCTTTTTTCTTTTTCTCCTTATTTCCTTCGGTCTTCTTTCTTTCCCGCGCGACCCAACTCTCTCCTCTCTCCCGTGCGACTTCGGCTTCCACCCAGCCCGCCGCCGTCGAGCCGCCGTGGTCGACACCGCCCCCTCCATTCGGTTCCCCTGCCGCCGGCGACCTTACCCCACCAACCTCACTTCCATCCAAGCCGCCGTTAGCCCCCACGAGACCCACGAAGCCGCGGCACTCTTTCCGCCGTTGCGCCGCCGTCGCACCGCCATTGGCCACCATCTTCCTACCACTTCATCCCCGACCTCTTAGCAACCCTTTGGACCCAACCCCAGCTCCGATCCGTCACCGGTGAAGCCCCACCAAGTCCATTTCCGATTTGTACATTTTTGGCCTTAAACCACCATTTGCGCCGTCATCCACGGCAAACCACCACCACCATTGGCTTCACCGACCTCTCTAGGCCCTACCCTATCATTTTGGGGTCTTCGTTTGTCTCCGTTGAAAAGTGGGTATTTGTGACCCACGGCCACAGTGTATTTTACACTGTGGTGTTGCTCAGACGTCGCCTTTTTCAGCTTCGTGATCCTCCGGAAATTATCATATAGCGCTGTAAGTATTTCTCCAAAGTATTCTCATGAATTTTATGTATTTTTGCACTAACGCATTTCACTGTATTTTTTTGGCATGCCGGACTGAGTCCGAGGAGTACGGGGGTCGGATGGATTTATGATTGGAGTTGTTTGGGTTGGTTTGATTGGATTGGTTATTGGTTATTGAGGAATGTGGATTTGTGTTGGTACATGTGCATATCATTATTTCATGCATGATCATGTTTGTAAAGGAAAACTGGGTTTTCGTGTATTGCATTCATGTTCATGTGTTTATGAAAACTGGGTTTTCATGTGAGAATGGAATTTGGGTGCGTGCGTATCACGACCCCAAGCCGAGATGGGGCATTATCTCGGTGGAGCTCCTCTGGTTACTCGGGAGCGGAATAAACTGAGTAACGTCCCCTGGATTGTCGCTGGGCGACAATGGGATCGGACGAGAGATTCGTGCCGACTCCGTGGTCCTTCTGCTGGCGGGGACTAGAGGATGTCTGGCCATGTACGCGCTGGGCGCGGAACTGGGCATCGCTCGTTGCGTAGTGGGTGCTCGGCCATGTACGCGCTGGGCGCGGAACTGGGCATCGCTACGAAGCCAGGACGTGCGGATGGTCCCTAGGGGAGGCCATGGTGCATAGGGTATTGACGGATTAAATGGACTATTTTCTGGGAAAATAGTGTGAGTTGGATTTTGTGTAAATCATTTTCTGGGAAAATGTTTTACGGATTATTTTTGGGCCAAATGGGATTTTTGGCGTGTGTTGGAAAATTATCATTTTCGGGGAAAATGATGTTTTGAGGAAAAATGCATATTTCATCATATGCATGCATGTTAGTTGTATTAAATGCATTTTATTCCTGAGATTATTTTTGGGTTATACTTACCTGCGGTACCATTCTGTGGTAACGCAGATTTTGATGCAGATGAGGAGGAGGAGGGTGAGCCTGAGGAGACGGCTCCGCCCGAGGAGTGATCTGGGATCACTGTTTATTGTTATTTTATTTTACCCTTTGTATTTTTAGGACATGTGTTAACTTTATTTTGGATGACTGTATAACTACTTTTAAAACTTTACTGATGTTTACTTGTATTTTAATTCTGGTACTTAGTTGACTAATCCGCTGCGTTGTTGTTGTACACCGTTGCATGTACACACACTTGGCACTTTCGTTGGGATGTGTGACCGTGTTGTCATCATCCCGGCGTCTCGATTCCCGTGTTTTCCTTACATGGGGGTCGGGGGCGCCACATAACATGTCAGTCTAACACCCAACAAAAAGATAGGGTAGGATTGCTCACAAAACCATGGCATTTGATGCTCCAAGAACTCACTCTCACACCTCTGGGTTTCACCCTTCTCTCACACTAGGAGTATTTTGCTCTCGAGAACACTAAAGTAAGTCTTGAGGAAGTAGGGGGTGAGTGGGGTATTTATAGGACTCAATAGAGAGGTGAGAGGTGATAAAAGGCACGGCTTGGCTGAAGGGTGAGGGTTGTGAGTGCTGGATGTAGGCTATGGAAGTGTTGAGTGCAATTTCAGGTGTGTCATGGCTTTGGTCAGTTTAATAGTGGCCTAAAAATATTTGATTACCCCATGATCAAGTGTCATTGGGAAGTCTCCCATATGCCATGTGTCATTCCTCTATTGGCCTCTTGGCACATTTTTCTTAAAATTAATAGTACTAAAACTTTTTTTTCTAATAATTCTAACTAAACCAAAGGTGTAAGCTCTTTTGCCAACTCATACTTCAAATTTTCCTTCTTCTCAAGTATCACAACTTACACTTAGCTAGGATCATGGCTACTAGGGTCAAGGCCTAAGGTGCTTTTAATTGGGGTGTCACATAAAACTTTTTGTTAATGCATATGTTTCAATTTTTTCTGAAGAGTATTTAAGGAAAATCAACAATGATGGCATTGCTAGATTGCTCATAGTTGGTGAGAAACGTGAATTTTCATGTATGTTAGGAAGCATCAATTGTATACATTGGGAGTGAAAAAACAGCCCAACTACTTGTTATGGTATATACTCTAGCCATATCCACGAACCAATAATTGTTTTAGAAGCAGTGATTTCTTACAATCTATGGATTTGGCATGCTTTTTTTTGGATTACTTGAGTCTCATAATGATATAAATGTGCTTGATAGATCATTTATATTTTTTGATCTTGCTCAAGGGCATACTCCAGCTGTCAATTATACAAAATGGTCATAATTATGCAACGAAGTACTATCTTGCTAATGACAAATATCCGCAATGGGCAACATTGTTAAAACCATCTCAGCTCTCCAAGGAAACAAGAAACAATACTTTTCTATAGCTCAAGAGTCAGCAATGAAGGATGTGGAGCGTGCTTTTTGTATGCTTCAAGCACGATTTGCTATAGTTCGTGGACCTGCGCAATTTTTCATATTGAAACACTCAATGATATTATGATGGCATGTAGAATTTTACATATTATGTTCATTGAAGATGTTTGGGCTGACAATGGATCTAAAGAGTTTGAATATGAACAGTTGACAGAAAGCGCACATGAGCAAGTGTCACCCGACCCTACAAGTGAATTTAGTGAGTTTATTGATGAATGCCATCATGTTGTTAAAGATAGGAAAATCCATTATCAACTCCAAGCAAACCTCGTTGAGCACTTGTGGCAACAATATAGTGTAGCATAATATTTTATCATGTATAATTGTATTAATGTTTTATTTTTTCTTTGCACTATCATTTTCTTGGAGTATTTTTAGAAGAATGTGTAACCATTTCTCTCATTTCCTTGGAGTATTTTTAATTATCATTTTTTTATTCTATCATTAAGAACCTCATATGTCCAACATAAATGACTCCTAAAACATCAAATAAAAGTTACTCAACAAGAAAAACAAGCCAACAAACAAATAGCACCCAAAATACATGACAACTAGTTTCTCCTAGCATGACTTCCAAGGATTTCCATTTGTCGTTGAAGATAGTATTCTTGTAGCATTGGAGACATGGCACTTGTATTAATTGTCATAATTCTTTCTTCTTCTTTCTTTTCTTCATTCCGTACTTTCTCCTAATCAACTAACACCTTATCTTTCTAAATATGCACTTCCTCTTACCTAAGACAAAGCATCTGTTTGTCACGATCACATGCTTCTTGCATAAGCATGGTTTTACTCTTTCTATCTTCCTTCATCTCATTTAGTGTCATGAGAGAATCTAACTATGTTCTTTCTCTTCTCTTTCATTTCTCTTTCTTAGCTTTACGACCTATTGGTTGATCCAAATTTGTAGATGTTGCATGCAAATCCTCAACTTCGCCTAAATCTGTTGAATTTGGAGATGAACTTGACAATGACTTTTTCTTTAGCTTTACTATTTCCATATGTTCCACCCACTTTGGATGGAATCTCAACACGCACCAACAATGATCGAAGTGGAAAGTTTTCTTCTCTAATTGTAGGTACATGATCTTTGCCTTGACAATCTAAAAGATTCAAAATTCCAAAAATAATTAGAAACTTATTTAGCATTGAAGAAGATAGTACAAAGAAATTGATGAAAATATATAATGAGAATACACCTTATCTTGCTCATTAACACTACTTTGATGCATACCTTCAACTTGTGCCAAGTGACAACAAGACTTATTTACCGCTTGTTGAATTGTTGACCATCGATTCATTAGAGATGTGTAGTTACATGTAGAATCAAATTTTATATTTTCCTCTAAGTGTTCATGAATTATTTTCCATAGCATCATGTGTTTTTTATCTTTTCCTTGCATCGCATCTAAGGAAACTTCAAGGCATCCCTCCACATGCATCAAATCTTCCTCCACACTAAAGTTTGAACCTTCTTGTTATTTTCGTCCAATAGGTTCAACCTCAATAATATCAACTTGGGGTGGAGACACTTGGTGTTCATTTATCTCATTGTAAATTCTATAAAATGGTCATTGTTATTTAGAAGATTTTCACAGTAGGCATCTTGGCGAGTTCTTAAATTCATTCCTATTAGAGATGTGAAGTAGGCAAGTTGAAAATTTATGAAAAATCTCTAATTCAAAACACTAGTAACACGTAAGTCCAAATGTAGAATGAAACTTCTTATTGTCCATATTTGCATAGGGTCTAACAAAATCAAAGAGTAGATTTCTTTCCAAATATTTGAATGTGTTGTTATCTAACACAATAGAAAGTCTAAGGATAAGAGTTGGGGAAAGTTACACCAAAATAAATCTGGCAGCCACCCAAAAAAGAAGAAATCCTAGAATAGTTTATTTCAAATGATAATAAAGATTTTCAATGATGCAATCTCCTTCACATATGATATATATACATATACATACATATTTATACAGTTTTAACGTTAATTCTACTACATCTTCCAATATAGGGGTAAAATACATTCCCACTGTGACGCCCCCAGATTCCACTTCGGATTTGGCAAAGCCTGAAGCGTTGGGACATGAAACACAATGGTACATGCCCCCATTCATGACAAATAAAGATGCAATGCACCTAACAAGCATCTAAACAACATGCAATATTTGCAGGGATAGTTTTTTTCTTTGAGCACTACTATGTACTAGATAAGACATATCCCAAAACATCAAAAACATACTTCATAAACTTAAGATATTAGGTGCAGTATTAGTCCAAAAGGTCTGTGACATCATGAGTACTGGAGACAATGCTCCTTAAGTACATAACAAACCAATATAACCACTAAGCTAGCTCATTGAGTAGTTACCACAACTCGGTCATGATAGCCATAATCCTATCTATAAATTGGAGCAATCGAAGCGATGAGCTCTTAGTAATTGTGTTACAGCCTAATTGATCTCCTTCAAGCGATCCTCTACCGATAATCCTAGTCCTGCCACATGATCTACCATTCTGAGAGGAACGGTAGTTGGGACTACCAAGTGATATTTGATTATAAATCTCAGCAAGTTAACAACCAACTTAAACTAGCAATATAAGGATGCATGCATGACAGTAAAAGACACGAATGCTAACATGAACATGAATAAGTGTGGCATGACTTAGCAAGTAACATGACATGTACAAACAAGACTTGAAATTCTCGCATTAATGAAAAAAACATTAACTTAGTATGTGAGTATTAGTAGTTACTTAAAACAAAATCATTGTGAGTAGCTATGCCCCAGCTTTCTTAATAACTTAATACTTTCTAACAAGAACAAGTGAAATGATCTGCTGTAATACCCAGCTCCTTCTTCTTACGTACGCTTCTCTCTTTCTGACGTATGTTTCGTCTTGATGACGTAAGCAAATCCCGAAGGTAGAGATTATGTGATCATCTGCCTTTCTCACTACCGACTGCGAGTCACGTTATGCGTGTCGAACCATGATAGCGTATCTCAAAAGATATCGTGTGACTTCTAGGGCACGCCCAGTGTTTTAAATATGCTGGAAATATTTATAAGGAGTATTTCCATCATTATTGAATTAAGATTTGATCTTAAATACGACAATCATAATATTATTGAAGAGCTCCAAAAATATTATAATTGCCGGAAATCATTTTAATATTATTATTAAAATGATTTCAATTATTTAAGAAATTATGAGATTTAAATTATGTTGAGAACTTTTATTAAATAAATGGTTTAACCCTTTTAAATATGTTAAGTGAGACTTCATCATTCTATTAATGATGAAGAATATTATTTTATAAAATAAAGTTAGTTTAAAATAATATCTACCTTAATTCCTCTAAGTGCTTTTAATTAAGTTAATGTTTTACGCATCTTCAAATCAGTGTTTTAATTATTCGTCGTTAGATCGTCGTGTAGACCCCCAGACGAAAGGACTAAGTTAAATACCCAGACCCCTCTCTTTTCCCTCTCATTTTCCTCGTAACCCTCTCTCTCCTCCCTCTCTCATTCGGCGTACGAGGTACGCATCTCCTCCACGCCGAAGCCTTCCAACACACAGCTCGGCGCCGCCATGTGTTGCCTGGCCACACCGCCGACACCACCGGCTGCTCCTCACGCCGGCGAGCTCAGCCAAGCCAACCCCTCCCCCTCACGCTCTCCCTTTCTCCATTTCGGGACTGCACAGCCCGTATGGGCTTAGTGCGCGTAGTGCCGCCGTGTGCCGCCCAATGGTTCCACCGCTCCCACGACGAGCTCCTCTCCCACCGGCCATCATCCTCCACCGAAGCCAGCTCCCATGATGCAGTCCTCCCCCTCCTTCCACGGCAAGTACCCGAAATGGGTCTCTAACCCATTTCCCACCGTGCGCCACCGTACGCGGCCACCCACGACCACCATGCGACGCCATGGACCTCCTCTCCCTTTCCCCGAGCTCCTCCACGTGACCCATGGCCAGAAACCCCCTCCTCTACCACACGGGTTCCCCTCTCACGCACGCGCGGGTTGCACGCCGTGCACCACCGTACACCGCCACCCACGGTGGGTAACCACCGTCATCAGGCTCCTCAGGCCGCTACCAAGCCAACCCGGCCTCCATTGGCCCCGATCTGCCACCCACGAGAGCACACTCTCTCTCACTCTCCCACGGCTTCTCCTCCACGGAATGGCCAGATCTGCCACCGTGAGCCACCGTGGTGCCACCTCGACGCCACCACGAGATTTACCACACCTACTTTAGCCAAGCCCTAGGTCTAAACCATCACTTTATGTGATGGGTAATCACTGCACATGATGGATAGTCACTGCGTGTGATTGACCGCCACTGTACATGGCTAGATCCGCCGTGTTATGCCCCTCGCCATCATCACAAGGCCATCACGAGCCTTTTCAAGACCACACCTAGCTATCCAAACACCTAAACAGTCACCGTACGTGAGTTAGCCGCCACGTACGACTCCTCCGACATCATCGGCTATTACGATCGGCAAGCAACGCACGGGTTATCCCGTCGATGGTATAACCCTCTATCCCTCATAATTATGTTAGATATTGATTAGTTGACTAGGTTGTGGACTGTGCTGTTAGTATTTGTGGAGTTGTGGCATTGTGATTAAGTGTTGGGCATTCTGTGTAGTGAAGTGTTGGGCTTATCTGTGTTGTATGGAGGTGCATTGTGCCATGTAGTGTGATTGGGGAATATGTGCTGTAATGGTGGCACGGTATATGTGGAATGGATACAATGCACACTAAGTGTACTCTGTGTGCATGTGGCGTGTTATATATGTAGGGAGTACAAATGGAATGTACTCCATGTGATGGTGAGATGCACCATATGGTGGGTACGCCATAATGGTGATGTGGTGTGTATAAAGAGAGTATACGATGAGTGTACTCTATGTGGTGGAGTAATGCACCATGTGGCGGATATGCCATAATGGTGATGTGACATGTGGAATGGGAATAGTACACGCTGTGTATACCTTATGTGTGGCGTAATGTGAGATAAGGAGAGTATATGTAAATATACCCTCCTGGCGTATGGTGGAACGGGATGAGTACAAGTGGAGTGTACTCAGTGGCGTAGTGCATGTAAGAGGAGTACATGTAGAATGTACTCTATGTGGTGGACGATGCACCATATGGCGTGTATGCCATATTGGTGATGTGGTATGTATGTGGGGAGTACATGTGGAATGTACTCCATGAGATGGTACAATGCACCATATGGCGTGTATGTCATATTGGTGATGTGGTATGTATGTGGAGAGTACATGTGGAATGTACTCCATGAGATGGTGCGATGCACCATATGGCGTGTATGCCATAGTGGTGATGTGGCGTGTTGTATATGTGGGGAGTACAAATGGGATGTACTCCATGAGATGGTGAGATACACCATATGGCGTGTATGCCATAGTGGTGATGTGTCGTACTGTGTATGAAGGGAGTATACGTGGAGTGTACTCCACGTAGCAGCGACACTACGTGTGACGTGCCGTAGAGATAAGGATGGTTATGTGATTTATGGGCGTGGAATGTGATGGATAGTGTCGGGAACTGTGGAACAGTGTCCCGAAGTAGTTATGGCGTAGCTTGTAGTCTGAGATGACAAGTGTCACTACAATGGACTTATAGCTAAAAGTATGCGTGAAAGTAACAGAGCAAGTATAAGAGTGCGCAGCGGAAGCATGACTGGGGAATGTCACGAAGTGACATGACTATTGACAGTCGTGCTTGTGATGGGTAAAATAGTGGAATAAGTGTAAGAGTACGCAACGGAAGCATGACTGGGCAACGTCACGAAGTGACGTGGTTATTGGAAGTCATGCTTATGATGGGTGAAGTGTTGAAGTGTAGAAATGGCGAAACGGGAACGTGACGAGATGTCACGATGTGACGGGAGTACGTGAGGAACCGTACTCGTGATGAGTCAGGAGTGATGAAGTAGAATGCTAGGTAACACGACAAGGTCACAGTGTAGCACTGGAGCAATCTCAGGCTATATAATGTGACATGAAACGTAGTTATGGATGGAGTCTTGTCGTGTTAAGTGTTGGGATGAACTGTCAAAAGGGACGGGTAGTGTGAAGAGTCATGCTAGCCGGGTTAAGGGAAGATTGGTATCGGAGTATGGCCCTTGTCCCTACGAGCAGGTGATCAACGTGTGATATATGTTGATCTTAGGTGATAAAGGGGTAAGGTACCTGTGTAACATGGTGAGAGACACGTGCCGGACGGATTCACTATATGTAATGGGTAATCTGTCATGAGCATAGTTGCACGGTGCTTAAACCTCAGAGTTGGCTTAGAGCCATGTGTCTTTATGGATGGGAATGAGGATTTAGTGTGGGCCACGATGCATGAAGATAGTGACGGATGCATCGTTAGGATTGAGATCTGTGATTCCATCGGTCGGAATCATGCGTCGAATGTGGTTGTAAGAAGAGTAAGACGAATGTCCTAGTGTCTTAATCCTAAGGTGAATAAGGGGTTCACTTTAGTGGATGAGCACTCGAGACAAGATTTTGAGTTGGAAGTTGTGGTGACCGTAAGTGGTCCTCGAAGGGTTTAACATAGTGAAGGGCACATAAGTGCACGGGATAGAAGGAGAGTGTTCTAAGTATAGCGTGGTTCTATTTATAGTTTAAGTTACTTATGCATTAGATATAGAATGATGCTAAGGTTATGTGTATGCATGTAGGTTGCCATCTGACAAGCACGTGAATGGACTGAATGACATGCAAGTAGCATGGAGTCCAGGTAAGTGTTACGTTCATACTCTTCTAGAGTTATCAAAGATACAAGAAACGCTTTTCCTTTAAAATGCTCACGAAAAGACTAAAGACGTTTTAAGAAAGAAAATGCTAAATGTTCAAAAGTATAAGTATGTACGGCCCCTCCTTGGCAGCCCCTTTTTACGCACCCAAAGTATTAATTGTACGCATGTGAATGGATGACTATACGCTGTATCTATTGTATGTATTTTCTAAGAAAAGTCCATAAACTGATGAAGATGCATGAAAGGCATGAAAGCAGATGCTTTCGTGAATCCTACGAACCGACGCTCTCATGTGCACCACGAGGTGATGCTCGCGGATGCCACGATTGACGACGTTCAAGGTGACGCTTATAGATCGCCACGGAAGCTAACGCTTAAGCCCATGTATGTTCTTTGTTAAAGAGAAGATAGAGCTGAAATGAAATTGAAAAAGAAAACGGAAAGACCATTTTCAGGCCTACGCCCCAAACGATACCTTCTCATGAAAAGAAATGTTTTCTCATGAAAAGAAAGGACTGTAAAATGAAAGAACGAACTGAATGAAAGCTTCAGCTCCCTCGAGCTGACATGAACGAATGAATGAAAAGAAAGAAAGAAAGAAATGAAAGCATGAATGTATGAAGACACGTAACGGCCACATGACATGAATGAAAGGGTACCGATGAATGGGCAGATTGCAATGCCGGGTAAGTAGCGCTGGAAGTGCACCCAGTGCTGCCCCCTATGAAAAGGAGTTCCCAACCAGTGGCCACGGGCGGAATCCGGGTCCAAAGGAAGACCGCTAACCCCAAACACATGGGGCGTAATTGTATGTACTGGCCTATGAAAGCGATAAGAAAGAATGGATGTACGCACGCACGCACGAACACACGAACGCACATGTATGCACAAGAGCACGGGCCCTTTAAGAAATGAAGGCACTAACGGGGGAACGTTTTAAGACGAGAAAGCCCTTTTTAAAGTAAAATCCCGTACAGCGACTCTTGAAGAAATGAAGGCACTGACGGGAGACACGTTTTAAATAAAGAAAAGCCTTTCGAAAGAAAAGCCCCGTCTAGTGACGTTTTCAAACGAACGCACACAAGACACGTAGGCACGCACGTAATAGTATGTACGAATGATGAATGCATGAATGAAAACCTATGTTGTTATATTTTAATCGTATGAAGTAATGCTTACGAGTCTTCGACTCATTTTAGTTTTTATGCATGTCCCTCCCCCTCACAGGAATTGCACGATCAGGACAGACATGGCCCATGGGGAAGAGCACGGAAGTCTAGGCACGAGTTTTAAACGTACGAGACCTTTTTATTATAAGATTTATGTTTTCCGTTGTAACCCTCTTTTATGATCAAAGCACATTTTATTTGTAAACGTAGAGTCTCGCACCCTGGGGATCCAAGTGAAAAGTTTTAAAAAGGACGGTAATTCCCGTCGTCCTTTTTATAAAAATATTTTAGAAAAAGTCCCACCACAAGGACGGGCGTTACATCTGCACTATACCAATATGGATAACTCATACAGCAAAAAAGCATGTGGTTGCATTAAGTCTGAGAAGAAATTGCAATGCCTTCTTTATTTCTTCATAAAACAAGATTTTTCAGGCAGTTAAGATTCTTTAGAGTTGGTTAAGGGGGGTTGAGACTCCACAAAACAAAAAGCTAAAATATTACATTTCCTACAATACAAAACTAAGCATTAAATAATGAATTAGAGAGGGCTCGAGATCTAATATCTAAATCGAACTTTCCAACCAACACAAACAGGAAGGCTCTAGTTTGCAAAATACCAAAATTGTACCTGCAATTTGTACGACCAAAACAAAAAAAAAAAAAAAAATTGAAAAAATTCAGAAAGAAGGAATTTCCAACCCTTCAGAAGCAAGGAGGAGTTTTCCTGCTCTTGCAATCCTAGCTTTGGTTCAGGTCCTGCAAGTGGGGGGTTGTAATCGATTCTATAGGGTCTTACACACAAATACAAGATCAAAGAAAAAAGAAGATGTATAATACACTAATAGCATCAAGCAAGTTTTTCGAAACTGAAGTTTACAAAAACGCTACCTTTTTTTTTTCAAGAGAGAAAGAGTGCACCTGGAAATGGTGGAAATCTTCTTTGTTGTAGCCTAAGAAATGAAATGAAATGCACGAAACAGAGGTGAAATGAAATTGAACAGACAGAATAGAGACGAGAGAATGAGAGCATCTATGATGCTACCAGATTCCGCTTGGGAGCATCTATGATGCTACCAGATTCTGCTTGGGATCAAACGGACTCTGAAGCGTCGGGACATGCAATACAAGGTTTTATATCCCCGTTCATGACAATTAAGGATGCAATGTATCTAGCATGAATCTAACATATTAGTATTTGCAGCTGCATTATTTTTTTTTTTTCTATAAGCAATACTATGCACTAGACGTTATATCCCAAACATGAAACATATTTCATAAACTGAAGATAAGAGATGTTCAAGTTACAGCGTAAGTCCAAAATATCTGTAACCATAAGTACAAGCAAAAACTAACGTAACTATTGGAGGCAGAGCTCCTTAAGTACAAGCAGAAACTAAGGTAACTATTAAGTTAATTCATCGAGTAGCTTGTGCAACTTGATCAAGGATTTCATAATACTATCAATAAAATGGAGCATCGAAGCAATAAGTCCTGTGTTGTGCCGTCGTTGTGGCTCCTAGTCCTGGTACATGATCTACCATTCCAGTGGGAATAATAGTGGGGACTACCAAGTGAGATTTGATTATATATCTCAACAAGTTAACAGACAACTTAAACTGACAGTTTAAATATGCATGCATGACAGTAAAAGCATGAATGTACAACGTGAACATGAGTAAGCTTGAGGTGACATAAAAATAGCATGACATTTACTTACATGACTTGAACTAACATGAAATAAACTAGACTGAAGTGAACTTGAAACTGAATGTGACATAGCATGACTTGAACTTGAACACAAAATAACATGAACTGAGATTGAACATGAGCTTGAACTGAACGTGACTGAAGCTGAACATGAACTTGAAATCTTGTTGATCAGCTTTTAATTTCGACTTCCAAGCGTAGAAGCTATCAAAGTAATACAAGGGTAAATCCCAAGATCGAATTCACAGGGACAATGAAAATTTAGCAAACATTTCATTTTCGCAAGACCACATATTACCGTTTGGAGTGACACGAAAATTTAAAATAATAAGCAAAGAGAAATAAATTCCTAAACTTAACCACTAACAATATTTACACCTAAATGTGGATATTTATTAAGGGGGTGTAGAATGAATTATGAGTGAAATTGTCGGGACGTTCAAGCATAAGTAAAGCTGAAAATAAAAGAGAATCTATTTTTCTAAAATTGCTAAGATTAAAGGGATTTAAAGAAATCGTATGGAAGTTGACTTAAAATTGTAAGAAACAATTAAACAAACACTTGGGATGCAATTTTCACCCACTAATTTGATGATGGATTTACTTCTCTTTTTATTTTCTCTCGACCATTTTCTCATTCCAAGAAATCATAGTCGGATAATATAGCAATGAACCACAATTTTATTTTAATAAAACTACTTGACAAATTATATAACAATCATAGAAAGTGAAAGAAAAACATTAAAGTCATGTTACTTGTTCAAGTATCAATTGTGCCTTTACGTCTACAATTGATCTAAACCAAGAATAAAGAACTCTAATATTTTCTAGATGCACATTGAGATATAATCCATCAAGTTAATCATCAAAAGCACTAAATATTGAAGTAAATCCAATCCCAAATAGTCACGGGTTACTCATTGAATCCCAAGCTAAAAATCTAGCCTATCATCTCTAGATTAACAAAATGCTCAAGAAAATTAAAATCTAACATCATCATATACTGTTTCAAATTAAAGTTACTGAATAAAAATATACTGTATCCCACAAATGTGCTGAAATCCGAAACTCAAAAGCATACAAACTTACGGAAAATAAAATGAACTGGAAAAATAAATTGAAGAGGAAGAACTGAACCGCTGAACGAAAATAATTCCCAAAGAAAAAATATGTGCGGAAGAAAAACTTGCGGAAAATACTAAAATGAAAACTGTCGGCGCACGAAAATTATTTTTCGTTTTATATCTCTCTTTTGCCTCAAACCGACTACGCGTTTCCTCTCTGCAGCACAGCCCACGTTCGTGCATTTCTTGCTCTCCGCAGTGCGCACGTCTCTGCCCACCAGGCCTTGCTGCTGTGCGTTTCGTTTCACTGCTGCATCTCCCGCGTTTCATGCCTTCGCCCAGCGCGTTTTGAGTTCAGCTCGCCTGCGTTTCATTCCTTCGCCTCTTGCGTTTTGAGTTCAGCCCCAGCGTTTCATTCCTTCGCCTCTTGCGTTTTGAGGTCAGCCCCAGCGTTTCATCTCTGCTGCGCGTTTTGATCTGCTGCAGCTGTGCATTTCTTTTGTTGCTGGCATTAGGTACTTCCAATAAGACCCATATGATTTTAATATCTTTTCCACAATGCCCTGCAACATAAGTAAATTATCAGAATAAAATTTGAGATATTAATCAGAATTTAACATTGAGTCAAGTATTAAAAATCAATACATAATTAAGTGCTTAATTCATTTTTTGTTAAATAATTCATTCACTTAAGCAGCTTTATCATGTAATTTTTATCACTTTATCACACCCCCCAACTAGCTTTTTGCTAGTCTCTAGCAAATAATGAAATAAAAATATTGCGGAATTCAAGAGTGAGCTACTAAACTCAAAAATTCTACAAAAGATCAATCATATTGAAATCATGGGCATTAGAATATAGACAAGTCAAATTTTAACTCAACACAAAAGCTTATAAAATTCTCAAGAGCTCAAACAAGGGAAATGTACTTAAGCTGGAGATCTTTGAGTGCACCAAGTGTGTGAACAGATTTTCATTTGTTGGTTTCAAGATCTCTCACAATAGTTTCAACCTAGCAACTTTTTTTCAAGAAAGACCAAAAGGTCTTCACTCCAATTCAAAACCATTACGTTGGCGGCTTTCACGCTATCACACTTTGAAAGACCCATTTTTTTTTTAACAGATCCCGGTGATAGGTAGCCTTTTCCAATGTACATGCTTTTTTTTTTTTTTGCATGATCTCTAGCTTGTCCCTTTTCTAATGTACTTTTGCAACCTTTTTTTTTTTTTTTTTAATTTTCATCACACTTTTCCTAAGCCATTAAGATATGGTTCATTGTAGTTCTTGCTAGTTGCTTAGAAGAAACCACTGATTGTCATCAAACAAACCACAAAAAGTATCTGTTTGTGTCAATTAAGGTCATCAATCAATAGCTTTGAAGTAACTTTCCCAAGTTTGAGTTGCTAAGACATATCATAAGGTCAAGTGTCAAATTTAAAACTAACCAATGAGAATTAGTGTAGCCCAAAACTGCAACTATCTGATCTTAAGTAGAGAAGTGTGAAAATAGTAGCTTGGTAGCAACAAAAAAATCAGACCCCACAATAATTAATCCTGAGAGACTAATGGTAGAAGGCTCTCCTTACCCCCCAACTAAAAATGAACAGTGTCCTCAATGCAAATCATGAATGCAATAAAGCATGAAAGAAAATAGGGCCGAAGGGAAATACCTGAGATGGCTGAAAGGATTGTGAACGTAAAAATGAAACCATAAAGGAATAAACAGTGCTGAACCTGAAAATATATACTAAAGAAAAAGAAAAAAGAAAGAAAGAACAAAACATAGAACTGAAACAAATAAAAGCAGAAAAATAAAAGGAAAAGAAAGAGAAGAAGAGAAAGAAAAAAAAAATTAAAACAAAACAACAATGAGCTAAGAACCATGAGAATAAATGGGATCTTCCAAAGGAAAAGAAGTATCCTCATGTGAAAGTTTTGGCAAAAAATGTTTAAGTCGTTGGCCATTAACTTTGAAAGTGTTTCCATTTTGAGGATTAGTAATCTCAACAGCTCCATATGGAAACACAGTCTTAACTACATAAGGCCCACTCCACCTCGATCTTAATTTGCCTGGAAATAGATGGAGGCGGGAATTGTAAAGTAAGACTTGCTCATTGGGCTCAAAACTCTTTCTTTGGATGTGCTTGTCATGTAATACCTTCATGCGTTCTTTTGACAATTTAGAATTGTCATATGCATCTCGCCTAAGCTCATCTAATTCTGAAATCTGAAATTTTCTCACAGAACCAGCATGGTCAATAGAAAAATTAAATTGTTTAACAGCCCAATATGCCTTATGTCCAAGCTCAAATGGAAGGTGACATGCCTTTCCATAGACCAAGCGATAAGGAGACATGTTAAGAGAGGTTTTAAAGGCTGTCCTATAAGCCCAAAGCGCATCAGTAAGCCTTAAAGACCAATCTTTTCTGTTGGGGTTGACTGTTTTTTCTAAGATGTGCTTAAGTTCCCTATTAGCTAATTCAGCTTGCCCATTCGTTTGCGGGTGATATGGAGTGGAAACTTTATGGTGTATACCATATTTTTTCATGAGGGCAACAAATGGTTTGTTGCAAAAATCAGTTCCATTATCACTAATGATAGCTTTATGCATGCCAAATCTAGCAAAAATGTTTTCTTTCAAAAACTTAAGCACTATCTTATGGTCATTTGTTTTACATGGAATGGCTTCAACCCATTTAGAAACATAATCAACAGCCACGAGGATATACAAATAACCAAAAGAAGATGGAAATGGTCCCATAAAATCAATCCCCCAACAATCAAAAATCTCAATGACCAAAATGGGTTGTAAAGGCATCATATTTCTCTTAGTGACTGTGCCTAGTTTTTGACATGGCTCACAAGTTTTGCAAAAATTATACGCATCCTTAAACATATGTGGCCAATAAAACCCACTTTGTAAAATTTTTGCAACAGTTTTATTTGCAGAAAAATGCCCCCCACAAGCCTCATTATGACAAAAAGAAAGAACAACTTGTATCTCATGATCAGGCACACATTTCCTTATGATTTGGTCAGAACAATATTTAAACAAGTAAGGATCGTCATAAAAGAATGACTTTACCTCATGCTTGAATCTCCGTATGTCTTGAGCACTCCAATGGGGTGGAGTTTGTCCTGTCACCAAAAAATTAACTATGTCAGCAAACCAAGGCAAATTTTCAACTGACATTAATTGTTCATCAGGAAAAGAGTCAAGGATAGGGATAGTGTGATCCTTTTCAGCAAATGTAAGCCGAGACAAGTGGTCGGCAACTACGTTTTCAGCACCCTTCTTGTCTTTGATGATAAGGTCAAATTCTTGGAGAAGAAGAATCCATCGGATTAAACGTGGTTTAGCATCCTTCTTTGACAATAAGTACTTTAACGCTGCATGGTCAGTGAAAACAACCACAGGAGAACCAAGAATATAAGTTCGAAACTTGTCTAATGCAAAAACTACAGCGAGCAATTCCTTTTCTGTGGTAGAATAATTTCTTTGGGCTCCATTTAAAGTTCTACTTGCATAAGAAATGACATGTGGGAACTTATATATACGCTGTCCAAGAACAACTCCTATGGCTACATCACTAGCATCACACATTATCTCAAAAGGAATAGACCAAACAGGGGGCTGCATGATAGGAGCTGTGGTGAGCAAAATTTTCAGCTTATCAAAAGCATCTTGACAAGAAGAGGTCCATTCAAAAGCAACATCATGCATAAGTAACTCACACAAAGGCTTAGAGATAGAACTAAAATTTTGAATGAATCTCCTATAAAACCCAGCATGCCCAAGAAATGATCTGATTTCTTTTACTGTTTTGGGTATAAGAAGCTTGGAAATAAGTTCAATTTTAGCTTTATCAACTTTAATACCTCGTGATGAGACTATGTGACCAAGAACTATGCCTTGTTGGACCATGAAATGACACTTTTCCCAATTGAGAAGCAAATGCTTCTCTTCACACCTGGCTAAAACAGCTTGTAAGTTAGTCAAACATGCATCAAAAGAACTGCCAAACACTGAAAAATCATCCATGAATATTTCCAAACAGTTTTCAATCATGTCACTGAAAATACTAAGCATACATCTTTGAAAAGTAGCCGGTGCATTACATAGTCCAAAAGGCATTCTTCTAAATGCAAAAGTGCCAAATGGGCAAGTAAAAGTTGTTTTCTCTTGATCTTCGGGTGCTATTTCTATTTGGTAAAAACCAGAATATCCATCAAGAAAGCAATAGAAATCATGACCCGCAACTTTTCTAGCACTTGATCAAGAAATGGCAAAGGGAAATGATCTTTCCTAGTGGCGGCATTCAACTTCCTATAATCTATACACATTCGCCAACCAGTAGAAATCCTAGTAGGAATCAGTTCATCTTTCTCATTTTTCACAATGATAAGCCCAGATTTTTTTGGAACTACATGAATGGGACTTACCCACTTGCTGTCCGCAATAGGGTAGATGATTCCCACGTCAAGTAATTTTAAAATCTCTGTTTTTACCACCTCTTTCATGGTAGGATTTCATCTCCTTTGCATCTCCCTAGAAACTTTAGCATTTTCTTCTAAGTAAATCCTATGAGTGCACACAAGATGATTTATACCTTTTATATCTGCGATTGTCCACCCAATGGCACCTTTGTGTTGCTTTAAAACTTCTATCAATTTCCTTTCTTGATCATGAGAGAGTTGGGCTGAAATCACCACTAGAAAGGTGTTGTCCGGTCCCAGAAATGCATATTTCAAGTCATTTGGCAATGGTTTCAGCTCTAGTGTGGGGATTTCATTTGCTGAAGGCTTCAAACTTGCTGTCAACGGTGGGAGTTGCTCAATCTTTGGCCTCCATTTAGTCTCCAATTTATTTTCTGCATTAAAAACATGAGAAACATCAATGGGGGTGTCATCAGTGAGAAGTTCACAAAAATTTTCTAACTCAAACAGCAGGTTAGTGGGCCGGTATTCCAAATAAGTCTCCTCCTCAAGGATGCTTTCCAACAGATTCACTTCTTGTACATCTTCCAAGTCTTGAGGTTGCCTACAAATATTGAAAATATTTAATTCAAGAGTCATGTTCCCAAAACTCAGCTTTAAAACACCACTCCTACAATTTATTAATGCATTTGAAGTAGCAAGAAAAGGTCTCCCAAGAATCGCAAGTGCTTGAAAAGAAGATTTTGGTGTCAAGTGAACATCCAACACAACAAAATCAACGGGATAAAAGAATTTATCCACTTGAACCAAGACATCCTCAACAACTCCTCTTGGCATTTTAATAGACCTATCCGCTAGTTGTAAAATTATAGGAGTTGGTTTTAATTCACCCAAACCAAGTTGCTCATAAACATTATAAGGCAGCAAATTCACACTTGAACCTAGATCTAACAATGCTTGACCAATTTTTGAACTTCCTATAACACAAGCAATTGTTGGTGAACCGGGGTCTTTATATTTTGGTGGGGTATTACTCTGAATTATGGCACTGACCTGCTCAGTAAGAAAAGCTTTCTTTTGCACATTTAATTTTCTTTTAACCGTACACAAATCTTTTAGAAACTTAGCATATGCAGGAATTTGTTGAATAGCATCCAACAAAGGGATATTAATCCTAACATGCTTGAATATTTCTAAAATTTCATATTGGTGTTTGTCTTTGTGCAGATGAACCAATCTTTGAGGAAAAGGAGCAGGTACAGGACATGAAATATTTTCAGTTTCAGTTTCATTTTGTTCAAACTCACCATTTTCAGCCTCATTTAGTACAAGTTTAGAGACCTTACCAGCCTTGTCTGAACCTTGAGCTGGAATGTTCACCACCTTACCATTTCTCAAAGTAGTGACCGCCTTCACTTGCCTCACATTTGAGCTCTCAACCGCTCCTTGTGGTGGTTGACTTTGTGGATTGGGTTGAGGTTGTGCAGGAAGTTTTCCTTTCTCTTGAGAGCTCCAAGCCGTAGTCATCTTTGTCAGTGTGCTCCGAATGTCATTTATCGCTTGAGAGTTTTGATTGTTGATTGTTGCTTGACCTTGCATAAACTGCTGCAAGGTGTTTGACAATTGATGCATCGTCTCCTCAAGTCCCTTCTTCTGCATTGGAGGTGCTTGAATTGCGAGTTGAGAGGGTCCTGGAGCCAAGGCTGCTGGAGCTAATTGCTGGTCATTCCTCCACCCAAAATTTGGGTGGTTTCTCCATCCTGGATTATAAGAATTAGAATAAGGACCAGAATATGGTTTTTGTATCATATTTACAGCATTAGATTGGTTCAACAATACCTCTTTGAATGCGAGGATCGTGGGACACTCATTAGTTGCATGCCCATGATCCTCACATATACCACACTTCTCTAAATTTTTATGGACAGCATGCACTTCATTTACCTTTTTCAATTCCATAGCTTCCATTTTTCTAGACAACAAGGTTAACTTAGCACGCAAATCATCATCTTCTTTTAAAGTGTATTTTCCATGACCAGACTCAATTTGCCTAGACCTATCATGCACATCAGTTTTGTCCCAAGATTGAGCATTTTCAGCAAGGTAATCAAAATATTCAAATGCTTCCTCAGGCTCTTTGTCAAAAAATTCTCCATTACACATGGTTTGTACAAATTGGCGCATTTTAGGTGTCAAACTTTCATAAAAAAAATTATCAAACGCCAATTTTCATAACCATGATGAGGACAAGCATTTAAAAGATCCTTAAACCTTTCCCAACTTTGATAAAAAGTTTCAGAATCTTTTTGGGTAAAGTTCATGATTTGTCTTTTAAGTGCATTTGTCCTATGTATTGGAAAAAATTTCTTCAAAAATTCAGTTTGCATTTCCTGCCATGTGCCTATAGATCTAGGTCTTAATGCATTTAACCATGTTTTAGCCTTATCTTTCAAAGAAAATGGAAACAACTTTAGTCTAATAACCTCCTCAGTGCATGTTGGGTCCATGAATGTAGAACAAACCTCTTCAAATTCTTTGATATGAAGGTACGGATTCTCGAAATCCATGCCATGAAAATGTGGAATTAATGGAATCATTCCAGGTTTGAAATTAAAGACATTTGCATTCAAAGGTAGGATTATGCATGAGGGGGTACTAGTTCTGACAGGTTGTAAATAATCTCTAAGTGTCCTATTCTGATTCACTACTTCCTGATCATGATTCTCATTTTCAGCCATGGTACTATTAGTGTCAGAAGATGACTCAAAAGAAAGTGATGCTGAGGTAAAATATGCTTGTGATTCTGTCCTAACCAACCGAGAAGTTTGGTCCCTAGTGTGACGCCCCTAAATTCCGCTTGGGATCGGACGGACATTTGAAGCGTCGAGACATGCAACACAAGGTTACCTGCCCCCGTTCATGACATATAAGATGCAATATTCCTAACATGCATCTAGAATTATGCAATATTCGCAGCGGATAATTTTTTTTTCTTTTTAGCAATACTATGCACCAAACCGAAATATCCCAAATACTTAAAACATACTTCATTCATAATGATGTACTAAACAACTGAGATCACAATAATAGTCCATATGGTTGTGATCAAAAGAGTGCTGGAGATTGAACTCCACAAATACAAGTAGTAACTTGAGGTAACTACTGTACTACCATCTACGTCGCACCATCGCTTAATCGATCGTTTCCAGATGGTTGATTCTCGATTCTCCTTCAGATCCTGTAACAAAATCTACCATTCGGGGGGAATGGTAGTTGGGACTACCACAGTGAGATTTGATTACAAATCTCAGCAAGTTAACAAGAAACTTCCACACAGGTTAATGATGCATGCATGGCAGTAAAAGCATGAATGCATAATCAAATCATAAGTAATCATAGCATAACTTGACATACAACATAACATAACTGGCATAATTTAAACTAAAACTGAAGCTTAGCATGAACGTGACTTGAAATATAACATGGACTTGAAACATAGCATGAACGTGAACTTGGAACATAACATGACTTGAAACATAGCATGAACGTGAACATGCATAATTTGAACTTGAACTTGAGCATGACATAACATAAATGTGAACTTAGAACATAACGTAAACGTGAACATAACATAACATGAACTTGGAATATATTCTTGTCTCATGGGATTACCATGATTGCGTGAACGTAAACTTGAACATAATATAACGTGAAACATGTCTTGAACTTGGAATCTTATTCAATAAACTTAATCATTAACGTGACCATATGGGTGCTACACAGGTCCCCTTGAGCCGTGTGTCCCTGCCGATTACCGCATCACATCACAGGTTTCTATACCAGCTGTGAGTGCGTTAATACGTACTCCACAGTTGTTGTGGCCCCACGTATTCTACGTGTCACAATTGCTGTGTCTCACGTAGTGTATGCTCCACAGTTGTTGTGGCCCCATACTTCATGCTCCACAGTTGTTGTGGCCCCATGACTTATCTGTTTGTGCCACACTTGCTGTGGACACACGTAACATAATGTGTGGCACCATCGGCGTTAGTGCCTGGCGCGCTCCGGTGACCAGCTAATTAGGCCCCATTCGCAACCTGTTGACTGTACTTCGTCAACCCAGGGAATTTCACACCTATTTAGACACTCCAGCGTGAACAAAGGAGTTCCACTAGGATATTACCCCATCCTAGCGCTTAGGGTCGTGATTGACATGAATGACTTAACTGGCAGACATGACATTTCGTAACGTGACGTAACATGAACGTTACATAAAAGACATAAATCTTGACGTAACATAACGTGACATGAACGTAGGACAACAGACATGACATACTTCGAGACATAAATGTAACAGAGAACATTTCATAACATGTCATACATGTAACATACAACATTTCGTAACATGGCATACCATATAACAGACAACATTTCTTAACATGGCGTAACATGTGACAATGAATATTACATGACAAGAAATACATGTAACAGATGGCATACTTAACTTAACATGACATACTTGCAATGTATAGCATGTATAGCAATACGTGACAGAATATCTTGTGTAACAGATGAATAATTCATGACAGAATAAATTCTGTGTAATAGATAAATATGAAATGACTTGGCATGGCACATATGATAACATGCATACATACAATTTAGTTCCCTTACTTATCACACATACACATTAAATTGATAGTAAGTTAAAAGCTAACTTACCTCGATCTTCGCGCTTCGAGACAAAACTCAAGTGCGATCACGGGAAACTGAAAGTAGTGATTTCTAAAAATTAGAACTTAATCACTAACAATTAGGAATATGGAAAAATATCAACTTAGAGTAAAATTACCATTTTACCCTCTACATGTGGAAAAATGACCATTTTACCCCTAACTTAAGGATTTTGTATCCTAACTCCAAAAATCACAAAAATTTACATACCTTATGTAAATTTTGTCCTAAGCTCAAATATCAATTCAAAAAAATTTAAAACTAAACACAACCATCAAAACTCTATATGGCCGAAACTTACAAGGCTATTTCCTTTGTTTTTTTTGTTGTAATTCTTTCAAATCTCAAAACTCATGATTAAACCAAAATTTTTCTTCTACTACACTCATAACATATTCTTAAGAATAATCATGTTTTGAATCATGAACAAAAGTCATCAAAATCACTAAAACCATACTTGAACTTTTTGGTTTCTCTTCTAAGTTCAAAACAGAATTTTGTTTCTAACTTGTTTTGATCAACCTCTTGATCCATGACTTATAAAGAAGTGATCTTCAAACCAAAACATCACATGGTTCAAAAAGGTGTCCTAAAACAGATCCAAGCTTCAAACTCAAGATCACATGGGTAAACATCAACCAAAACATAAATTTAGCCAAGAACATCATCACTTTGGCCTAACCGAATATCTCCTTCCATAAAATTTCATATGTTCGAAACTAACATCAAATATCTTCAAAATAACATTCTAACATGTATATAAGATGCTTAGGATCTTCCAATAAAAATATCAAAGCCATTGGAATAAGATTAAACCATAAAAGATTTAAACTTTCTCAAAACAGAAACTGTTTTTCCTCTTCCAGTTTCTAAGTTTCTAGACCTAAGAAAATATTTCACCAAAACTTTTAATCATGCAACAAATCCTCAACCAATAATCATATACACATGTTAACAGTACTCCATAAAAATTTCGGACCAAGATCTATTCATTAGCTTGGTCAAAAACTCCAAAATATAACACACTCTCCAGTTTATCGCCCAGAATGACCTTTCTGGGGTATAAACAACTTTTTACCAATCAAATGATATCCAAATGGAACAAATAAGATATCCACGTAAACTAGACTCCAAAATAAACAACTTTCATGAAGGAAACGTTGCGAGGAAACACTTACAAAAGCTTCGAAACAGGCATTCAAAAGAGGTACGAAAAACTGTCCGAGAGTGTCTTTTGTGTTCTATGAAGGAAAAGTGTAAAGGAGAGTTGCTTTTTCGTGGGAAGTGGACTGAAGAGCTTCTTACACAAGCTATGGGAAGTGATAGGACTGAAGGAATGGTTGAGTGTTGGCCTTTTCTTCTCATAAAAATCAGACCAAGATCTTTTCTCAAGGTGGAGTGTGAGAGTGAAAGAGTGAGGTGGCCCTTTTGCTTTGTCTTACAAGAACCTTCTAGGCTCTTCTTGTACAGATCTGGCCAGCCAAGTGGGGGTACAAAACTTAGCCATGAAGCAATCCTATGGTGACCAAATTCGTGGGCCTTAAAGGGCCTAAACCGAATGGGCCTAAAATTTGGGGTTTAAAGAGGGTTTGGGTTGCTATCAAGCCCAAATCCAATATCACTTGGCCCAATCAATTTTTCAAGGTTAACAAGGTTGGATAATGATGTTCTAACACAAATTTGAAGGATTAATAGCATGTGGAAGTGATTTAATCAAGTGATTAAATACAATGGTAGAAATCGGATTAGAAAATGTTTAGAGGCCAACTTTAGGGTTTTGGGGAAACCGTTTAGGTTTCGATTTCAACCATGCTTTTGGGCTTTCGATTGGATTCCCACCATTTAGAATTTCACTAGGATTGAAAACCTCTTTGATCTGGCACAATTTGGTTGAGCAGATGAAACAAAGTTTTGCTTAAGCGACATGATCTCACACCTTGATTCCTTCAAATCCAACAAACGTTCCTTATGGTGCCAAGTGTTTAAAATTATTCACTAAGTGTGGCTAAGATCTTACCAAGTGTCCAAATAAAACTTCTCTAATCCAATTTGGACATTCCACACTGTGATTTCAAAACACTGCAATTGGTGCGCTTACCGAGGTTACTATTTACTTCGAAAAAGTGAATCATAAACTTAGTACTAAAAATTCCTAAATATTCATATTAACCTACAGTGAAAATATTTTACCGAAATTTAACCTCGAAGTGCCCCTAAAAATAATTTCACAATTTCCAACAGACGTTTCGTCCGGAATTATGAAAATAGGATATTGTGCCATAAAATCCTAAATAATCCACTGAGTGTAATGGCGTAGACCATAATGCATTCTGACACTTCTAACCACCTCAAATAAATAAAACTCATATTTCTAGCAGCATAGTGAGTGATAACACTGACTATGTTGACAGACTAAAACCTATGCAATAGGTCGATTCGTAAAAACTTATGGGATTTTCACGAGATTCCTAAAGTCAATAGAAATTCCGCCAATGAATTTCTAGCGGGCTGTTACATCCTCCCCTCCTAAAAAAAAGATTTCGTCCTCGAAATCGACGTAAGTACAAACATAAAATACGCTCAAAAGAAGAAGTTGCTTACCAACCTACTGCCCAACACTGGATGCCTCAACACGCCCAAGGGGCAGGTCTCGTTCTTCTTGTGGTAACGCCTTCTTCTCATAGTCAACACTATTCTTATCTATAACCATCGCATGGTTATACAAAATAACTACCACTATAACATTAGGGTATAACAATCCCGAAGGTTACTGCCTAGACTTAATGACTTCTAGGCTGACCTTCTAGGATACTGAATCCTTGCTTAAAAGAAATCACTATTCTCTTCACTATTCAAAGAATTATCCACAACATGTATATATATCTTCCATTCTTAATTCTCTTTCTCCCAAATCATATCAATTTATACTGGAATCCTTCTACAAGGTAGGTCAAGTCATACCAATATACTTTCTAAATCCAAAACTTCAAGTATTCATGTAGTTCAATTTGGAAGAATTTAATCCATACACAACTGATTTCACATTCTCTATTTCCTCAAGGAATTCCATCTGTCTTGGACTAGCTTACTTCTTCATAATGAAAATGAAATGTTCCTCCTCCTAGATGGTACCTTGATAAACGATCAGCTATTAACCTTAACTCAAGAGTTTCTCTCTTATGATTAACATTGCTCCTCTATCCATCATGAGTTGCCTCTTATTCTGACTCTAATCCAAAGAATTTGTTCTTACTGCTCACGTAAATCCTTAAGACAAGCTTTTACTCCCCATATAAAAGTCTCCAATATAAGGGCAATCTAGGTTTCCACAAACACGGTACTTCGCCAGAAACCATTTATTCGCGATTGGATAAAACTATTATCATAAGTGAATCCTACTAAGGCCAAAGCTTCTCCCACACACTGTACTCATCTGAACACAAATTTCATTGTAACCTTCGAATCAAAACAAACTCCAAATACTTGGGATACTAATTCATCAACCTTGAATATTCTTCCTCGTACTATTAAAAGGTATTCCATATCTACACTGGTATGAATAGAAATACTCTTAATGAAAAATGTTACTCTTACCACCTGGTAACAATTCAGAGTACGAACTAAACGTACAATACCACAATCACTAAAAATAGGGCCTCGCTTGAATCAAACTGCGTACAAGTTATAAACCTCAATGATTTAACTTACCCAAAGTATCAATAATGCACTAGTACAATCAATTGTAATCTAATCAACCTTAGATAAGCTTAAAAATATAGAGGTCTTACAAAAAATACCAGTGATGGCGCCAACTCCTTTAGTTCCTGGGGCGTCAGCATCTGCGTCTCTAGAAGTACCTGCATACACTAAAGCTAGTACTGGAGGTCGTGGCTTTGGTTTGGAATATCCAATGGGAATAGTTCCATTTCTCCGGCCTCTTTTGGGACAATTTGATCAAATGGTCAGGTTGGCCACATCTGAAATAGAGTCCTAAGGTAAGTTTGCAATTGCCTCCATGGTTCTGTCCTGACATCCCACATATTGGGTACGTGGTTAGTATTGAGCTTCCAGTCTCGATGCCTTTTCCCTTATCTGGTCCAGTAGATATCTTCTTCATTTCTAGATTTTCTTCAGTAGTAGACAATGAAGTTCTCTTTCATTCGGTATTGATCTGGATCGCTAGACCTCTCTGCTCAGCCTCTACTATCGCGGCCACGTTTACTAACTCTTGGTAATTCTTTATTCTTAGGCAAACT
The DNA here is from genome assembly GCF_001411555.2 of Juglans regia. NCBI lineage: Eukaryota > Viridiplantae > Streptophyta > Magnoliopsida > Fagales > Juglandaceae > Juglans > Juglans regia. The sequence goes on along the minus strand of NC_049909.1, from coordinate 6,347,386 downwards.
ACTTGGCTATGGATCCATGGCTGAAGTCCAGCTTGAAACTTTCGTGCATGCATCCTTTGAGTAGAAATCAAGTGTGGTGCAAACCTTCCTAACACCATAAACTTAGCAGCGTACTGCTCTACGGTCAAACTACCTTGAGTTAAAGTCACAAACTCCTGCGCTTTTAGCTGTTTGATAGAATCTGGGAAGAATCCGTTGTCAACTCTTCCTTAAATCTCTCCCAAGACAATGCATCCAAACTTCCTAGTTCCCTAACTAGAAGTTGCCTTTGTGTATCCCACCATATTCCAGCTTCTCCTTAGAATAGGTATACAACATATAGAACCTTCTGGTCCTCAGTACATCCACAGATCTCGTCTGTCCTTTTGAGATCCATAATCCATTTCTCGGCTTTTAGTGGCTCTTCATTACCAGAAAAGTTTGGATAACGATGGATCAAGAACTTCTCACACAGACAATCCCTGACTTCGAGTCTGGGTACATGTGCTTGCTGATGTTGCTGTTGTCTAAGCATGTCAGTCAGCAAACGTACGGCTTCAGCTAATCCTCCATCCATCGGGGGATTCTGATTATCCTAATTTGTAACTCCCTCAGGGTTTTGAGGTATCCTACCTCGAGTCATGTCACTTCCTAAATCACATGAGTACACGTGTTACAGCCACATACTATCTCTTATACTTTAAGAAATTCAAGCCTAGTAAAGACTAAAATTTCAAGCCTAATATTTGGTGCATTTCCTAAGGACATGTGGATTTAAACCCAGAGACGTATTGCTCTGATACCACCCTGTGACGCCCCCAAATTCCGCTTGGGATCGGACGGACATTTGAAGCGTCGAGACATGCAACACAAGGTTACCTGCCCCCGTTCATGACATATAAGATGCAATATTCCTAACATGCATCTAGAATTATGCAATATTCGCAGCGGATAATTTTTTTTTCTTTTTAGCAATACTATGCACCAAACCGAAATATCCCAAATACTTAAAACATACTTCATTCATAATGACGTACTAAACAACTGAGATCACAATAATAGTCCATATGGTTGTGATCAAAAGAGTGCTGGAGATTGAACTCCACAAATACAAGTAGTAACTTGAGGTAACTACTGTACTACCATCTACGTCGCACCATCGCTTAATCGATCGTTTCCAGATGGTTGATTCTCGATTCTCCTTCAGATCCTGTAACAAAATCTACCATTCGGGGGGAATGGTAGTTGGGACTACCACAGTGAGATTTGATTACAAATCTCAGCAAGTTAACAAGAAACTTCCACACAGGTTAATGATGCATGCATGGCAGTAAAAGCATGAATGCATAATCAAATCATAAGTAATCATAGCATAACTTGACATACAACATAACATAACTGGCATAATTTAAACTAAAACTGAAGCTTAGCATGAACGTGACTTGAAACATAACATGGACTTGAAACATAGCATGAACGTGAACTTGGAACATAACATGACTTGAAACATAGCATGAACGTGAACATGCATAATTTGAACTTGAACTTGAGCATGACATAACATAAATGTGAACTTAGAACATAACGTAAACGTGAACATAACATAACATGAACTTGGAATATATTCTTGTCTCATGGGATTACCATGATTGCGTGAACGTAAACTTGAACATAACATAACGTGAAACATGTCTTGAACTTGGAATCTTATTCAATAAACTTAATCATTAACGTGACCATATGGGTGCTACACAGGTCCCCTTGAGCCGTGTGTCCCTGCCGATTACCGCATCACATCACAGGTTTCTATACCAGCTGTGAGTGCGTTAATACGTACTCCACAGTTGTTGTGGCCCCACGTATTCTACGTGTCACAATTGCTGTGTCTCACGTAGTGTATGCTCCACAGTTGTTGTGGCCCCATACTTCATGCTCCACAGTTGTTGTGGCCCCATGACTTATCTGTTTGTGCCACACTTGCTGTGGACACACGTAACATAATGTGTGGCACCATCGGCGTTAGTGCCTGGCGCGCTCCGGTGACCAGCTAATTAGGCCCCATTCGCAACCTGTTGACTGTACTTCGTCAACCCAGGGAATTTCACACCTATTTAGACACTCCAGCGTGAACAAAGGAGTTCCACTAGGATATTACCCCATCCTAGCGCTTAGGGTCGTGATTGACATGAATGACTTAACTGGCAGACATGACATTTCGTAACGTGACGTAACATGAACGTAACATAAAAGACAGAAATCTTGACGTAACATAACGTGACATGAACGTAGGACGACAGACATGACATACTTCGAGACATAAATGTAACAGAGAACATTTCATAACATGTCATACATGTAACATGCAACATTTCGTAACATGGCATACCATATAACAGACAACATTTCTTAACATGGCGTAACATGTGACAATGAATATTACGTGACATGAAATACATGTAACAGATGGCATACTTAACTTAACATGACATACTTGCAATGTATAGCATGTATAGCAATACGTGACAGAATATCTTGTGTAACAGATGAATAATTCATGACAGAATAAATTCTGTGTAACAGATAAATATGTAATGACTTGGCATGGCACATATGATAACATGCATACATACAATTTAGTTCCCTTACTTATCACACATACACATTAAATTGATAGTAAGTTAAAAGCTAACTTACCTCGATCTTCGCGCTTCGAGACAAAACTCAAGTGCGATCACGGGAAACTGAAAGTAGTGATTTCTAAAAATTAGAACTTAATCACTAACAATTAGGAATATGGAAAAATATCAACTTAGAGTAAAATTACCATTTTACCCTCTACATGTGGAAAAATGACCATTTTACCCCTAACTTAAGGATTTTGCATCCTAACTCCAAAAATCACCAAAATTTACATACCTTATGTAAATTTTGTCCTAAGCTCAAATATCAATTCAGAAAAATTTAAAACTAAACACAACCATCAAAACTCTATATGGCCGAAACTTACAAGGCTATTTCCTTTGCTTTTTGTTGTAATTCTTTCAAATCTCAAAACTCATGATTAAACCAAAATTTTTCTTCTACTACACTCATAACATATTCTTAAGAATAATCATGTTTTGAATCATGAACAAAAGTCATCAAAATCACTAAAACCATACTTGAACTTTTTGGTTTCTCTTCTAAGTTCAAAACAGAATTTTGTTTCTAACTTGTTTTGATCAACCTCTTGATCCATGACTTATAAAGAAGTGATCTTCAAACCAAAACATCACATGGTTCAAAAAGGTGTCCTAAAACAGATCCAAGCTTCAAACTCAAGATCACATGGGTAAACATCAACCAAAACATAAATTTAGCCAAGAACATCATCACTTTGGCCTAACCGAATATCTCCTTCCATAAAATTTCATATGTTCGAAACTAACATCAAATATCTTCAAAATAACATTCTAACATGTATATAAGATGCTTAGGATCTTCCAATAAAAATATCAAAGCCATTGGAATAAGATTAAACCATAAAAGATTTAAACTTTCTCAAAACAGAAACTGTTTTTCCTCTTCCAGTTTCTAAGTTTCTAGACCTAAGAAAATATTTCACCAAAACTTTTAATCATGCAACAAATCCTCAACCAATAATCATATACACATGTTAACAGTACTCCATAAAAATTTCGGACCAAGATCTATTCATTAGCTTGGTCAAAAACTCCAAAATATAACACACTCTCCAGTTTATCGCCCAGAATGACCTTTCTGGGGTATAAACAACTTTTTACCAATCAAATGATATCCAAATGGAACAAATAAGATATCCACGTAAACTAGACTCCAAAAGAAACAACTTTCATGAAGGAAACGTTGCGAGGAAACACTTACAAAAGCTTCGAAACAGGCATTCAAAAGAGGTACGAAAAACTGTCCGAGAGTGTCTTTTGTGTTCTATGAAGGAAAAGTGTAAAGGAGAGTTGCTTTTTCGTGGGAAGTGGACTGAAGAGCCTCTTACACAAGTTATGGGAAGTGATATGACTGAAGGAATGGTTGAGTGTTGGCCTTTTCTTCTCATAAAAATCAGACCAAGATCTTTTCTCAAGGTGGAGTGTGAGAGTGAAAGAGTGAGGTGGCCCTTTTGCTTTGTCTTACAAGAACCTTCTAGGCTCTTCTTGTACAGATCTGGCCAGCCAAGTGGGGGGTACAAAACTTAGCCATGAAGCAATCTTATGGTGACCAAATTCGTGGGCCTTAAAGGGCCTAAACCGAATGGGCCTAAAATTTGGGGTTTAAAGAGGGTTTGGGTTGCTATCAAGCCCAAATCCAATATCACTTGGCCCAATCAATTTTTCAAGGTTAACAAGGTTGGATAATGATGTTCTAACACAAATTTGAAGGATTAATAGCATGTGGAAGTGATTTAATCAAGTGATTAAACACAATGCTAGAAATCGGATTAGAAAATGTTTAGAGGCCAACTTTAGGGTTTTGGGGAAACCGTTTAGGGTTTCGATTTCAACCATGCTTTTGGGCTTTCGATTGGATTCCCACCATTTAGAATTTCACTAGGATTGAAAACCTCTTTGATCTGGCACAATTTGGTTGAGCAGATGAAACAAAGTTTTGCTTAAGCGACATGATCTCACACCTTGATTCCTTCAAATCCAACAAACGTTCCTTATGGTGCCAAGTGTCTAAAATTATTCACTAAGTGTGGCTAAGATCTTGCCAAGTGTCCAAATAAAACTTCTCTAATCCAATTTGGACATTCCACACTGTGATTTCGAAACACTGCAATTGGTGCGCTTACCGAGGTTACTATTCACTTCGAAAAAGTGAATCATAAACTTAGTACTAAAAATTCCTAAATATTCATATTAACCTACAGTGAAAATCTTTTACCGAAATTTAACCTCGAAGTGCCCCTAAAAATAATTTCACAATTTCCAACAGACGTTTCGTCCGGAATTATGAAAATAGGATATTGTGCCATAAAATCCTAAATAATCCACTGAGTGTAATGGCGTAGACCATAATGCATTCTGACACTTCTAACCACCTCAAATAAATAAAACTCATAGTTCTAGCAGCATAGTGAGTGATAACACTGACTATGTTGACAGACTAAAACCTATGCAATAGGTCGATTCGTAAAAACTTATGAGATTTTCACGAGATTCCTAAAGTCAATAGAAATTCCGCCAATGAATTTCTAGCGGGCTGTTACATCTAGTCCAACCAGTCATACAAACAAGAACAGAAAATAAAAGAATATGCAAGACAAACAACAACAAAACAAAGAAAAAAATAAATAAATAAAAATAAAAATAAAATAAACGAAAAAAAATAAAGTTAAGAAAAATGTCACCCAAGTTGTGAAGAGGTTCACAACGCTACGAACGTCTTCTCAACAATATGAGAATGCTTTGCTAAACACCAGTTGTCCCCGGCAACGGCGCCAAAAACTTGATCAGCTTTTAATTTCTACTTCCAAGCGTAGAAGTTGTCAAAGTAATACAAGGGTAAATCCAAAGATCGAATTCACAGGGACAATGAGAATTTAGCAAACATTTCATTTTCGCAAGACCACATATTACCGTTTGGAGTGACACGAAAATTTAAAATAATAAGCAAAGAGAAATAAATTCCTAAACTTAACCACTAACAATATTTACACCTAAATGTGGATATTTACTAAGGGGGTGTAGAATGAATTATGAGTGAAATTGTCGGGACGTTCAAGCATAAGTAAAGCTGAAAATAAAAGAGAATCTATTTTTCTAAAATTGCTAAGATTAAAGGGATTTAAAGAAATCGTATGGAAGTTGACTTAAAATTGTAAGAAACAATTAAACAAACACTTGGGATGCAATTTTCACCCACTAATTTGATGATGGATTTACTTCTCTTTTTATTTTCTCTCGACCATTTTCTCATTCCTAGAAATCATAGTCGGATAATATAGCAATGAACCACAATTTTATTTTAATAAAACTACTTGACAAATTATATAACAATCATAGAAAGTGAAAGAAAAACATTAAAGTCATGTTACTTGTTCAAGTATCAATTGTGCCTTTACGTCTACAATTGATCTAAACCAAGAACAAAGAACTCTAATATTTTCTATATGCACATTGAGATATAATCCATCAAGTTAATCATCAAAAGCACTAAATATTGAAGTAAATCCAATCCCAAATAGTCACGGGTTACTCATTGAATCCCAAGCTAAAAATCTAGCCTATCATCTCTAGATTAACAAAATGCTCAAGAAAATTAAAATCTAACATCATCATATACTGTTTCAAATGAAAGTTACTGAATAAAAATATATTGTATCCCACAAATGTGTTGAAATCCGAAACTCAAAAGCATACAAACTTGCGGAAAATAAAATGAACTGGAAAAATAAATTGAAGAGGAAGAACTGAACCGCTGAACGAAAATAATTCCCAAAGAAAAAATATGTGCGGAAGAAAAACTTGCGGAAAATACTAAAATGAAAACTGCCGGCGCACGAAAATTATTTTTCGTTTTATATCTCTCTTTTGCCTCAAACCGACTAAGCGTTTCCTCTCTGCAGCACAGCCCATGTTCGTGCATTTCTTTCTCTCCGCAGTGCGCACGTCTCTGCCCACCAGGCCTTGCTGCTGTGCGTTTCGTTTCACTGCTGCATCTTCCGCATTTCATGCCTTCGCCCAGCGCGTTTTGAGTTCAGCTCGCCTGCGTTTCATTCCTTCGCCTCTTGCGTTTTGAGTTCAGCCCCAGCGTTTCATTCCTTCGCCTCTTGCGTTTTGAGGTCAGCCCCAGCGTTTCATCTCTGCTGCGCGTTTTGATCTGCTGCAGCTGTGCATTTCTTTTGTTGCTGGCATTAGGTACTTCCAATAAGACCCATATGATTTTAATATCTTTTCCACAATGCCCTGCAACATAAGTAAATTATCAGAATAAAATTTGAGATATTAATCAGAATTTAACATTGAGTCAAGTATTAAAAATCAATACATAATTAAGTGTTTAATTCATTTTTTGTTAAATAATTCATTCACTTAAGCAGCTTTATCATGTAATTTTTATCACTTTATCACTTGTTCAATAATAACTTAATAAATAAACGTGAACTGTGAGTGCTACACAAGTCTCCTTGAGTCATGCGCCCCTACCGATATCGCATCACATCACATGTATCTGCACCAGCTTTGAGTGCAGATTAACATTTCATGACATTATGTAACATGCAATAGATAACTTTTCTTTTCTTTTCTATAGAAGAGCCAGAGGCCACATGTTCAATAGTGACCTCGTCCTAATTTTAATAATAGCCCTCACTTATGGAGAAGGAATACCGTGGTAACAAAACTGACACTGGGGATTTACAGATAAAGCCCTAAAACCATCCCTTGTATCAAACCAAAATAAAAACAACTAAACCAACATAACTACTAAACATAATTAAACAACCATCCAAACAAGCCTATAAGAATAAAACCAAACACCCTAGACAGGCCTATAAAAGAGAAAACAATAAATCTAAAGAAGCCTAGAAAAACCAACACAAAAACAAAACCAATACAAAAACCCATAACATGTAATAATAAGTAAAACTACATCTAATCAAAAAAGAAATCATGCAAACGTAACTTTTGCACCAAGGTGAACTTACTAAACTCTGCTCATAGTCCCACAGTCTACCTCTACTTTAAAATCCTGCACCATAACACTTGCACCTAATTGATGGAAGACCCCATTTTTCTACTCTAATCAAGCCTCGTAGCAAAGCAGGGAGCTCACTCATGGTTTTCCATTCCACATCTCCTTCCCTTGTGCCCCTTCTAGCTAACCAATCCGTAGTGGCATTTCCTTCCCTGTGAATGTGCAAAAACTTGGGAACCATAGTTAAAGCAAATCTTGAAGTTCCTCCCAAAATTCCTCCAAATACCAGATACCACATCTATTATTCTGCAACCATGACAATATCACCTTTGAGTCCATTTCAATTTCTATTACTACTAGATTCAACCTTTTACATTGTTTAACTCCCTCCAACAGCGCTCACAATTCTGCATGAGTACTATTTCCATAACCGAGATTCATTGAGAACACCAACAACAAATCTCCCTACATGTCCCGAATCACTCCTCCAGCCCCTGAAGCTCCTGGGTTCCTTAGACTACTTCCATCCGTATTTAGTTTCACACGTCCCTGTGAGGGCTTAGACCATGATATAAGTTTGATTGGTTGTTGTTGAATTGGAATTGGAGTAATATTTAGACTATTAAGAATGTAAGAGTCAATTTGAGTAAGCTTCATTGACTTGGAAAATCCTTGACAGATCACGCCTATCCATTGTTTGATAGATTGACACACCACCTGGGCTAATTTAGCCTTACCTTCCATACGAGCAGAACATCTTCTGGCCCATAACCTCTACGAAATAATAGTAGGGAGTAAACCCAAGATGACACCTTTTTGAGAGGCATTTGAAGGTCTCCAAAACCAACTAAGACAAGTTTCATGCCATGTTCTTCCAATCGGCAAACCAAGAATAGAACCATATTTTTTCCAAACCTTGGCAGCAACCTCCCCTTCAAATAAAACATGATTTAGATCTTTATGTTTTCCTTGACTGCAACAGTTACATTTCGAGACCAAAGGAAGTCCAATCCGCCTAATTCTATCATCCACTGCTAATGCACCATGCCATGCCTTCCACATTAGAACAGAAAATTTTATAGGGAGCATATTATTCCAAATCCATTTATGCTCCACAACAATCTGGCCTCTTACCCGAATACATTCCCAAGCTGATTTGGTGGTAAAATTACCACTTTCAGTTTTAGTCCAAATTAGCATATCCTCTCCCTCTTTACAATTAGCAAGGACGTTGAGTGCCCTCTCTGCATTTTCAATCCCCACCAGCCTCTCTAATAGATCCATATCCCATCCACTAGCCAGTTGACAATCTTTAACTTTCAAGAGAGGTTGCTCACTCACAAGAATGTTGTCAGCAAAAGGCCCCTGATCTAGCCACTTATCATACCAGAAAAGTACATAGCCTTCTTTGAGTTTCCATTTAGAATTATTCAAGACAGTAGGGATACTCTTAACATCATATGCCAAAACCTTGTGCCCTTTTCCGGACCAAGAAGCATCAAAGGTTTCTTCCCAACATATTTCGTACGAAAGAAGTTTGCCCAAAGAGAGTTTTCATGCATCAGTTTCCAGGCAAATTTTAAATGAAGAGCATTTTGCATCTCATCCAAAGATCTAATACCCAAACCTCCTTCTGCCATTGGCCTACATATTTGCCTCCAAGCAACCCATTTTTTCTTTCCCCTTCCATCACTTTCTCTCCAAAAAAAGGAGCTCATTAAACGATTTAAGGAAGAGATAATCTGTTTAGGAACTTGCAAAACTGCCAATAGATGTAAAGCCATGCTAGCAAGGACATGTCTCAATAAAATCACTCTTCCCCCCACCGATAACAGTCTCATTTTCCATCCGCTTATTTTTTTCTGAACCTTACTCACCAACTCCTCCAAATCCCCAATTTTAAGTTTTCCGGAAACAATAGGAACTCCCAAATATTTAAAAGGGAATTTACCTTCCGAAAAACCTATCAATCTTTTAAGATTTCTTCTTCTAGTTATAGGAATTATTTTAGAGAAAAACATAGCAGTTTTCACTTTATTTATCAATTGACCAGACCACTTCTCATATGTAGCCAAGATTTTTAAAATGCACCGAATTGAGCACGACCTCCATTAGTGAAGATGACCACATCATCCACATACATTAGATGAGAGACCAAAGTAGTACCTCGAGCTTGGGTGAATTGGCCGAAACTTTTCTTCTCTTTGTTTTATTAGACGAGATAAAATTTCCTATAAAATAATAAACAAATAAGGGGACAATGGATCCCCTTGTCTCAATCCTCGGCCACCCTTGAAAAAACATTTCATAGTACCATTCATCGGTATAGAGTACCAAGGCATAATGTGTAACAAATAAACATCTCGTGACATAGCATAATATGTAGCAGATAAATATTTTGTGACATAGTATAATGTGTAACAGATATACAAGTCGTGACATAGTATAATGTGTAATAGATATACAAGTCGTGACATGACATAACACGACATTTATAGGAACATAAGAATATGAATAATTGTTCTCTTACCAGCACATACATAATATCCTGACAATAAGTTAGAAGCTAACTTACAGTGAGCGTAGCGTGATGAATAAAATGCACGAATTAATGGAAAACTGTAAGGAGATATTTCTAAACGTTAGAAACTCCTTACTAATAAACTTAGAAACATATAAACACTAACTTAAATTCAAATGACCATTTTACCCCTCTACATGTTGAAAACTTATCATTTTACTCCTAACTTAAGAATTTCACATGCTAACTTCAAAACTTACCAAAATTTGTCCTAAATCCAAAGTGCTAAATTATTGATTTTTGTTGCAATTCTTTCAAGTCCTATCTTTCATGTTAAAACCAATATATGCAACATATAAAATCACATCCTATGCTTAAATATCATACTAGAACAACCAATAAAACTTACATCATAAAATACAATTTTCCTCCATATTCAAAACTTCAAGTATTTTGACCACAAGAACAACCCTTGATGTTCATAATCTAACTCTATTCAAAACAACTCCAATAACTCCAAAAGCTCAATAACATACTCTCAATATGTTCATAAAACATTCCTAAGAACTATCATGCTTTGAATAATTACCAAAACACTAAAAAGTTACAAAATCATACTTAACACAATCGGTTTGCACCCATTCACCAAAACCGAGTGCTATGTGATTTGGTGTTGATCAAACTATTAGATACGAAACTTTTCATGAAGTAAATCATCAAAAAACAACATCACATGCTTAATATTCAAGTCCTAAAATAGATCTAAGCATCAAACCTAAGATCACATGTAAAAAATGCATAACAACATAGATCCATCCGAGAACCTCAAATACTAGACCAATCTGAACCTTTGTATGCATAAAAATTCAAATATTCATGATCAACACCATAAATGTGGCGCCCCCGAGCCCCATGTAGAGAAAACACGGGAATCGAGACGCCGGGATGATGACAACGCGATCACACATCCCAACGAAACGTGCCCAAGTGTGTGTACATGCAACGGTGTACAACAACAACGCAGCGGATTAGTCAACTAAGTACCAGAATTTAAATACAAGTAAACATCAGGAAAGTTTTAAAAGCAGTTATACAGTCATCCAAAATAAAGTTAACACATGTCCCGAAAATACAGAAGGGTAAAATAAATAAAAACAAGCTAGTGATCCCAGATCACTCCTCGGGCGGAGCCGTCTCCTCAGGCTCGCCCTCCTCCTCCTCATCTGCATCAAAATCTGCGTTACCACAAAATGGTACCGCAGGTAAGTATAACCCAAAAATAATCTCAGGAATAAAATGCATTTAATACAACTAACATGCATGCATATGATGAAATATGCATTTTTCTCAAAATATCATTTTCCCCGAAAATGATAATTTTCCAACACACGCCAAAAATCTCATTTGGCCCAAAAATAATCCGTAAAACATTTTCCCAGAAAATGATTTACACAAAATCCAACTCACACTATTTTCCCAGAAAATAGTCCATTTAATCCGTCAATACCCTATGCACCATGGCCTCCCCTAGGGACCATCCGCACGTCCTGGCTTCGTAGCGATGCCCAGTTCCGCGCCCAGCGCGTACATGGCCGAGCACCCACTACGCAACGAGCGATGCCCAGTTCCGCGCCCAGCGCGTACATGGCCAGACATCCTCTAGTCCCCGCCAGCAGAAGGACCACGGAGTCGGCACGAATCTCTCGTCCGATCCCATTGTCGCCCAGCGACAATCCAGGGGACGTTACTCAGTTTATTCCGCTCCCGAGTAACCAGAGGAGCTCCACCGAGATAATGCCCCATCTCGGCTTGGGGTCGTGATACGCACGCACCCAAATTCCATTCTCACATGAAAACCCAGTTTTCATAAACACATGAACATGAATGCAATACATGAAAACCCAGTTTTCCTTTACAAACATGATCATGCATGAAATAATGATATGCACGTGTACCAACACAAATCCACATTCCTCAATAACCAATAACCAATCCAAAATCCATCAATAACTAATAACCAATAACCAATCCAAAATCCAATCCAATCCAATCAAACCAACAACTCCAATCACAAATTCATCCGACCCCCGTACTCCTCGGACTCAGTCCGGCATGCCAAAAATACAGTGAAATGCGTTAGTGCAGAAATACATAAAATTCGTGAGAATACTTTGGAGAAATACTTACAGTGCAATAAAGCAATTTCCGAAGGATCACGAAGCTGAAAAAGGCGACGTCTGAGCAACACCACAGTGTAAAATACACTGTGGCCGTGGGTCACAAATACCCACTTTTCAACGGAGACAAACGAAGACCCCAAAATGGTAGGGTAGGGCCTAGAGAGGTCGGTGAAGCCAATGGTGGTGGTGGTTTGCCGTGGGTGGCGGCGCAAGGGGCGGTTTTAAGGCCAAAAAGTCGAAATCGGAAATGTACTTAGTGTGGCTTCACCGGTGACGGATCGGAGCTGGGGTTGGGTCCAAAGGGTTGCCAAGAGGTCGGGGATGAAGTGGTAGGAAGATGGTGGCCGGAGGTTGAGCGACGGCGGCGCGCGAAGGAAGTGAAGGCCGCGGCAGGGTGTTGCGCGTGGAGGCTAACGGCGGCGAGGTAGGAGCTGAGATTCACGGGGAATGGTCGCCGGCCGATGGGGAGGGGAACGGAAGGGGCGGTGTTGGTCACGGGAGGCGCACGGCGGCGCTGGGTGGAAGAGAAAGAAACAGACGGAAGAGAGAGGGAGGGGGCTGGGCTTCGCGGCGCGCGGGAAAGGAAAATACTGGGAGAAGAAAAAGAAAAGAAAGAAAAGAAAAGGAGGAAAAGAAAAATAGGGGAAAAGAAATGAGGTACAATCCTCATAACTTGGGTCATGAAAATGATCCAACGGAAATGATTTTAAAACCACAAATTAAATAAAATAATTTAAACGTAATGGTAAAGTCAAATTGAAATAATTAAATCTCACAACGATTAAGTTAAATATTAAAAGCAATTTAAATACATAACAATAAATAAATATTAAAAAAAAGCACATAAATAATAATTTTCATCAAATTAAAATTCCTAAAAATAACCCAATTAAAATCCAGTAATTTTAAAACAAGAGAATAATTTTTGAATAAATAAAAATAATCCTTCAGTAAAAATACACTAAACTACGGGGTGTTACAATAAATCTTCAAAATAATATTCGAATATGTAGATCAAAGTCCTAAGAGAATTATAAGTGAATATCAAAGTTATTGGAGCATGCCTTCACAACAAAAGACTTGGGCTTTTCCAAAATAGAATATATTTTCATACACCCAGTTTTCTACTTTTTAAATCTATGCAAAGCTCTCATCAAAAACTTATAACATGTTAAATATAAACCATAAAAGGATCAGGCCAAGATCTTTTCAAGAACACCATAAAAAAAAATAAAGAATTACACACTATCTAGTTTATTGCTCAAACTAACCTCTGCATGCTTAAACAAACTTTCCACCTACCAAATGTCCATGGAAAATTTTATAAAATATACCAACAAAAACTAGACTCAAGGAGGACAAATGTATGTGAAGAAACTTTTGTGATAATTTACTTACAAAAGCTTCTAAAAATTTGACCAAGAAAGGCCTAGAAAGATGTCTGAGAGTTCCTCTAGATTTCTCTCCAAGAAAAATTTCAGAAGTGACCAAGGGCTAGTGAAATGGACAAGGATGAGACTTGTACTTTAGGAGGGGTGAAAGAAGATGTGTGAGTGACACTTTGGGTGATGTGATATTAGCCAATACCATAAGCAAAACCAGGTGCCATAACCAGTTTTCAGCTTGCTGCTGCTGAGTGAGAGAGAGGTGGTGAGGTGGCTTTTGGCCTTCCCATCAAACACTATTTGGGGCTGACTTGGGCAATGAAACGACACTCATGGTAGGGGAAAACTTCCTCCACAAACCTTGCATTGGTGGTGAAATTTTGTTGGGCCGTTGGCCTTAATGGGACCTTAATCGAATGGGCCTTCATTTGGGGTTTCAATGGGGTATGGTTGGGGTTTGGATTTCTAACAAACCCAAATTCAATTTTTCTTGGCCCAATAAAATTACAAAGGTATAAAAGAATTAAGGATGTAATGACATGAATTTAAGTTGTTAATAGCATGTGGAAGTGATTTAATCAAGTGATTAAACACTAAACTACAACCGGTTATAATTAGGGTTTTGAGGAGAACATTTGGAGTTTGGGAAAAACATTTGGCGTTTTGGTTTTCACCAAGAATTTGGAGTTTCAATTGGATTCCTAGTATTTGAAATTTTCCTAGGGTCGAAACCTTATTTGGTTTGACACAAATTAGATTGTTGGATGGAATAGTATTTGGCTTAGGTTGCATGATCACAAAACTTGATTTTCCTTCACATTTCCATCTCATGGTTCTTCTTAGTGCTAAGTATCCAATACTATTCACCAAATGTGGCTAAGATTTTGCCAAGTATCCAAATAAAACTTCACTAACCTAATTCGGACATTCCACACTGTGATCTTGAAAACACTGGACTGAGTGCCTCGAATAACTCAAAATCCTAGTAGAGTATGTATGAATGTATGATGTATTAACTATTTACATATAATTATATAAATTATCACATGATTTATTATTTATCATTAATTGATAGCATATATTATTTTTTATTTTATATGGTTAATGACAATAAATTAGATAAAAATTACATCATTAACTTGTATAATTACCATATAAAAATAATATATTAAATTATTAAATATATTTTTAAAATATATATAGGAGTTCGATCCGGTCCGGTTCAGTCCAGTCCAGTCCAAAATTTATAGACCTCGAGATTGGATCAAATTTTTTTGGTCCACAATTTGTGGGACTAAGACCAACTGGTTTCAACTTCAGTCCGGTCCTATCCAGTCGGTTTTTCCGGTATGGACCGAACTCCTAACACCCCTAGTTGTGAACACAAAACATTGCGTTCTCAAGTTTGAGTTTCCATTAGTGCAAATTTTTATGCTCCATAAAATAACCAATCTGGTGTTTCAAGCATTTGAATTAAAGCAATTCAAATTAGCTTTAGTTATTGATCAAGATCTCTTCAAATTCTCGAATTATGACATAAAATTTATTAATATTTACTTTTTCAAGTTCTTGGTGCATGTGTCATAACAAATTGAATATTTATTAACTTAGGTTTCATTATTTTTAAAGATTTAGGTCCGGTTTTGATATACAGTTCAGATGAGATAAGATGAGATATTTTAAATAGTAGTGAGATTTTTTAAGTTAAAATGAGATGAGATAGTTTGTAAAAAAGTGTATGTTTAGATAGTGAGATGAGATGAGATAATTTTGACTTTTTAGGATTTGATAAAGAAAAATACTAAAACTACAACTGGGTATTCCCAACTGGGATCCCGACTAGTTTTTTTTTACTTAATGATTAAGTAAATATTTTTTATTGATGTTGTGAATTTAAAAAAAATAATTAAAAAAGATAAAAAGCACATGAAAAAAAAAAAAGCAAAAAAAAAAAACACACTGGGCGGGATCCCCCATGCATGGGTGTAGAAGCACTCTTTGATAAAGGGGTGGGTCCCATCAATGATTAAGTAAAAGTTATGAATATATTAATAAAAAATAATATTTATGAGTAATTAAAAAATCTATCATAAATAAATTTAAATCCCAAAATATATTAGGAAGTTATTGGCCAAAATTTATAATTTCTTTTTTGTAAAAGATATTTTTATCTATTTATTTTTCTATATATAATAAATTTGTCATTTTTTATTCTAATTATAAATTATAACAATTTTGATTATTGTAATAAATAAGTATATGAATTATGTTGTAGATTTGTTTTAAATAATTTATTAATTTCTAATTTTATAGTAAAATCCCAAAAAGCATTTTTATTCAATACTCACAAAATTATCAATTTCTTTGTGAAAATATATTATTCTAATAATGACTTATTGATTATTCTATTTTAATTACAAATGAATTTTTTTTTACTGTATGAGATTTTTTTTACTGTTTATGTCAGAAAATAATGAAATGAGTTTGAAAACTTAGAGATGAAATAGAAATATAAAATTAACTATTTAGATAGATAAAATTATCTCATCTATACAAACCAGATGAGCTATATAGTTATCTGGCAAACCAAATCGGGCTTGAAAAGAGCTTTTTATGACAAAAAAAAAAAAAAAGTAAAAAAATATAAGAATTCTTCATCCGAACCAAACAATTAAAGACGATAAAAGGACAGTTTTTTTTAATAATAAAAAAAAAAAAGTTCTCAAACATGATTACATCGAAGTCAACCACTAAAATATTTAAAAAAGATGAAGAAGAATAAAATGGTGGCAAATTATCCAAAAGAAAAATAAATAGCAATGTAATTGCAAAAGTGCCACGTACAATCTTCTGAAATTTAAAAAGATATTGATTTTGATCCTCGGTCTCACCTTAATGACAACTCAAAGTTAGGCAATAAATTTTATTTATTTATTTATTTATTTAAAAAAATAAACATTTTCCAAGTTAAAAAAGTCATATGCCACGTATATATGTCCATCTAAAATATGCCTGCATGTCTGAACGAGTGAAACAGGGCCCCACACACAATGGAGGGTAGAGTAATATTAGATTACCGTCTAGCAATGATCACTATTATTAAAAAAATATATTAATATATTAAAAATTATTTTTTTAATTATAAATTAAAATAAATACATATAAGATCAAAGTGTGAAAATAAATTCAGCCGATATATTAACATTTCTGTAAATAGTCAAACCCTTTCGGTCTTGATTAAATTATCCCATTAAAAAATTTAGTTAGTCTAAATTTTAAAAAAGCCGAAAGCAGCCAAGTGGCAGTGTGATATTGGTTGATGAGCAGAGTGGCGGCACTGTCCTAAATCCAAAATTTACCGCGAATACATGTGGACCGGGATGTAGACATCTTAAATGGATATGAGGTTCTGAACAGTCGATAGCGAGGTTCGGCTTAAATTCCTCATATATATTGACATGCAATAACAAGATTGGCCCTCCTGCATATGACAACATACATGTACACATACATAAATACATATAGCATGCATGCATGCATATATACATACATGTATATGATTTGTTAATTTTTCTTTCAAGATTCTTAAATCATAAAAGTAATGAGACATCCATTGATTTTCTTTTTCTTTTTCTTTTTCTTTTTCTTATTAGAAGATTTGCATTAAATAAAAAATAGAGTGCGTGCGGAGTTTACGGCACAAATTGCATGCATAATAGAAAAACAAAATGAAATAAAACTGTAAAAGATAAATATATCGAAAGTAAAGCCGAATTAATAGTACTCCGATATTTCCGATCCCATGCAAGTTTTGAGCTTGTCTTGTCAGATATTAAGAAAATGCACATTGGGTTAAAATGCATTCTTAGTTAAAATTAAAGGAAATCTCATGATCTTTATGTTGCACATGATGATTTGATGAAGGCGGCATTTTTTTTTCTCAAACAAATGTATATAATATGTTTAAAAGTGCTTTAAACATATGGTTATCAAACAGTAAATAACATTTTAATAATAGAATTTATTACTTAACCTATAAGCTATAACTTATAAGTCTTAAAATTATAAGCTATATTTTTCGTTGGAATCTCAAACATGCACTTAATTAAAGTCATGTTATATCATATGAAGACATTTTTTTTTTTGCTCAATAGCTATATATAGTTGTACTATTTGTTGTTTCATTTTATAAAGACATTTTATTTTTACGTTAAAATTAATTGCAAGTAAACAAGATTATAAATAAAAGAAAGAACGAATATTTAAATTCAATGTAGATTGTATTTCAATAGCTTATTCAAAATTTTTTTTTTTTTTGAGGAAACGGGTGTTAACCTTCATTAAGAGAGGACTTACAAAATTGATTTAAAAAACAAATTAATCAATTACAATCGTTAATATTTTTCCAGTACACTTTCGTGACTGACATGGTCTAGTCCAGACAGTAAATCTCTAAAGACCTAGATCTTTAGAGAAAATACCACATATGTCCACGACAGAGATTACAAAACCTCATACTCCATCTAAGCAGGGTAGGGTATCCAAATAACAACCCCGTCAACGCGAAGGGGGGACTAATAGCTTATTCAAACTTGGGGAATAAATTTAAGAAAAAAAAAAGTAGAAAAAGATAGCATGATCAGTACTACTCATGTAAAATCAAAGAAGGATAAGTACTGCTGAAAAGGCAAATAAAATATAATTTTGTGCAACTTCGAAATATTCTAATTATTATATATAATATATATATATATATATTATATATATGCAAAATGAGGGGTTAGGGACGTTATACGAATTCTGAATCTTGACATGTTCAACAAACATGTCATCATCATGAAAGAGCTAGAGGTACGTAATATATACATGATATGTAGCTAGCTAAGATTATTGGATTACAAAGTACTTAATTAATTGATCTAACACATATTTTAGAATATTATTAATTAATTACAGCTAGCTTTTGAAACTTGAAAGATTTAGTACTTGTACGTATAGAACTCTTCGACCTCTCTCAACTTTAATTTATAATTAATTACCCACTTGGGGTTAATAATAATTAATTAATCGCTTGAAATTATATGTAAAGTAATCCGGTCTCTAGCTTGATCAAGCTGCCGCGCGCTGTGCAAATTTGAGTGAAAGTTAGTCAAATATGTACATATATAGCCAAAACTAGTTTCAAACAAGGATGCATGCAATGTATTTAATTTATCAGTTCCACATGCGCATGCAGTACTTACGTGTGTTATAAACTAGCTATAGTTAATTAGTTATATATATAGATGCATGCATGGTATAGCTAAAATAATATATTGAAGAATTCAAATTAATGGCGCTTATCCTTGAATTGGTTAGTTTAATCGAATGCTGCTTATAGAGTCCATGATGAACTTTAATTGTAGCATGCTAGCTAGTGCTTTGTTAGTGTTTTTTTTTTTTTTTCCAAATTCAAAGATCTTGATATCGACCCAACTAATAAATATCATATATATCTAACCACTCCTTGATTTGGTTGAAAACTTGTTATCTGCTCAAGAAATTGTTACGAAAAGAGGGAGAAATGAAGAAAGAAAGCCAATAGGAATGAGGAAACGACAAAAAAATAAATGTAATTTGGCCATGATCATGCATGGTGCCCCTCATCATCTACGCCTCACATATGAGGTGATGATCTCCGGAGAGGGGAATCTCATCCCCATTCATGATCAGATCCTCCATCTAATCGAGCTCACACCAAGGTTAAGAGATTCTCTTCTAGTGCACACAATGACAAGGAAGATCTCCTCCCACTGTTATCTTTCAGGTCAATTTAATGAGTTTTAATATATAATAAAAAAAAACATTATTTGAGAAATGGTTTTGAATGTTCAAATTTTTGGGATTTTGAGGCGTTGTGCAACTTTTGTTATTGAAATCATGTTTCAAAGAATAGGAAACAGTGGTCTAAAACTATAACCAAACAAGAAGTTATTATTAAGATATAAAATAAATAATAAAATCTATATATTTCTATCAGCTTAAGTTTTTGAGACTTTTTTTGGACAATTGATGATTTCACATGGTATCAAAACAAAGATCTTAAGTTCAAACTTTGACTCTATACTCTATCCCATTTAATTAAATATTTCATGTGTTAGGACATCCATTGATGAGGAGTCTAGTCTACACGTAAGAGAGAGTGTTAAGATAAAATAAAATCTATAACTTTCCACCAGCTTAAGTTTTTGGGAGAATAATTGGAGATTTCACAATTTTATGATCAATAGGCAATTAGTCAACTAATTAAGATGAATATACAATATTAAGCATTATTTTCAATTTTGTACCGTACTGGCCGGTACGGTCGAAATCTTTCTTACCGGCCGCTGGGCTGGTACAGGTACCCCATACGTTTCGTACAGGCCTCAATTTCAGCCTGTACTGGCCTATATTTCAACCGGTACTAGCCGATATTTCGGCCTTCCATTCTTTTTTTTATTTTTTCAAACTACAAGTTTATTTTTTGACAACCAATTCAGATTAGGCTATTTATAATTTATATATATGTATTTATATATAATTTATTCATATATAGACTATTATTTTGGAATATAATTTATATATATAATTTATTCATATATCGACTATCCCAAAACGATACATAAAATCGGTACTGAAATATTTCGTTCCAGTGTCTTGACCGGTACAGCTTCCGGTACGGTATTCAAAACATTGATATTAAATGTTACAAAGTTACATATTATTTCTATATTTATCTAAATTTGATAAGAAAACTTAAGTATTGGTCCAAGTTTAATTATAATGCAAAACTTGTATTTTGATAAAGAAACATATATACATCATGATGAGATTAATGTCACCTGAGGCAAAGTCATGTGGGGATCGATCGGTTTCAAGAAAATTGAAGACTCGTGCCAAGGCGGCGCGCATCAACTACATATAATAGATCAAAATATTTGGTAAGGATATATGTGGGAAATTAAGGAGATCATGATCTAGATGCCAAGGGAATTAAAGACCACGACTGGTTAGATATATGCGTACTCTTTCGTTTGCTAGCTTTTATGGTGTTTCTAAGCTAACGCATCATTAATGTTATTTTGTAATTTCATAACTCTATTTTAAATAAAACACATTTTAATAAGATAATGACGTACGCTTACCATTTCCTTTCTTAAAAATATCTTCCATTAATTAAAACTGAGTCATAAAAAATCGTGTCTTTATCAATTCTTTATCTTTGTTAGCTTTTTTTTGTTCGTCTACCATCTAATCTTTTTGCCACTATACTCTTATTTTTCAGTTTTTATTTGAGCACAAGCTGGCGAGTTCAAACTTTTCGTCGATATCACTACAAGAAAAACGGACTTTTACAATTAATTTATTGTAATCAAAAAATTATTCGCTACCAATTTTAATTGTAAATAATCATTTCGCTGGAATTAACTGGTCGCAATTAAGCAATTTTCTTGTAGTGCGAGTTAGATTTTATATTCATAAACATAATACATTTAATATTTGAAAAAGTTTAAATTTATTTATGATCTGCTGCTTCATTTTAATAAAATATAATATTTATATTGCATTTTTTTAACTTTAATTATATATTTTGACAAACAAATTTGATTTTTTGCTATTATCTTTATAAAGTTTATATATATTAATGCACATATAAGTGATTATATTTACCGTAGGGTCGGATTCAAGCAATATGTTTAGCATTAAGAGCATGCATGAATCATGATTTCCGTTATTCAAATTAAAAATATTCTCTTTAAAAATATAGATATAATACTATAAAAGTAAAAAATATAAAGTTATTGGAATTTATATAAGCCTATTTCACTTGAGTCGAGCTTTATACAAATAATATCATTTAATATAAACAAATGGATAATGCTACATATAGTCGTGGAGTGCATAAATGTCGCGCAGTCGTTTTGAAAAAAAATAAGATCTACTGTTAAAATTTTATTTTATTTTCTATGTGAATATCATATTTATTTACTTTCTTTAAAATAATTATATTGTATTTACATATTCATAACTATAACTATCATTTTCTAAACAAATTGAGTTAAACTCAAGTTTAACCAAACCAATATTAAGCCACTTGTTGAGCAACCTTAATTAATTTGGCCGTTGATCATTTATATATGCCATTACACCTTCAACACGTGTATTTTCTTTTTCAACCTTTCACTCATTCATTTGCCAGCTTTCTCCTTTTCTTTTTCAACCTTTCGATCTCTTTGATACCCAACGTCTTTTTTTTAGGTGGGATGAGAATGGAAAAATTAAAGAAAAAATTGACCACAAAGAATTAAAATTGTTTTAGATTTTAAAGGTAAAGATAAGCAATGATTTGGAAAAAAGGGGACATAATATTATATATATATATATATATATATATTTATAGTATGCACGAAATTATTTGGTGACATATATCTATGGTCAACTTAAAGGAAAATGCTATTTTGAGAATAAAAAATTGTATATCATTGCTATATTATAGAATGGACAAATTTGCATGTCTATTATCAGCGACTTTCTCCTACCTAAACACATGAATGCCCCTAAGTCACAACACGCTTTATTTAATGAGTAGTGCTAGGCTGTGTCGCTAAGTAATGACCGCTTTAGCACAAATTTGTCTTTTTCCTTTTTTTTTTTTTTTTATATATATATATTTTTAACACATTTAAATATTTATTTAAAAAAAATACATAAATAAATTAAAAGTCAATTTCTTAATCATTAAGTAAAAAAAATTAAAAAAAAATACATAAACAGTCAAAATGAGAGAACAAACTCAGACTACATACTAACATTTCTCTTATTTATTTCCTTCTGCGAATTCCAAGATACTTTTAGATTAATTAGCTAGAGAATCCCCCAAAGATACATTTATGCTCAAAATATGACCAAAAATATATATATAAAAAATCAAATCCAATTAAATAAAATAATTGTGATCAATTAAATTAATCAAAGTTTTAAAACAGTAGTAAATATCTATCAAGTACTGTTTATTTAATGTTAATTAAAAATACAAAAAATCTACTCAACCTCCTTCTATTCATACAACCTCCACACTCCACATTATTTTTAATTTTTATTATTTTTTTCTTTTATTAAATATTTATTATATAAATAATGAATAAAAAATTTAAAAAAATTTGAAAAGAATAAACTCAAAAAAAAAAATTTTAAAAAAATATTAAAAATTTAAAAAAATATAGAGTGTGGAGTGTGGTGGAGGTTGTGTAGCAAAACTCTTAAAAATAAGATACATATAGAGGGGTTATGATTTTCAACAATTTTCTAGAGTTAATGTCGATAATGTTATTTAAAAAAAAATGTTAACTATACTTAAAAAAAATTTATAAAATATTTTATTCTCTACGTATCAGTTATTGATATGTTGAAAATTATAAAATTTGAATTTAAAAAAAAAACTAAAAAAATTAATTTTTTTAAATTTTTTTATAAATAAAATTATAAGTAAATGTAGCATTACTATTAATATATATATATATATATATATATAAATGAACTAAAATGCTGATCTAAAATTCTTTAAGCCCAAAGCCCAAAAGTAGTGGGAAGGGAAGAAGGGAGAATAACAACATATCCAACTTCCAATGTATGACAATGCAAGAATGAAAATCTCGAACCAAAAAAAAGGGGAGAAAAGAATGAATGAAAAAAATAATAATAATAATAATAAAGGGTAGAAGCGGAAAATACAAGAGAGGGAGTTCCTTTTTTTATAATTATTTTATTTTCTATCGTCTACTGTTTTAGCTAAGAAAAATGGAGTTCCTTTTCGAAAGTGTCACTTTTCATACTAATTGCATGAGAAATCTTTGCAAAGTCATTTCCAAAGATGTCTATCTCTGTGTCAATTTTCAATTAGCTAGAAGGAAAATTGTGGGGGCCATTTGATGGCAATTTTGCGTTGAGTAAAGTGAACTTCTAACTAATTTTTGGAAGGACGGAACAGAGAGAGAGAGTACTGGCCGACCTGAGACTATTTATTCTTCCATGCATTAATCCTATAGCTGTAATTCATTTCCCAAAAAACAAAATTGGAAGGGAAAGACCTGATCTTTTCACAGCAAAAAATAAAGTTTCTAATGCTCACTCTTTTATGATGGTGCACCTTGAAGAACTGATACAACCATGATGACCCATTTACAACTAATGCAAAACTCTATAAAACAAAATTATATATGAAAAATTTTAGATATAAATCTCACACTCTTCATATGACTTAAAAATATATAATCTTACTATTTTATCATTATATTTCATGAAATATAAAATATGAGAAAAAATAAATAAAATTATATATTTTTTAAATGATGTGCAGTTTCTATATAGCATAACTCATTATATATATATATAGTTCTTTTGAAAAAAAAAATAAACACGTCAAATATTAAAGCAAAAATTAAAAGTGATTTTTTAAAAAAATCATTGTTTTATTATGAAGTTGTATAAACGTTGTATACATTTTCTAAATTCCGGAAACACACATCCACCAATTATTGTTATGTCCTTAATTTATATTATTCACTTTGTTCCCTTAACGTGGTACCACAATATGGTGCCGCGTGGCTTATCAAAATTTTTTAAAAATTTATATTCAAAATAAAATGCCACCTAAAAACATAAAAAAATATGAAAACTAAAATTTTAGATTCCCTTTATCCTTCATGTTTGATTTTTAATTTTTTTAATAAACCATGTAGCATCATATTATAATATTGAAAAGACAAAATGAGTGATATAAATTAGGAAGACGGTAACATTTCTCATAACCTTAAAGCCTAATTGGCCATCTCATATGCAAGACAATTCTTTTAGCCATAAAAAGGAGGGAAAATAAAAAGTTTTAAATTAAAAGTTGCATTTGACTATCTTATTTGTTAAAAGTACAATTTCCAACCTCAAATTACTACCATCTTTTTCCATTTGAGCACAAATCATAAAAGCAATTCCAAATGCACCACAAACCATAATTTTTTTGGTAATTGGCACCTTGATCATAATCTAATTGCAAGATTATATCACTTATCTTATTTTTTTATAATTTAACAGTCGATCAGATATCTGATCTAGAATAATGATACACCTATAATTCTTTTATAATAAATTACAATGCATTTTACAAATAATCAATGCAACTATATATGAACTTCATTAAAAATACTTTTATTATTATAAAGCTAACCAATAAATAAAATAAAGTTAGTAAAATAGTTATAGAATAGTGATAAGTTTATCATTTTCCTCTAAAATATATTTTCTCCTTGTATTATCCACGTCAAAAATAATATCAGATGGGTTATTATAAATTAGTTTTACATGCATGGTATTCAGCTGAATTGTCTGTACTGTTTAGTCAACTTAGGGAAGATTAATGGAATTATTACAGATTTTTTTAAACACGGTTGCGTTACATAACACGTTTCTTCCTCTCCAAACACCAGTATTTAGGGCCTCTGCGTTCCTCTTTGTGCCTTTTTCATTAATATCTGCAAACTTCCGTTTACAACTTTTTGGCTCCATGGCTTCCCTTCTTTTCCTCTCAATCCCTACTTTTTCTTTCCAACTCTCATAACCTTTTCCATAAGCTTTTTTCCTCTTAACCATATTCATTGTATTCAATTTCTTGGGGTGTTTTGTTTCTCTCTGTTAACGTGTCCTGATGATGAACCCAAGGAGTTGAGGCTGTTACTGAAACCGAGGCTGAATTCTGTACATCATTGGTTGTTTGTCAAATCCCTGGTTTTGAAACACGGGGTTTGAGAAAAGGAAAGCAATAGGGTTTTAGATTACCAGAAATGGAAAACTTTTCTTGGGTTTACAAGGAAGAAGATCAGATGGATTTGCCACCAGGATTCCGATTCCATCCAACTGATGAAGAGCTTATTACCCACTACTTGTTCAAGAGAGTTACTGAATCCAGCTTCTCTGCTAGTGCTATTGGAGAGGTGGATTTGAACAAGTCTGAGCCTTGGGAATTGCCATGTAAGTTTGCTTACACAAGTTTCCATCATTTTATATTTCTCTGATTTCCCATAATTATATTGGTTTGTTTGGATGAAGGGAAAGCGAAAATGGGTGAGAAAGAGTGGTATTTTTTCTGTGTGAGGGACAGAAAGTACCCAACTGGTTTGAGGACTAACAGGGCTACAGAAGCTGGTTATTGGAAAGCCACAGGGAAGGACAAGGAAATATACAGGGGGAGATCCCTGGTTGGGATGAAGAAAACCCTTGTTTTCTATAGGGGCAGAGCCCCTAAAGGAGAGAAAACCAACTGGGTCATGCATGAATACAGATTAGAGGGAAAATTCTCAGTCCACAACCTCCCCAAAACTGCAAAGGTAATATATAACTCTCTGATTTTTTACTCTCTTTTCTCTGGGATGCAGTTGGATTTGATGGAGTTTTGTTCTTGAATTGCAGAATGAATGGGTGCTTTGTAGGGTATTTCAAAAGAGTTCTGGGGGGAAGAAAATCCATATATCAGGGATAGTTAGATTGGGCTCTTTTGGCAGTGAATTGGGTCCTTCTGACCTTCCACCATTGACAGATTCTTCTGCAAATATTGGCAAGACAAAACCTTTTATTGAATCGGCTTACGTGCCCTGCTTCTCCAACCCCATTAGTGCTCAAAGAAACCAAGAAGGGATGGTTGATTCCTTCAATAACTCTCTCTATGGAGTTCCTTCAAATCCCACTGATATTCTTCCAAGAATCCCAGCTTCAAGTTCCTTCTATTCAACTCAAATTTCTACAATTCAAGGAAATCTGCAATTCCCAGGATGCGTTGGAATGCAAGACCCCTCAATTCTCTGGGCCTTGCATGGAAATCAGGGATCAAACTTGAGGCAGAGTTTCAAAACAGAAAGAGAGATTGTCGGTGTCTCACAGGAAACAGCTATGAATACTGATGTGATTGCCGAAATTTCTTCCCTCGTATCAAATCTTGAAATGGATAGGAGGTCATTTCAGGAGGCCCCATCTACCTCAGCTGGGCCACTAGACCTTGACAATTTTTGGAATTATTGAAAACTTGATGTTAAGGTAATAGAAGAAGAGGAAGAGCAGGTGAATCTGTGTACATATATTTAAATAAAAAAAAAAAGAGAGCAAATGCTAAGCAAATATAATGCAATGTAAGAAATTATATGATCTACTTTCTTTGTGGATTTGTTAAAAGTTTGTTTATTTTTTTTGTTTTGGTTGGCATCATTGTAGTCAATTTGCTTGTATACAAAATGAGTGACATAAGAGAATGAGATTCTGCTGTTGGACATGTAATCTTATTTTTGTATAATCTACTGAAAAAATATACAAGAAAATAAAATAAATTATATTGCATTTGCATTCAGTCAAGTGGACATATTATGCTTACATCACAGAGGTCACGAGTTCCATTCAGAGAATGTTTCTGAAAAATTCCCTGTTGTGGTGACGCGCTGATCTCTCTCTCTCTCTCATCCTCTTGCAGGCACCACGCGCACACTGCCATAGACACTCAAATATTGTTTATCCTTGATGGATAGAGTCAGAGATTCATTAATTGATAAAATGACAGCTCTGTTTATCCATGTTTGAGTTCCATATATCTTCATACATGCTTCTCGCCTTGCAGATATGATGTAAAAATTTGTACGAAGATGGAAAAGAGATCAGAGGTTTATTTGCTAATATGGTACCGTGCTAGCTTAGCAAAGAGTTTAAGCGGTCACTGTAGTTTATGAGAATAAATGAGTACATGTAACGATGGAATTAAAACTTAGGCTTAATGGTATTGAGAATAAGTATTCTCATAATACTTTATTATTATTTATTATTTTATTATTATTTTTTACCTATTTTTTATTACTATTTAATATTTTATCATTATTTTTTTATTATTATTTATAGAATACCTGAAAATATATTACTATTTAAACGCAACTTAATCACATCTGAACTTATACTCTAAATAATGGTTATTACAAAAAATGGTATTAGAGTCCTCAATAAAACAAAATAAAAATGTATAACGTGAATCATACAACCTTGAGAACTTGAAAAGAATGTCTGAGATTTAAGTAGGAATTTGTAGTATTCAAGTTGAGTATAGATAGGGTCTTTAATTGAGATCTATATTGTTTGGAATGGAGAAGTTCTGAAAATGTATAATGATTCTAAGGAAATATGTAATTATACGTTGTTATTATTTGAAGAGAAATACTTTAGCCACAAAAATAATCACACAAACTGATATGATTTTATGTGGTTCGTCAGATTATAAAAATATTTTTATTGTATAATAAATTTAACAGATCATATGAATCCACGTCAATTTGTTAGATTATTTTTATATAATCTTTTTATGACTGTAACAGTTCTTTTGTGACAAAAATTAGGTCATTATTATTTTCCTTGTCCACTTCATTCAACTCGAATTGTAGGCTATGATCTGTATAGCATGATATGAGAATTATATATAACATAACCCGATATTTTACTGTTTATTTTCGTGAAAACCAAGTGGTGCTTTTGTTCCTTGTACATGATCCAATTTGTCGTCCTCGAACAATTTAAGTCCCGCACGAAACGCTCCTAAAATACATGGAAATGGAGAATATTTGTCGACAACAAACTTTGGTTGCTTTATCCTTTTTAATTTTGACAGCGAATTTATATTATAAAAAGAAATACTCCCAATTATCTTCTCCCTTGAAGCATTCCACCAACCAAATTACCAATATCAAGTTAGTCTCAATTAAGCAAAGTTTCCTTTTTTAAAAAGAGAGCTGAGAATTTCTCGTGAGTTCACCTATTTTAATATTAAATAATTTTACATATAATCGTAAAGTATGTAACTATCGCGTAATCATTTTAAAAAAAAGTGAGATTTACTATTAAAAATTTAATTTTTATTTTATGTAGGTCTCATATTTTATTCATTTTTTTAAAAATAATTAACGATAGTTACACAATTCACAGTTATAAATATATTTTCTCTTTAATATTATTGTCGTCTAAATACGTTTGATTGCGGAATTATGATAAGATCAGATCTATTAGGTTGTGTTTGGATGTTGAAATGAATTGAGTTGAATTGAGTTGAGATGATAAAATATTATTAGAATATTATTTTTTTAATATTATTATTATTTTAAAATTTGAAAAAGTTGAATTGTTTATTATATTTTATGTTAGAATTTAAAAAAATTGTAATGATGAATTGAGATTAGTTGAGAGGAGTTATTATATTTTAGTGTCGGTATGATCGCATGATATTAAAAAAAGCTTCTTACCTATACTGTCTTTGGTCAAAGTTGCATAATAGTTGCCATCACCTTATTATGAATTCTAGCTTTCAAAATTCTGAATTTGTAAATGGTATTAAGAGATCACACGCTAATTGTGTAGATATCTAAAAAGTAAGATGCATTAAATAAAAGTTTAGATAAATTACAAAACCTCAATAAAACTAACACTAAAATCTCAAAAACACCCCCAAGTTTTAATGACTCATCACAACTCACCCCAATTATCTTGATGTGGTGAGTAAGATCGGAGTATTAAATATGAGAAAAAAATAATGATATTACGTACTCTATTTATAGTGAAAATAGCATATGTCTCTAAAAAAAAAAATAAATCAATAAAAAATAGAAAATAAGATAATGTTATTATAATTTATAACATAAAATTTTAATTTTAAACATGAAAATTTATTTGATCATACGTTTTAAATATAAAATATATATATTAATAACATTTTATGGCCTAATAAATTCTCAACATATTCTTTTTGATAAATACATTAGTAATACTAATATATATTAGTATATTAATTACATTTCACTTTAATTAATTAGTATACATTAGTATACTAATGTATATTAATATATTAATTACATTTAAGTTATAATGTTGATACTATCAAAATCAAAAAATCGGACCGAATCGAACTAGAACCTGTAAAACCGGAAGAATCGGTTTAGGAGGGTAACTGGTGCGTAATCGATTTTCGAAAATATAAAATCAATGCATACTAGTTCAATCCTAAATTTTATCCAAAACCAAACTGGACCGGTTATACCTTTATCTCTACCGCATATTTGAGTAATGAGATCAAATAAAATTTTTTATAAATAATAGTGAATTTGTTTGAATTAAAATGTTTTATTGAATTTTTTTTTAAAAAAAATTTGAATAAAAATATTATAGAGTCAAAAAAGTATTTTTAATATTATTTTTGTTTTAAAATTAGAAAAAGTTGTATTGTTTCTTTTTATTTGAAAGTTTAAAAAAATTATAATGATTAAACAATGATTAGATAAAAAAGTTAAAAATTAAAAAATAATTTATATTTGAAGAGAAAATTAAGAAAGGTTTTGACATGCAAATTTTATCTCATCTAAGCTCCCAAACAACTAAGCTCATCTCAGCTCATCTCAACTCATCTCACTACTATTTATTACTATTCAGCAACTTTAACTCACAAATCTCACTACTATTCACAACTCATCTCATTACTATTCATTACTATTCAGTAACTTTAACTCATAAATCTCACTACTATTCACAACTCATCTCATTACTATTCACAATCTATCTCAACTCATCTCAAGTCATCTTCAAATCCAAACGTCTCCTAAATCTAAAATTTATCAATCACACATGATCAGACAACAATAGAAGGAATTGGTATTTAGTAAAAGGTGTGTAATCACGGTTTTGACCAATTAAACATGTATTTCAAACACCCGTGTATAGATACATATATACATACATACATTTTTATATATATATATATATGATATATAAAAAAAAATTTCTCATCAATCACTATTTATTATTCTACATTTTCTTTTATAAAACAATATAGATATATAGTATAAAAATAAATAATGACTAAAGCATAATATTTCTCGTACTCACGTATGTACTCTAACGTTACATTTTTTCCTCCCCACTTGCTGATACTGTCTTTGGATATGAGTTTATCATTATTTTCATTGTTTTGTCTCTCTTCGAAGAATGTATTAACAATAAGAAAGTTTTTACTTATTATCCTCATATACAAAACATACATAATTTATTTAATTAGGATTGAGAAAAGTTGAAAAAAAAAAATGAAGGATATTTATGTCATTTCCGACGATGGAGGGCCCACCCTCACCTGATCGTGGTAGAGGTCCCACATCGATGAGGTAAGAGGTAGGACCTGGATGAGTTTGGGGTTAGGCCCTTTCTAACGGTTCACATGTAAGCAGATGGGGTCCACCGTTGGGATTAGGCTTTCTCAGGCGTCATGATTTTTGTGTTTTTAATTAGGATTGTCTGGCCGTCTTCTTCTCGCCACGTGTCCTTGACGTATGTGTCCCAAATCCCATCTATCTCCCCGTGTCGGTAGAAAGCAAGCCGTACAGCCACATAAAATTTTAATAACAATTCATTAAAAAAATAATATAACATGTATTAGATTTTTATAATTAATTTTTACAAGATTTATTTGTATTATATAATTTGTCAAAAAATACAAATACGAACTCAGTCCCTAAAAAAAACCTATTTTATTTTCAATTTAATCTCAAATACACGTGTTGTTATGCCATCATGCATATATAAAATTAGACTCGTTTATTTTTACAAATAAAATTTAAATAAAATGAGATGAAAATTAAAAATTAAATAAAATATTATTAAAATATATTTTTATAATATTATTTTTATTTCATAATTTAAAAAAATTAAATTATTTATTTTATTTTATGTAAAAATTTTAAAAAATTATAATGATTAAATGAGATGAGATGAAAAATTTTATAAAAATAAACGAAACATAAAAGCTTATGACCCATTTATTGAACAAAATATGATGTTTAATGACACGTTTTGTTAGTATGAAAAATTATTATGTTCTAATTTTTTATCAGTTGGTTCGTTTCTATGTTGCGTATAAGTCAATTTAATTGAATTTTTATGTTTCATATACTAACCACCTCATAGTTTTTGCTTGCGCGGTTGCGTCTCATTTGCAATGAAAGATACATAATTAAAATGTCACCCATGCATCTACATGATTATTATTATTATGAATTTGATTAAGAAATGTTACATGTCCCCCCAAGTGTTTTAAGATGGGGCCTATTGGTATTAGAGTTTCACATAGCACCAGTTGTTTTTCTCCTTTTGTGTTTGGATGGTAAGAGTATTTTAAGTATTATTAGAATATTTTATTATTATTTAATATTTTATTATTATTATTTAATATTTTATTATTATTATTTATCCATTACGATGAAACCATTATTAGGTGTACCCTATGATTGCATGATATGAAACTCCTAGCCTCGAAAAATGGTAAAGTTTTGGGTAAAAGAGAAATTATTTTCTTCAATATAATAATAATAATGTGTAATGTACGATTTTAATATTTCCTTAAATAGATATGGTGGGGTCAAGCTTATCCCCTTTTCCTTATTATTTAAAGTTAATTTTGTTCCTCTAAATCCTCGCGGAAGAGCGTTAAAAAAAAATAAATAAATAAAAAATTAAGACATAATAATGAGATGAAATAAAAATTTTATAAATATTTATAAAATAGTTTAAGTTAATATATTTATTAAATTTTAAAAAATGAGAAGATAAAATTGAATAAAAATATTATTTGAATATATATTTTTTAAAATTTGAAAAAATATATTATTTTTTGTATTTATTTTTTAAATTTAAAAAATTTGTACTAATTAGATAAAAAAATTTAAAATTTAAAATTAAAAAGTATATTATGTTTTAATGAAATCATCACATCTAAGTTCTCAAACAAGTCCTAAACTAAAACCTCTTATCATTTTTTTTTCCTTATAATTGATGCATATCAGTGATTAACCTTTGCGTTTAGTACAAAAGCTTTGCTGAATATATGAAACCTCATTACTTGAGGATTCTGCTTAGTAATCGTCTATTTTCAAACTTAGATTCTGTTGAAGTTGAAATGTGAAAAAGAAAGTCCATCTTTGTCAATACAGATACTAAATATTTAGGTAAGGTTTCCAACTTCCAAGTACAAAATACAGACAAACCAATGAATGTGACTATAATAAGATTGATAATAAGCAGATATTATGTTAGTTTCTACTGACAATGTTTTTGGGTTTCTGGGGCGACAAAAATAATTTGGTTGGTTAATAAGAGGACGACGAATTTGAGCAAGCAACCCTTTTTGCTAGCCATTGCTCATTTGCTCTACATAGGCAAACCCTTAACAATTGTCATTCTCTTTATCAGAATTTGAATTCAGGATTTTTATTTTAAAAGTATGAAATCACTATTTATCTAAAAAATTTAAGTAGATAGGAAGATGTAGATTTAATTATTTATGTTTGTCTTAATATATCGTAAATATTTCATTTTTCATTGAATATGACTTCGACTCCAACTTGCTCTTATTCTACTTCATCTTTTCCTCCAGCTTATCTATACGAGTTCCATCTGATTTACTCTCATCTCATCAATCTCAACAGTCACTGTAATTATTCAGGTCAACTTCAATCAGACCTCGACTATAGCTCTACCTCTATAAGGATTGGGGTTCACTACAAGAAATTTGATTTTTATGGTCAAATTAAATTTTGTGCCTAAAAGTAGTTATTTGAGACGAAAATCATATTTCGTCCCAAAACATGGAAGCAATTTTTTACGCATTTGAACAGATAAATATCTGTTTGAATTAGAATTTCTGGGACGAAATATAGCATCTAAAAAAAAAAAAACCGTTCGAACATTCCCAAACTGGTTCAAACAATATGGTATTTCACATTTGAATGTTGATATAACTGTTTGAATAATAGTTGTGGTGGGAAATTATACACAATTGTGGTGCCCCAAGTTAGAAATAGTTCAAATGTACGATTTTCGTTGAATGTAGTTCAAGACCATTTGATGGTATGGGATTTTCTATTAGAATGTAGATCCAATCATTTTCAAAAGATGAAAAATCTACCTATACGGATTAATTATTAATTATGCTAAATTAAAATGTATCATATATGCCGTCCTAGAAAATTTATATAATTAATTTCAAAATTAATTAACGGTTTTTTATGGTAAATAAGAATTTGCAATTAAAAAAAATTTCTTCTAGGGAATCACATTTTTTATATTTTCGAATGGTAAGTAAGATAAGAAAACTAAGTTTTGATAACAAATAAGGTAGCTATATATAAAAAATAAAAACGGTATAGTAATTAAAGTGACAACGTTCGATACAAAACAAAATGATTGATACAAAATAACACTACTGTGTAAGATTATCCAGGTCCTCCTGTATCACAATAATGTGTTCCTCAATCTCTTGCAGTCGAACCATGATGGGCACAGTGATCCTTCCACGATCTTCTTCATGTCCTGGATCAAAAGTGTGCGATGCTTCTCGAGCTGGGTCACATCTCGCTATTACTAGTCCTTGCAACCTCTGTATCAGCACCGACATCCGTAGAAGCTGGGTCGCGGGTGCCTTATCTGTGTTTGCCTCCGCTCTGTCATTAGCACATCAACCCTCGAACTAACTAGAGATCATCAATGCATACGGTAGACTACCTTTAGTTAAATATCGTGACTCAGATTGGATGCGGATGAGGAAGTATAGAGGTAGATCAATTGGCTCTCCTCATGCTTTCCATTCAATGTTGAAATCAGTCTTGTGTCTCCTCAGATCAATATTGTTTGAGGCAATCAAATTCAACATGCAAAAAAATGCTCGACAATCAACCTGTTTGATCACCTTGCTGCCATCATATGGAGGAGTTGAATCGTCATGCATCAACAGACGAATCTCATCATGCATTGGACCATTGTTTGCTGAAGCCTCATCCTCGATGGCATCTTCACCATCTATACCTGAAGTTAGTTGCTGTGCAGGCTATGAACCCACCACACGGGTGTGACGACCCCACTTGTTACTTTCATTACTTTTAGCCTTAGCCCAATTAGAAATTGGCCCAATAGGTTTGGTGAGGTGAGCATTTAGTGAGGGACACGAGCCCCATCCTATTGTTAGTGAATTAGGCACCCAAGCCCACAAAGAGACCCAAAGGACTAGTGACACTAGGCCACTAGAAGATTTAGGGTTTAGAAACCCTAATTAGGGTTTTGATAATGGATGAAGGTGCCAAAAAAGAGATATTGACCTTTAGATTCCCTAACCTCAATCATTTGTGACCTAGGGAAGGGTCATTTCGGTTGGATAGAGCAACTTGCCACTTGGCAAGCATGCATGGAAGCTTCTGGAGGAAGCAAAACACATGAAAGAAAGACAAGGCATTAGCTCACTTAGGGCACATGCCCAACTACCCTACAACATGGCCAACATGTAACCTTGTTATCAGGATTCGTTAAATTTGGACTTAAAGTTGGAAGAAAGAAAGAGAAAGGGTGGGTTTCGGTTACCCAAAAGCCACACGCCACCCATCACTAGCATTATTTTATTATAGTCTCTAGGAGGTTCAATGATGGGGAATTGAAAGAGGGGCATGGGGTCAATCAAAATCTAAAGACACAAGCCTCTAGGATAATTTTAGGGTTTTGGTTAAGGAAAAGAACACGCCTCACCCATTGAAGGACAATCTTCCTTTGCCAAGTGTCACACTACACAAGCCTTTAGAGTTTCTAGAAGAGGCAACAATGAGGAAGGTGAAGAGGTGGCTATGGGAAGGAACCCCATGCCACCCCCAAAGACTTCTAGAAGAATCTTGGAGTAAGAAGAGACAATAGGTTTTTCGGCTAGGGTAAAACACACACACATATGCCAAATGGCAACTATGCACATGCCTAGGGACAAGAAGGCTCTAGTATTGAGGAGACACATTTAGGGTTTTGGCCATAATAAATCTACACGTCCCTTTTTGTCCTTAGAGTGGGTTCATTGAACCTAGACCACAAAGGGGACAGACAAGGGCCATTTAGGGTTTTGGTTAGGGCGAATTATGCCATTTGTCATCCATGCTAGAGAAACATTTGGCATTTTCGAGAGGGCAATGATGAAGAGGAAGAAGGAAGATTTTGGCCAAGGGAGGAAGGGACATGCCACATGGCACCCATGCACAAGGACCCTTCGGTTTCCACAATCAGAGTAATGATAAGAGAGAGCCGCACGATAAGAACCACACGGTAAGAACCACCAAGCCTTCTACTACACTCACTTGTCCCAAGCACACATGCTCACAAGGATTTCCTTGGGTTGAAGAGGGTTCGGCTCGGGTGAGTATGACACCACCTTGTCTTGAGTCATGGAAAAATGAGAATATTTGGTTCTACCATGATGAGTCTTGCCAAGCATAAGAGTCTAGGGTTTTCCTCTCAACGAAGACTGAACCACCACTAGCAAAAACAACAGTGAAAGAACCTTTATAAGGTTGAGTGACACACGACCACCACTAGGAGTTCAAAGAAGGGTCTCCCTTCTAGTGATATTTTCGGCCATAAGAGTTGATGAGCACACACTACATGTACTCCTTACACACATCACACACACTAGTAACCTATTAGGGTTACGAAGATCGAACCATTGTGAAGGAAGTACAAACACCATTTGGCCTAGGGCATTCCCTCAAGGCCCAAATTCTTGAAGAAAAGTCACCAAGTAAGAGAAAGAAACCTTAGTACCGAATAGGGTGAACCCTAGAACACGACACACACACACACACACACACACACACACACACACACACACTTAGATTGAAGTGTCGTTGATTTTGTTAAGTCTAATGATTTGAACCTCACTTTCAGCTTGCTTGATCGTTGGCATTTTCTTTACTTCAGATATTTGTAAGTTAGCCTCTAACTTACTATTGGATAATATACTTATGTAGCATGTAAACTTTGCATTTTGTGATCAAATTGGATTATGCAATTGTTGCATGTCACATGCTTTGCTTTCGGCCTTGAACATACTTACCATGCTCAAATGTTGCTTATTGATTTAAATGAAATGTTTTGATTTCGAGTAATGTTGTATGCTTGGTTGAGCCTCCAAATGTTGTTTTCTAGCACAAGTATATTGCATGTTCTAATTCTTTCAATCCTTAAACGTGATGCACTTTGGATATATGGCACGTATATAGGAGTTTGTTGCATGAGAGTCACATGGTCACATGATATACACGTTTGGGTCATGCATTAAAGGAAAAAAAAGGTATTTTGTCACAAGTACATGTCATATGCATGTTGGGTTATGTACTTTTGAAAAGAAAGAAAAATATTTTGTCACGATCCCAAATGCTAGGATGGGGGAATATTCTAGTGGAATTTCTCTATCCACTCTAGAGTGCTTAAATTGGAGTAGTAACCCCTTGGTTGACCAAGAACAATCAACAAACTTCGAATGGGTTCTTTTAAAGGATTTAGGAGAAAAGTAGCACCTAACACTAGTGGATGCAACACATTGAAAATGCAGTGAAGGTGAATTGTGAATTGCCATATTATATGGACTTCGATGTACTCACACCCAATCATGAGAGTCTATGTGATGCTGTAACTAGGAGGGAGCCCACAGTTCGTAGCAGAGCCATGAGGTGTCCACTCACATTGTTACATGGATAAAATGGCTATAAGTGATTAACATGATTCAAAAATGGAACTTTTACATGGCTATTTTTGCATCTCTGATATGTGATCACGTGGTCAATGTTTTTGGAAAACAAGTACAAGAATGTAATGAGTCATTTGTCAAGTTCATGTCCATGCATTCATACTCATGATTTGCCTTTACGTGCTTATGTTATCTTCTTGTATGCTTTTAACTTGCAGCATCCTCAGCACATAGTTAACTTGCTGAGATTTCTAGAAATCTCACTATGGTAGTTTCCACTAACATTCCCTCCGGAATGGTAGAAGTTGTGACAAGATTAGAAGAGTACCATGGGGAAACACAAGCAGGAGGGGTCCCTAACAATTAAGGAGGCCCTCAAGAGCCCCAAGTGCTCTACTAAGCCGACAGTAGAGGAAAGGCTAGAGGCAGCTGATAAGTTCATTAGCGAAGTACTAAAACGTTTCGGGGACTTGCAAAAGATCATAGCGAAAGACAAGCCCAATTAGGAGGTGTTTTTGGGATTCCTATATAAACAATGTTTTGGATTCCTGGTGAACTAAGTACTAAGGGATGTGGTTTAAAACCCTTATTTTGTATTTTGGAAGTTTCTAAACAAGTATCTTGGGATTTTAATAGTTACTTTATTTGGTACCCTACATAAATTGTTCTATGTTTACGTAGACTTGAACATTTTTTCACTGTGATTATTGCATACTGCTAGTAACATGTTAGATGCATTGAAGGTTAACTATCATGAACGAGGGGTGTGTAGCTTTGAGTTATATGTCCCAACGCTTCAGACACCGTCCAATCCTAAGCAGGTTTAGGGGCGTCACAAATGGGGGATCCCTAGAAACTCAACGATACTGTCTGCTAAGATAGTAATACTGACTCCCTGAATAACGAATGAGAATGAGTCCTCATCAGCCCCCATCTCTGATATGGCCCGATAAAACTCATCGACCATATTAGAATAGGCCACCTCCTCTGCTCAGAGATCGGGCCCCATCCTTTATCGCTAATTATAGAAAATAGGCTTATTCCATCCCAGAAAAAATCACGAGTCTTCTAAAATGAAGTCCTACTCAATCAATATCGGTCTCCTCGTCTCACTAGCTTCACCGCCAGGCTGCCCCTCCCTCCCATGTTTTCTTCCTACATATGCTATTAATTCAATATTCATAAAACAAATAAACAATGAATATAAAGAAAATAGAAAGTTATAATTATGTTATACTAAGTACTATTTGAATAGAAAATATGCAGTTTGAACTAATAGTTAGCCTATTCGAACGATAAGTAAAACCATTCGAACAACTATGAGGTCCTATTCAAATGGTTTAAATTCATAACATAACATACTATATTAGTCTAAATTATAGGATTTTTTTTTCTTTTTTTTTTTAACAGTAGGATGGTACCCCAAATTTATTGATAACTCTCACTTATGGTGGTGGAAAACTGTGGTTGTGACCGGATACCTGGGGGCTACAAATAATAAAAAAGACCCAAACCTAGGTATAAAAAAAGAAAAAGAAAAAGAAAAAGAAAAAAAACTTAAATCATAGAATCACATTACAATATAAACTAAAGAAAAGCTCTACAATCAAAGCAAAAGGAACACACACAACCTGCAAAAACAAGGTTAGCACCTGCAAAAACAAAACAAAACAATACCAGCCAAAAATAAATTAAAAACATAAAATAGCAAGATGAATTAGCAGCAATGAAGTGAAGGATGACCCAGCTTGTCCAATCGAATTAATCCTCACAGCATCCTCAGCACTTCCCCAAAAGACTTGCCACTCCATGTGTTGACCCATCGCACCATACTTTGCAAGCCAATTTGCAGCTTTATTACCCTCTCTAAAGACATGTCGCACTGAGCAAACCATAGAATCCATAAGGGCAATAATTTCCTCCCAAAAGTCTTCCAGATACCATACCCCACATCTTCTTCTCTTCCACCACGACACCAGCACTTGAGAATCAAGTTCAATTTCCACAAAACCAATCCCCAGACTTTTACAAGCTTTAAGACCATGCAGAAGAGCTAATAACTCATCTCTATTATTCGAACCAATGTCTATTGGAGAAGCAAAAGCTTGAATCAAATTACCTTGATCATCTATGATAATACCACCCACCCCTGAAGGCCCAGGATTGTCATAACTTCTACCATTTGTATTTAACTTAAACCAACCTTGAGTGAGTTTAACTTAAACCAACCTTGAGTGAGTTTTTTCCATGTCACCAACTTAGGATTGCGCCTTGGCGGAACTAAAGGCAGAATGTAAAACCTGAGTATCTTGTCTAGAACATTTAGAAACCATGTGAATGTCTTGACAGATTGAACTAATCCAATGTTGAATGGATTGCCAAACCACACTAAAGGACTCTAGACGACCCTCCATGCAAGCGACACATCTTCAATGCCAAAGACGCCAAGAAAGAAAAGAAGGGAGAAGCCCCACAAGTATCCGCACTTGAGAAGAAGAAGATGCACATCTAAAGCACGCCTCCACCATCTCTTTTCAAGTGCCACCGATAGGTAAACCAAAGATAGTGCCATAGTATCGCCACACGATACCATCAAAGTCCCCTTTGAACAACATATGATTTTGGTCTTCATAGTTACCCTCATCACAACAATCACACCTAGAAGCAATCGGTTCACCAATTCGATGAAGAAGATCATCAACACTTAGAGCATTATTCCAAGCCTTCCACATAGAAACCGAAACCTTCAGAGGAAGCATATTATGCCACATCCAAACATGCCTTGCTATAGTAGAACCCTTTATACGGATACAATCCCAAGCTGACTTTATAGAAAAACAACCATTGTCATGCCTCGTCCAGATCAACACATTCGATCCCCCTTTACAAACAGATAATGCATCAATAATATCATCCACATTTTCATGCCCCACCAAACGAACCACCAAATCCACATCCCACGAATTAGATAGTTTACAATCCATAATTTTAAGCATAGGTCGACCCACTATCGGAAGATCATTAATTACAGGACCTGATCCCTCCATTTATCATACCAAAAGAAAAGATTACCTTCCCTAATATGCCACTTTGAATTATTCAAGACCAACATAATACTTTTAACAATCATCTTACAAAATCTCGTACCTTTGTTCAGATCAATGAGAGTCAAAGGTTTAGAACCCACATATTTTCCTTTAAAGAACTGAGCCCAAAGAGAATTACCTTGGATTAAATTCCAAGCGAACCTCATATGCAAAGCCTTTTGCATATCATCCAGGTTACGTAAACCCAATCCTCCTTCGTCCATTGGTTTACACATTTTGTGCCAAGCCACCCATTTTTTCTTCCCTTTCCCATTAGCCTCGCCCCAAAAAAATGTACTCATCAATTGGTATAACTCTTTGATGCTAGATTGAGGGATTTGTAAAACAACAAAAAAATGCAAAGCCATACTAGAAAGCACATGCCGTAGTAAATTAAGACAACCTCCTAAAGACAGAAGCTTCATCTTCCAACCACAAATTTTATTCTGGACTTTGTTGACCATCGCTAGATAAACTTGCTTAAGTCTTCCCAAAATAATAGGCACCCCTAAATATTTAAAAGGAAAGAAACCTTTTGAAAGCCCAGTCATACGTTTAAGAGCTCTCTTACGACCCAAAGAAATTTTTTGAGAAAAAAACATTGCAGTTTTTTCTTTATTAATCCTTTGGCCTGGCCACTTCTCATATTTATCAAAAATAGATAAAAGCTCCTGAATTGATCTTGTACTACCATTGGTAAAGATCACCACATCATCAGCATACATAAGATGGGATATTTGAATCGTACCTCTGGCCTGTAAAAATTGACCAAGTTTTTTCTCCACAACACTATTCTTTAGAAGTCTAGAGAGTACCTCTTGAAGAATAATAAACATGTAAGGGGAGAGAGGATCCCCTTGGCACAAACCACGACCTCCTTGAAAAAAGCCTTTAGAGGTCCCTTTCATCATAACCGAATACCAAGGCGACAAGAAACAAGCCCAAAGTACATCACATACCTGAGGGGAAAAACTGAAACAACGAAGAACCTCCAACAAGAAATGCCAATCAATCGATCATACACTTTAGCCATGTCCACTTTAAGGATGATATTGCCACCATGAGACTTCTTATTAATAGAATAGACCATTTCCTGTGTAAGAGAAATATTTTCAAATATGCTGAGCCCAAGGATGAAGGCACCTTGCTCAAGAGAGATCATCTTTGGGAGGAGACTCGTAAGCCGATTAACGATAACTTTAGTAGATATTTTATAGAACACCATACAAAGACTTGTCAAAACCCGTAGGCACATCAACCTTCGAAATTAAGACAATGCATGAGGCCGAATAGAATCTTGGCAATTGCTTAGAGAGGAAAAATTCCAAAATTGCTTCCTAGACATCCACTTTTACTACCTCCCAGCAATTCTTGAAGAAACCTGCACCAAACCCATCAGGCCCCAGAGAACTATTTGTTGGAATAGAAGAAATAGCCGTATAGACTTCATCCACAGTAGGAGTGGAATAGATACAAGCATTCTCCTCGCCTGAAATAACGGGCGAGATCAAATAAGAAGGATCCGGAAGGTCTCTCGAAGGGTCCGCTTGAAGAAAACCAGATAA
Organism: Juglans regia; assembly: GCF_001411555.2. Taxonomy (NCBI): domain Eukaryota; kingdom Viridiplantae; phylum Streptophyta; class Magnoliopsida; order Fagales; family Juglandaceae; genus Juglans; species Juglans regia. Next base: position 6,305,403 of record NC_049909.1, on the reverse strand, counting down.
ATAATCCATGACTCCTTGATGTATGGCTTCCAGCGAATAAAAAACAACCCCATCCGCAACTCTCATATCCGAAATGCATTTCTATCACTTATTCGCCAAACATGCATGGAAAAAAGAGGAATTTTGATCCCCATCCACCTTCAATTTTAACTTAGCCATCTGCTCCAACCTAGTATCCTCCTTGCGCCTCCACGAAGACAGTTATGCAGTAGCCAATTGTAACTCCCTATTAGCATCTTCATCCCAACCCTATAGTAATCTGCTTTCAAGGCTCTCCACTTTCTCCTTAAGCTGATCAATCTTGGCCGTAGTCCTACCAAAAATCCCCTTATTCCATTCATGGAGGGCCACCCGGATTTATTTTAATTTATTAGCAAGCTTCCATAAACCCATACCTTCAGCTGGTACCATCCAAGCTCTTTGAACACAAGCCAAAAATTCAGGATGATCAACCCACATCTGCTGGAATCGAAATGGAGAAGGGCCATAAGAGAAAGGATCTTTGGTTAACTCAATGTGCATTGGGCAATTATCAGATGTCGATCTTGGTAAATATGAACAAATGTCGTTTCCAAATCTTGAAATTAAAGTGGCATTCGAAAACACACGATCAAGCCTCTCCATCTTCTGGCTAACCCACATTGACCATTGCATCAAGTAAACCTCCTACCCTTTGTTTTCATTTCAAGCAAGCCACCTTGATGAATCCAACTGTTGAACTCTTCCATAGCAACCCGAGGCCTAGGGCGACCACCCTTTCTTTCTTAGTTAGATTGAATAACATTGAAATCTCATGCAAATAGACAAGTTATAACATACTATATTATGTTATAAAATACTAGTAATAGTAATAGTTATATTATACTCTAATATACTATATATACAGTAGTTATAATATTTTATACTAGTTATCTTTATAACACCCTGCCTAAAAATCTTGTTAAGACTTAACCATTAGCTCCCATAATCTTGGTTAGCGAAAGATTGTCATTATTGTTGGGGAAATGTTTTTTTAGCATGAGAATCCCATTTTTTTTTTTTAGTTAGAATTATTGGAAGGGTTCTAGTATTATATTTTATTTTAGATTAATTGCCAAGAAGCCAATAGTGGATGACACTTGACATTATTATTGGGCTAAGCAAAAGGCTAAGTATGAATGGTTTTAGGTGTGAGCCCAAGAATGTTTAATTAAGGGCTCTCAATCACTAATGATGTGATAGACTAAGAATATGTGTCATAAGCCTAGACCCATTACGATTTAAGAAGTTGTAGGTCTCTCTGAGAGAGCCTTAGAAATTAGGCCCAAATGTGTAGAAGACATGAAGCCTTTGGGCCTAACTTGATGACAGTAAAGGCCTTTGGCCCAATCTTAGAAAGACATGTTATTTGGACCCAATCTTAATAGGCCTTTGAGGCCTTAGATGAGCCCTCAAATCTGGGCAAAAGGCCCACTCAATAGCCCACACCAAAAGCCCACAACCAAGAGACTTACGCAAGTGGCCCTAAAAGCCCATCAAGGCCCAAAAGCCTTGTCTTCTATTTTTACACTTCAAATTGAAGCCCACATACACCATACCATTAGTTTTCCTCAAGCCCAAGAAGTGTCACACACCCCTAAGATTCCCAGTCGACCATATTTAAACTTCTAACTTGAGTTAAGGGCATTAATCAACTTACACATGATTAGTGACCTCTATACCATGTTTTAAGTTTAATTTTTCTTCAAATTATATTCCACATTTTTTATATGAAATTTATTGATTTTATTATTGATATGCATTATTCTTAGACTAGTTTAGAAGTTTAATCTTGAACAAACACATGTCAATAGAAGCAAAGCCATGACAATGCCCAAATCACCATTATTCAGCACTTAGGTGCACCCTCATGTGCATTGCACCAAATTAGCACCTAGCCCATGCCATATACACCATTTTCTCAAGGAAAATTTCATCATTTACACCCCACCTTATCCCCAAAACAAAAACCACAAACCGATGGGCATCCACACTTGAAACACTCGGCAATCTCACTTCACCCCCTTCCTGAGCTGCACACACTTGAGCACTTGGTAGCCAATCCCTCCACCTTCCACCACCTGAAAAGGCCTTCAAAGAGTGTTATTATATCTGCACAAAACATCCATGGAGAAAGGAAAAGAAGGTGAGACAAGCATGGGATGAAAATTGGCCAGTTTTGAGACCCCAACCCAACGGCATCATGGCATGATCTCGTTGCATGTTTTTCATTTTTGTTTTTAACTTTTGCACCATGGTAGCACTTGCACCCACATAACACAATGTAGCACCTGAAAATGAAGAAATGATGGGGGGTTTGAACACTATTCACCTTCACAAGTGATTATACGAGCTGAAACTTGCATCACCACACTCCATCGCGCACTTCAACCAATCCCCAAGCCCTTCTTCATCCAAAGCCAATGCCCCCTCCCTTCTTGAAGCCTACAAATACATCCCCAAATTCCTCATTTATCCACACCTCTACTCCAAGCATTTGCTTGAGTTATTGAGAGCATTTCTCCCCCATAGTGTGCAAGAGAGTGAAACCGAGTACGAGTTTGAGTGTTATTTAAGTAAGTGTTCTTTCCTATCCTTTTGTTAAGTTTAGAATGATATGTTAGGTTTCAATTTATGGCATGAGAATGAGATTTGATTTAATTTAATTGAGGATTACCAAGCTAAGTTCAAAACCGGGTTAATTGGGAAATATGGAATGCATAAATTGTTTAAGTTGAATTTTTAGCTATGGCATGTATTAGTATAATGTTATATGATTCAAAGATGTCTTAGAATAAATTTTGAAGCTTTAATATCGAAGTTGGAAGGATGCCATAATAGGCTTAAATTCTATCTTGTGTTGATCATCAATCATGTTTTGGTTTTGCTTAAGTTTAAGTTTAATTCCTGAAGTTTTGATTAATTTACCTAAGCTTGATTATTGAGCAATTAGAAAAGCCTTGTGATTGGAATAAGAATGAAAATGCATGATTTAATTAGGTTCTAAATATTTCTTTGGTAAAGAAAGCTAGAAACATCATGCATGCTTAAATTGACGGTTTAGTGATGTTTAGGTCTTAAGCCATGTTTAAGTGTTGGGATGAACTTGTATGACCTGAGCCTAAGTTTTTAATTTGTTCCTAAGGTTATAATTACTATTGAAACTTAATGTATTTGAGTACACATACATCTATAGAGGTTGAATAGTTGAAATCACACTTAGGCCTTAATGAAATGCATGCCACGGGTTGGGTGTAATTGGCATAGTTGTACTTTTATTTTTAAAACTCTAAGGGCATAGATGGTTTTAGAACATAGAAAATATGGGGTTTGTGAAGTTTGGTAAATTTTGGGGCCAAAATGTAAATAGTAAAAATTTAGGGCTTAGTTGTAATTTTGAAAAGTTCAGGGGCAATTTTATAAACCACATTTTGAACCATTTTAATTATGAACATCTTCCTTAATGGTTCGAACCCTAATTTAGTATAACTTTGATTATAGCCGTTTCAATTTTCTAAACTTAGAAAATTTGTAAGTTGGCCTCTAGCTTATACTTTGATAAGTTATTTATGATTTATTGATAAATGCTACATTCATGTTATAATTGTCATCTTGAGCATGAAATATAGCATTGTGCATTTTATTAAATTCTTCAACATGACATGTGCATTTGTCTTTATCATTTGAACATTATGTGTGTGACGCCCCCAAATTCTGTTTGGGATCGGACGGACATATGAAGCGTCAGGACATGCAACACAAGGTTACCTGTCCCGTTTATGACATATAAGATGCAATGTTCCTAACATGCATATAGCATTATGCAATATTTGCAGCGGATAATTTCTTTTGAGCAATACTATGCACCAAACTTATAATATCCCAAATAGTTAAAACGTAATCCATGCATACTTAACAAAATAAACATCCACAATTACCGCACGGGTCTCAGGAGGCTGTAATCTCAAAACAATGGAGACCTAACTCCATAATTACAATCCCAAAGTATACTATTGGGCTAGTTTGTTGAGTAACTCGCGTAACTCGACTAACAATGCTAGAATACTATCCAAAGGCCTAATTATGGAGGCTGTAAGCTTCGTGTTGCGTCTACGGCGTCTAGTCAACCTCCTCCAGTTTGCTAGTGTCTGCTCCCTGCTCTGCTCCTGACATATCGCTTCTCATTCGTGGGGGATGGTAGTTGGAACTACCACGGTGAGATTTGATTATAAATCTCAGCAAGTTAATATGACACTTCTACACATGTTAATGATGCATGCATGACAGTAAAAGCATGAATGTTTAATCAAAGTCATAATTAAGCATAACATAACTTGACATACAACATGGCATAAATGACATAACTTGAACTGAAACTGAAACTGAAACTTAGCCCGACGTGACATGGCATGTACGTGAACTTAAAACATAATACAGACTTAAAACATAGCATGAACGTGAACATAGTTTGAACATGAACTTGAATATAACATAAATATGAACTTGAAACATAACGTGAACGTGAACATGAACATGACATAACATAAATGTGAACTTGAACATAACATGAACCTGAGCATAACATAACATCAATGTGAACTTGGAACATAACGTGAACGTGAACATGGCATAACATAAACGTGAATTTGAATATAACATGACGTGAACATGGCTTGAATGTGAAATACATGAACTTGAAATCTTATTCAATGGACTTAATTAATAAAGTGACCATACGAGTGCTACACGGGTCCCCTTGAGCCGTGTGTCCCTGCCGATTACCACATCACAACACATGTGTCTATATCAGCTGTGAGTGCGTTAATACGTACTTCATAGTTGTTGTGACCCCATGTATTTTACGTGTCACAATTGCTGTGTGACGCCCCCAAATTCCGCTTGAAATCGGACGGACATTTGAAGCGTCGAGACATGCAACACAAGGTTACCTGCCCCCGTTCATGACATATAAGATGCAATATTCCTAACATGCATCTAGCATTATGCAATATTCGCAGCGGATAATTTGTTTCTTCAGCAATACTATGCACCAAACTGAAATATCCCAAATACTTAAAACATACTTCATACATAATGACGTACTAAACAACTGAGATCACAATACTAGTCCAAAATGGTTGTGATCAAAAGAGTGTTGGAGATTGAACTCCACAAATACAAGTAGTAATGAGGTCACTACTGTACTACCATCTACGTCACACTATTGTTTAGTCGATCATTTCCAGTTGGTCGATTCTCGATTCTCCTTCAGATCCTGTAACAAAATCTACCATTCGGGGGGAATGGTAGTTGGGACTACCACAGTGAGATTTGATTACAAATCTCAGCAAGTTAACAAGAAACTTCCACACAGGTTAATGATGCATGCATAGCAGTAAAAACATGAATGCATAATCAAATCATAAGTAATCATAGCATAACTTGACATACAACATAACATAACTGGCATAACTTAAACTGAAACTGAAGCTTAGCATGAACGTGACTTGAAACATAACATGGACTTGAAACATAATATGAACGTGAACTTGAAACATAACATGGACTTGAAACATAGCATGAACGTGAACTTGGAACATAACTGGACTTGAAACATAACATGAACGTGAACATGCATAATTTGAACATGAACTTGAGCATGACATAACATAAATGTGAACTTGGAATATAATGTGAACGTGATCATAACATAACATGAACTTGAAACATATTCTTGTCTCATGAGATTACCATGATTGCATGAACGTAAACTTGAACATAAGATAACGTGAAACATGACTTGAACTTGGAATCTTATTCAATAGACTTAATCATTAACGTGACCATATGGGTGCTACACAGGTCCCCTTGAGCCGTGTGTCCCTGCCGATTACCGCATCACATCACAGGTTTCTATACCAGCTGTGAGTGCGTTAATACGTACTCCACAGTTGTTGTGGCCCCACGTATTCTACGTGTCACAATTGCTGTGTCTCACGTAGTGTATGCTCCACAGTTGTTGTGGCCCCATACTTCATGCTTCACAGTTGTTGTGGCCCCATGACTTATTTGTTTGTGCCACACTTGCTGTGGACACACGTAACATAATGTGTGGCACCATTGGCGTTAGTGCCTGGCGCGCTCCGGTGACCAGCTAATTAGGCCCCATACGCAACCTGTTGACTGTACTTCGTCAACCCAGGGAATTTCATACCTAGTTAGACACTCCAGCATGAACAAAGGAGTTTCACTAGGATATTACCCCATCCTAGCGCTTAGGGTCGTGATTGACATGAATAACTTAACTGGCATAAATGACATTTCGTAACGTGACATAAAAGACAGAAGTCCATAACGTGACATGAACGTAAAATGACAGACATGACATACTTGGAGACATAAATGTAACAGAGAACATTTAACATGACATACATGTAACATGCAACATTTCGTAACATGGCATACCATATAACAGACAACACTTCTTAACATGGCGTAACATGTGACAGTGAATATTACGTCACAAGAAATACAAGTAACAGATGGCATACTTAACTTAACATACTTGCAATGTATAGCAATACGTGACATAATATCTTGTGTAACAGATGAATAATTCATGACATAATAAATTCTGTGTAACAGATAAATAGGTAATGACTTGGCATGGCACATATGATAACATGCATGTATACAATTTAGTTCCCTTACTGATCACTCATACACATGAAACTGATAGTAAGTTAAAAGCTAACTTACCTCGATTTTCGAGCTCCGAGACAAAACTCAAGTGCGATCACGGGAAACTGAAAGTAGTGATTTCTAAAAATTAGAACTTAATCACTAACAATTAGGAATATGGAAAAATATCAACTTAGAGTAAAATTACCATTTTACCCTCTACATGTGGGAAAATGACCATTTTACCCCTAACTTAAGGATTTTGCATCCTAACTCCAAAAATCACCAAACTTTACATACCTTATGTAAATTTTGTCCTAAGCTCAAATATGAATTCAGAAAAATTTAAAACTAAACACAACCATCAAAACTCTATATGGCCGAAACTTACAGGCTATTTCCTATGCTTTTTGTTGTAATTCTTTCAAATCTCAAAACTCATGATTAAACCAAAATTTTTCTTCTACTATACTCATAACATATTCCTAAGAATAATCATGTTTTGAATCATGAACAAAAGTCATCAAAATCACCAAAACCATACTTGAACGTTTTGGTTTCTCTTCTAAGTTCAAAACAGAATTTTGTTTCCAACTTGTTTTGATCAACCTCTTGATCCATGACTTATAAAGATGTGATCTTCAAACCAAAACATCACATGGTTTAAAATGATGTTCTGAAACAGATCCAAGCTTCAAACTCAAGATCAAATGGGTAAATATCAACCAAAACATTAATTTAGCCAAGAACATCATCACTTTGGCCTAACCGAATATCTCCTTGCATAAAATTTCATATCTTCGAAACTAACATCAAATATCTTCAAAATAACATTCTAACATGTATATAAGAGGCTTAGGATCTTCCAATAAAAATATCAAAGCCATTGGAATAAGATTAAACCATAAAAGATTTAAACTTTCTCAAAACAGAAACTGTTTTGCCTCTTCCAGTTTCTAAGTTTCTAGACCTAAGAAAATATTTCACCAAAACTTTTAATCATGCAACAAATCCACAACCAATAATCTTATACACATGTTAACAGTACTCCATAAAAATTTCGGACCAAGATCTACTCATTTGCTTGGTCAAAAACTCCAAAATATAACACACTCTCCAGTTTATCGCCCAGAATGACCTTTTTGGGGTCTAAACAACTTTTTACCAATCAAATGATCTCCAAATGGAACTAATAAGGTATCCACGTAAACTAGACTCCAAAAGAAACAACTTTCATGAAGGAAGATTTGCGAGAAGAAACTTACAAAATCTTCGAAACAGGCATTCAAAAGAGATATGAAAAGCTGTCCGAGAGTGTCTTTTGTGTTTTATGAAGGAAAAATGTAAAGGAGAGCTGTTTTTCGTGGGAAGTGGACTGGAGAGCTTCTTACACAAGCTATGTAAAGTGACAGGACTGAAGGAATGGTTGAGTGTTGGCCTTTTCTTCTCATAAAAATCAGACCAAGATCTTTTCTCAAGGTGGAGTGTGAGAGTGAAAGAGTGAGATGGCCCTTTAGCTTTGTCTTTCAAGAACCTTCTAGGCCCTTCTTGTAAAGATCTGGCCAGCCAAGTGGGGGTACAAAACTTAGCCATGAAGCAATCCTATGGTGACCAAATTCGTGGGCCTTAAAGGGCCTAAACCGAATGGGCCTAAATTTTGGGGTTTAAAGAGGGTTTGGGTTGCTATCAAGCCCAAATCCAATATCACTTGGTCCAATCAATTTCTCAAGGTTAACAAGGTTAACAAGGTTGGATAATGATATTCTAACACAAATTTGAAGGATTAATAACATGTGGAAGTGATTTAATCAAGTGATTAAACACAATGCTATAAATCGGATTAGAAAATGTTTAGAGGCCAACTTTAGGGTTTTGGGGAAACCGTTTAGGGTTTCGATTTCAACCAAAAATTTTGGGCTTTTAATTGGATTCCCACCATTTAGGGTTTCACTAGGATTGAAAACCTCTTTGGTCTGGCACAATTTGGTTGAGTAGATGAAACAAGGTTTTGCTTAAGTGGCATGATCTCATACCTTGATTCCTTCAAATCCAACAAACATTCCTCATGGTGCCAGGTGTCTAATATTATTCACTAAGTGTGGCTAAGATCTTGCCAAGTGTCCAAATAAAACTTCTCCAATCTTATTTGGACATTCCACACTGTGATTTTGAAATACTGCAATTGGTGCACTTATCGAGATTACTATTCACTCTGAAAAAGTGAATCATAAACTTAACACTAAAAATTCCTAAATATTCATATTAACATACAGTGAAAATCTTTTACCGAAATTCAATCTCGAAGTGCCCCTAAAAATAATTTCACAATTTCCAACAGACGTTTCGTCCGGAATTATGAAAATATGCTATTGTGCCATAAAATCCTAAATAATCCACTGAGTCTAATGGCGTAGACCATAATGCATTCTGACACTTGTAACCACCTCAAATAAATAAAACTCATATTTCTAGCAGCATAGTGAGTGCTAACACTGACTATGTTGACAGACTAAAACCTATGTGATTGGTCGATTCGTAAAAACTTATGGGGCTTTCACGAGATTCCTAAAGTCAATAGAAATTCTACCAATGAATTTCTAGTGGGCTGTTATAGCTGTGTCTCACGTAGTGTATGCTCCATAGTTGTTGTGGCCCCATGAATTGTTTGTGCCACATTTGCTGTGGACACACGTAACATAAAGTGTGGCTCCATCAACGTTAGTGCCTGGCGCGCTCCGGTGACCAGTTAGTTAGGCCCTATTCGCAACCTGTTGATTGTACTTCGTCAACCCAGAGAATTTCATACCTATTTAGACACTCTAGCGTGAACAACGGAGTTCCACTAGGATATTACCCCATCCTAGCGTTTAGGGTCGTGATTAACATGAATAACTTAACTGGCATACATGACATCTCGTAACGTGACGGGACATGATCGTGACATAAAAGACAGAAGTCCTGACGTAGCGTAACGTGACATGAATGTGAAAGGACAGACACGACATACTTTGAGACATAAATGTAACAGAAAATATTTCATAACATGGCATACATGTAACATACAATATTTCGTGACATGACATAACATGTAACAGACAATATTTTGTAATATGGCATAACATGTGACAGTGAATATTATGTGACATGATATACATGTAACATATGGCATATGTAATGTGACATACTTGTAACAGATAGTAACATGTGATAGAATATATTGTGTAACAGATAAGATTTTCATGACAGAATAATTCGTGTAATAGATAAACATGTGATGACATGGCATATATAACAACATACGAACATAAACTGTAGTTCCCTTACACATCACACATACACAATAAACTGATAGTAAGTTAAGAGCTAACTTACCCCGATCATTGCGTTCTATGAGAATAAAGTGTGAAATACGAGGAACTGTAAGAGGGTATTCTAAAAGTTAGAAATTTAATTACTAACAATTAGAAAAAAAAAAAGGGACAACTTAAAGTAAAATGACCATTTTACCATCTACATGTGGGAAAATAACTATTCTACCCCTAACTTAAGGATTTCACATCCTAACTTCGAAAATTATCAAAATTTACATTCCTCATGTAAATTTTGTCCTAGACTCAAATATCAACTCAGAAAAAATTTAAAACCATTGACAACTATGGAAAACTCACAATGGCCGAAACATTCATAGGTCATTTCTCTTGATTTTGCTTTCAATTTCTTCCATCTTCAATACCTATGATTAAACCAAAACTTTGTAACAAGAATCTTCCTATCCTAAGTTTAAAAAATACACATAAAATATTCATTAAGAAAAGCTAATCATCAACACCAAACGTTTTGTAAAAAGATCCAAATTTTTTAATAAAAAGTAAACCCTTAAATCACAAGTTTTGACTTTAATAAAAACATCTCAAAGAATTTCAAAAAATTAAATCTTACTTCTAACACAATCATAACATCATCCTAAGATCAACCATGTTTTAAATCATAAAACAAAAGTCACCAAAATTACAAAACAACACTTGGAGTTTTTTTGGTTTTAAACTTAGTCCAAAAACATAAACTTTTCTCTCAACTAACTTTGATCAATTTCTTGGCTTAAAGCCATGTGATCTTCAAACTAAAACGTCTCATGGTTTAAAAATATATCCTAAAAAAGATCCAACCATCAAACTTAAAAGCACATGGCTAAAATTCAACAAAACGTGGATCTAACACAAAAACATAAAATCTTAGGCCAAACAGAAATCCTCTTGTATAGAAAATCATATCTTTAAAACTAATACTAAATATCTTCGAAATAACATCCTAAAATGTATGTAAGAGGCATAGGATCATCATATAAAAATATCAAAACCTTTAGAATAAGATTAAACATGAAATATTCAAACTTTTACAAAACAAAAATTATTTTTCCACTTCCAGTTTTCAAGTTTCTAAATCTAAGGAAATCTATCATCAAAAGCTTTATTCATGCAACAAAACCTCAAAGAAAATTTATAAACACATGCTAACAACACTCCATAAAAGTTTTGGACCAATATAAGTCCATTAGGTTGGTAAAAAATGCCAAAACATATCATACTCTCCAGTTTCACGCCCAGAATAACCTTTCTATGGTTAAAAATATTTTTCACCGACCAAATGAGCATGAAATGAGACTATTAACATATCCACGGAAACTAGACTCAAAGATGAACACCTTTTATGAGGAGTCACCGTGATAAAATACTTACAAAGGGTCGAAAATGGTCACGCAATACGACCCATAAATATGCTCGAGAGAGCTCTTTTGGGTTTCTCTCTAAGAACGAGGGAAATAAGTGATAAAATAGAGAGAAATGTGTCTTGCACAACTTTAGAATCCTGGAGGGGGAAGTTACGGGCTCAAAACCCTTGATTGGAGTTGGCTATGTGACATAAAGTGGAGAGTAATGAGGGCAAAGGATTGCCTGCAGCAGCTGTGAGAGATGGAGGTTGATGGAGTGGACTTATCCTTCACATCAAGGCACTAATGGGTGCAGCCAGTGGCAGTGAATGGTCTGCCATGTGGGGGAGGAAATTTCTTCAAGAAGCTTTGCCAAGGTGGCCAAATTCGTGGGCCTCAAACAAGTGGCTTCAATTTGGGGTTTAAAGGGGGTTTGGTTAGAGTTTGAGATGCTATCAAGCCTAAAACCAATTTTTCTTGGCCCAATCAAAATTTCAAGGTTTAAAAGGTTGGATAATGATGTCATAACAATGATTTAATGAATTAATAGCCTGTGAAAGTGATTTAATTAAGTGATTAAACATAATGCTAGAAATCAGATTAAAAAGGGTTTGGAGGTCAAATTTAGGGTTTGGGGAAACCGTTTAGGGTTTTGGTTTCAATCAAGGTTTTAGGATTTCAATTGGATTCCAACTATTTGGGGTTTTGCTAGGGTTGAAACCCTCTTTGGTCTGGCATAATTTGGTTGAACAGATGAAACACAGTTTTGCTTAGGTGGCATGATCTCACACCTTGACTTCCTTCACAAACCCATCTAATGATTGCTCTTTGTACTAAGTGTCTAATACTATTCACTATGTGTGGCTAATATCTTGCCAAGTGTCCAAATAAAACTTCTCTAACCTAACTTGGACATTCCACACTGTGATTTTGAAAACACTGCACTGGGTGCGCTTATTGAGGTTATTATTCACTCCAAAGAAATGCATAATGTAACGCCCCGACCCCGAGGGTCCGGAGAGTTAACTCATAACACCTGATAAACAACTCTAACAAGGCTAGAGTACTTCCAAATTCAAGAATATATCCATTTTACCAAACCTCAAATCGAACGTAAATACTTCAATTAAATAAATTAAATAAACTCATTTATCCAATATTCAATCCAACAACCCAAATAAAATCAACTCTTCTTCATGTCTCAAATAACAACTAGGAATAATAAAATATTAACATAGTCTCCATAAACCGTCTAAATCCATTGAAGTAAACTTAAGAAAGATAAATAACCTCTAACACCAACACTAATATCATGAGATACCCAACAATAAATCAATGCTAATCTTTTCCATAGACTTTAATACTGATCCTCAGCCGAACCATCAATGTCATCTGAAATATTATGGAGATAAGGGGGGTGAGTTATCAACAACTCAGTAAGCAGAGAACATATACCAGTGTATAAACATGAGCATTTACAGAAATCAGAATGCAGAACAAAACATTTTCATTTTCAGAGTGCGGAAGCAGAACATGTTATTAAAATATCAGAGTGAAGATTTAGAAATAATTTCATTCAAAATATTCTTTGGCATAGCATAAATGATCATCGTCATCATCAAAACATCATATCAGAACAGAGGCCATGTATAACCCCCGTGGTAGGGTTGTGCATCTGCGGATAGCCAAGCAGAACATAAAACACTCTGTCACCAAGGTGTGCACTCAAAACAGAGACCACTACTATAACCCGTGGCAGGGCCGTATCCACTATTATTACCCGTGGTTGGGCCGTATCCACTATTATAACCCGTGGTTGGGCCGTATCCACTATTATAACCCGTGGTTGGGCCGTATCCACTATTATTACCCGTGGTTGGGCCGTATGCCACTATTATCACCCGTGGCAGGGCCGTAACTAAACAGAACAGAAACAGAATCAAATTCAGAATCAGAGAGTCATGCCAAAGGTTTTCAGAAATCACGTCTTTTCCAAACAATGTACTGAACAAAATTTTTCGGAACAGAACAAAATCATATCACCACATAATTTATGCACAAATTTCATATTCGCTCTCATTTTCAAAGTTCAGAAATAAAATATCAAAAATAAGCTCATGTTTACACCAGTCATGACAGAAAATACGTTATTCTTAAACAGAATCTCATGAGTAATGCAGAACAAATATCTGAGGTTGTTTTCAAATTTCTTTTCATAGCAGAACATGCACATTTTCCAAAAAGGACCTCAGTTCATTTTATTTAATGCAAAGTCTAGCATAGGAACCCCGCTTACCTGAACTTATTAGCTTTTTCGAAATTCCTCAAAACGTCGGACAATAATTAATCGTCACCTATAAAATAATCAAGTAATTCCCGTAAATTCTCAATCAATCACGTATTTCGTATTTGAACCTAAGAACCTATTTAAATCCTCAAAACCTAGAATTCTAAAAATTTCCTATAATACCACCATTATCTAAAAACACCAATAATGTTTACTCTTAAAATAAACCTTTACTTAATAACATAAAAAAAAAAATACTTAAGTGATTTACTTTAATCATAAATAAAATGTTCAAAATACACTTTCAATAAAATAATCGTTGCACATAGTATAATTTTAAAAAAAACTATATAAACTCAGTACAATATCCTATACATCCCACAAAGGGTAAAAAAAGTAATTATCAGACAAAAATATTTCCTAAACTACGGAAAGTCTACGGAACAACCATACAAGCCAAGCAACGTGACCATGCCGCGCGGTTGAAGAGTAACGGAGGACCTACCGAGAGGAGTGGAGCTGCGACGGAGCTGGGCGGGTGCGCTAGTGGTGGTGGGTACTGCGGCGGTGCACTGGAAGAGAGAGAGAGAGAGCTGAAACCGAGAGAGAGACGGTGAGAGAAAGAGGGAGAGACCGAGAGAATGGAGACACCAACAAGAAATGGCGTGAGCTTACCGGGGAAACAAAGGCTGCGTGCGGCGGACAGGGGTGCTGAGACGTCCTCCTCGGCAGTTTCTGTGTGGGCACAGCGCGGAAGAGCTTCGGTGGAGGATGCTTTCAGCGGCTCAAGGTGGCTGGAAATGCTCTGTTTTTGGATAACAAAACAGAGCAGTCCGATGCTTGCTGTAGAGGCTACGGGAACACTAGGCGACAGCTTCGCGTGATAGGGCAGTGGGCACGGTGGTTTCGTGCAGGTTTACGGCGGCTTAAGGAGGTATGGACCCGGCGGCTGCGGTGGCTTCCCGCGGTATGCAACTCGGTGCACGGTAGGCTGAAGGCAGAGGCTTTTCTGTTAACTGGCGTGGTGCTCTCCGAAAGGGTGAGGACAGGCTGCGGTGATGCTGGGACGGCGTCGCGGTACGCGGATAAACTTTGGGGTGCTGCACGACTCGGGGTGCGAGGAACCGAGGGGATGGAGGCTGAGGAGGAAAAACTGGGCTATGGTTCGGCGTGGGAAGGCAGCGGCGCGAGCCTTCTTCGTATGAAAATAAGTAGATGATTGAACATGAAAAGAAAACCCTAGATGAAAACCAACCGAACGCGGGACGTGCAAGAGGGACGTGTGTGTGCAAGCATGCCGTGAACGAAAACGTGCGTATGCATGCTGTGCGACGGAAAAATAAATATAAGCCGTGCGAAAAAAAAATAATATAAACGGAAAGAGACGGAAACGAAAAAAATAAACAAAACAAGCGGGGAAAAAAAAATAATAATAAAAATAATAATAAATAAACGGCATAGATCTCCAAATAAATTAAAACAAAAAATCACAGTCCATCTGTACAAATTTTGGGTCTGGGTGTTACATTCTCCCCCCCTTAAGAAAAATTTCGTCCTCGAAATTTGCTAGTATCACAAACAAGGCCTAAATATTTATCCGCTACAATAATTTCATGCCTAACCCATTCGTTAATCATAATGTCAAACCTAATTAATATTCCGCAATTGTCGAACCTAATATTTCAAATTCTAACCCTCCCATATTGTCGATCGTATTCTCCCATAATTTCTCTAGCCATACACATTCACACACACTATCTTATCAAATTTAGAATATAAACCTCCATAATGCAATTGAAAACAACTAATAAATTCCAAAATCTCCACCTAATATACAACCTCAAAAAATAACGAAAAACACTCTCAAACTATTATATCATTACAACCACGCTTCCGCTGTTCACTCTAACAACTTCTAGTCCTAAAACATTGAATCCCAAACACATACGTCGGAAAAGAACTAATCTCCACATAATCAGTCTTTACCAGCTAAGCCTCACAAATAACCAAAAGAGAACTCCCAAAATAATATTTAAATCTTCAAATAATAGTACAATCAAATGCTCAAAAAAAATTTAAGTCCTAGGTAACTCAAGTCACGAATTCCCGAATCCCTAGAAAATCTACTTCCAACCATAAATTTTTCCTAGACTTTTCACTTCCAAAACACATACTAACTCATCAAACACCAAAAGCTAGTGCCTCGAAGATATAAAATATTGGGTCTAATCCCTTTGAAAACCTTTCCAACCAACCACCATATTCTAAACTACACAACTAGGAAAGTTTCATGCCATCATAAGATTAATCCCAACTCAACTAAAACAAAAGCTTTCAAGGAGAAGAAATAGTGGGGTACCTGTGATCACATTGTTATCGTCCTCAACATCTTCAGCTGCCAATGCAAACACTCGGGCTGGTCCCATTCTACGCTGATTGTTTCCCTGAGTCGTCTGACGGGGACCTGGAGGTGTGTTGGTCTTATTCTTGTCGTCTGACAGTAATGGGCATTCTCTGATGAAATGGCCATTCTTTCCACATCGGAAACATGACCCATTTTCCTTTCTACACTCCCCAGTGTGTACGTGGTTACAAAACTTGCAGGGGTTATTTGATTGATAACCCTGCATTTGCCTTTGTCCCAAGCTGTTTCCATCATTTCTCTTCTTCCATGGCCCTTGATCCATACTAGAGGATCCATGTGGAGTAGCTCTCTTTCTCTGTTCTTGCAATTCAGCACCCCTCTTAAGATTCTGTTCCGCTAGCATCGCCTTGTGTACTAATTCTGAAAAATTCTGAATCTGCAAGATCATCACCCGCTCATAAATCCTGTAGTTCAAGCCTTCTTCAAACTTCCTAGTCTTTTTCTCCTCATCGGGAATCAAGTATGCGGCGAAACGTGATAATTCCGCAAACCTTGCAGCATACTGGCGCACAGTCATGGTCCCTTGCACCAAGTTGGTGAACTCTCGGGCTCTAGCATCCCTATCTGCCTTAGGGAAAAATCGATCGAAGAAACTCTGCTTGAATTGAGCCCAAACAATTACTCCAATCCCCTCAGCTTCCCTGATAACTTTCTCAGAATTCCACCATCTCTTTGCTTCTCCAGATAGTTTAAAGGCTGCGAACTTGACTTTTTGCTGATCGGTACACTCCAAAACACCAAATATTTCTTCAATGTCTTGTATCCAATCTTCCGCAGCATTCGCATTGCCTCTTCCATCAAAGGTGGGAGGATGCGTTCGATTAAATTGTTCGAACGTGCAACCCCCACCAATGTCGTCTTCATTCAAATCTTCAAGAGTTCGAACTCTACGACGAGCAGCCATCCTGAAAGTCTACACTCGGTGAAACGTTCTAAAATAAAAGAAAACGAATATACAAGGTAAATAAAAATAAATAAGAGGATAAATAAAATATGCATATAAACACATATACATATATATGTCTATATAAATCAGATAACTATGCAAATTTGACATCACTTAATACACACGTATATCACTAAAATCTATAACCTCAAAGTTCCAAATTCAATTTCTAACATCAGCCAAATTTAAAACCTCAAATCCCATCAAAATCAATCTTAAGGT
The DNA here is from genome assembly GCF_001411555.2 of Juglans regia. Taxonomy (NCBI): domain Eukaryota; kingdom Viridiplantae; phylum Streptophyta; class Magnoliopsida; order Fagales; family Juglandaceae; genus Juglans; species Juglans regia. The sequence continues at coordinate 6,288,116 of NC_049909.1, read as the reverse complement.
TCTTGGAACTCAAACTTAAATATCTACATGGCTATCCTTAAAAACCTCCAATTCCTATATTGAAATTTCCACATCTTATGAACCCACAGATATCTAAACCTCCAAGGTCTACAGTATGCAGAATTCAAACCTGTCTCTGATACCAACTGTAACGCCCCGACCCCGAGGGTCCGGAGAGTTAACTCATAACACCTGATAAACAACTCTAACAAGGCTAGAGTACTTCCAAATTCAAGAATATATCCATTTTACCAAACCTCAAATCGAACGTAAATACTTCAATTAAATAAATTAAATAAACTCATTTATCCAATATTCAATCCAACAACCCAAATAAAATCAACTCTTCTTCATGTCTCAAATAACAACTAGGAATAATAAAACATTAACATAGTCTCCATAAACCGTCTAAATCCATTGAAGTAAACTTAAGAAAGATAAATAACCTCTAACACCAACACTAATATCATGAGATACCCAACAATAAATCAATGCTAATCTTTTCCATAGACTTTAATACTGATCCTCAGCCGAACCATCAATGTCATCTGAAATATTATGGAGATAAGGGGGGTGAGTTATCAACAACTCAGTAAGCAGAGAACATATACCAGTGTATAAACATGAGCATTTACAGAAATCAGAATGCAGAACAAAACATTTTCATTTTCAGAGTGCGGAAGCAGAACATGTTATTAAAATATCAGAGCGAAGATTTAGAAATAATTTCATTCAAAATATTCTTTGGCATAGCATAAATGATCATCGTCATCATCAAAACATCATATCAGAACAGAGGCCATGTATAACCCCCGTGGTAGGGTTGTGCATCTGCGGATAGCCAAGCAGAACATAAGACACTCTGTCACCAAGGTGTGCACTCAAAACAGAGACCACTACTATAACCCGTGGCAGGGCCGTATCCACTATTATTACCCGTGGTTGGGCCGTATCCACTATTATAACCCGTGGTTGGGCCGTATCCACTATTATTACCCGTGGTTGGGCCGTATGCCACTATTATCACCCGTGGCAGGGCCGTAACTGAACAGAACAGAAACAGAATCAAATTCAGAATCAGAGAGTCATGCCAAAGGTTTTCAGAAATCACGTCTTTTCCAAACAATGTACTGAACAAAATTTTTCGGAACAGAACAAAATCATATCACCACATAATTTATGCACAAATTTCATATTCGCTCTCATTTTCAAAGTTCAGAAATAAAATATCAAAAATAAGCTCATGTTTACACCAGTCATGACAGAAAATACGTTATTCTTAAACAGAATCTCATGAGTAATGCAGAACAAATATCTGAGGTTGTTTTCAAATTTCTTTTCATAGCAGAACATGCACATTTTCCAAAAAGGACCTCAGTTCATTTTATTTAATGCAAAGTCTAGCATAGGAACCCCGCTTACCTGAACTTCTTAGCTTTTTCGAAATTCCTCAAAACGTCGGACAATAATTAATCGTCACCTATAAAATAATCAAGTAATTCCCGTAAATTCTCAATCAATCACGTATTTCGTATTTGAACCTAAGAACCTATTTAAATCCTCAAAACCTAGAATTCTAAAAATTTCCTATAATACCACCATTATCTAAAAACACCAATAATGTTTACTCTTAAAATAAACCTTTACTTAATAACATAAAAAAAAAAATACTTAAGTGATTTACTTTAATCATAAATAAAATGTTCAAAATACACTTTCAATAAAATAATCGTTGCACATAGTATAATTTAAAAAAAAAACTATATAAACTCAGTACAATATCCTATACATCCCACAAAGGGTAAAAAAGTAATTATCAGACAAAAATATTTCCTAAACTACGGAAAGTCTACGGAACAACCATACAAGCCAAGCAACGTGACCATGCCGCGCGGTTGAAGAGTAACGGAGGACCTACCGAGAGGAGTGGAGCTGCGACGGAGCTGGGCGGGTGCGCTAGTGGTGGTGGGTACTGCGGCGGTGCACTGGAAGAGAGAGAGAGAGAGCTGAAACCGAGAGAGAGACGGTGAGAGAAAGAGGGAGAGACCGAGAGAATGGAGACACCAACAAGAAATGGCGTGAGCTTACCGGGGAAACAAAGGCTGCGTGCGGCGGACAGGGGTGCTGAGACGTCCTCCTCGGCAGTTTCTGTGTGGGCACAGCGCGGAAGAGCTTCGGTGGAGGATGCTTTCAGTGGCTCAAGGTGGCTGGAAATGCTCTGTTTTTGGATAACAAAACAGAGCAGTCCGATGCTTGCTGTAGAGGCTACGGGAACACTAGGCGACAGCTTCGCGTGATAGGGCAGTGGGCACGGTGGTTTCGTGCAGGTTTACGGCGGCTTAAGGAGGTATGGACCCGGCGGCTGCGGTGGCTTCCCGCGGTATGCAACTCGGTGCACGGTAGGCTGAAGGCAGAGGCTTTTCTGTCAACTGGCGTGGTGCTCTCCGAAAGGGTGAGGACAGGCTGCGGTGATACTGGGACGGCGTCGCGGTACGCGGATAAACTTTGGGGTGCTGCACGACTCGGGGTGCGAGGAACCGAGGGGATGGAGGCTGAGGAGGAAAAACTGGGCTATGGTTCGGCGTGGGAAGGCAGCGGCGCGAGCCTTCTTCGTATGAAAATAAGTAGATGATTGAACAAGAAAAGAAAACCCTAGATGAAAACCAACCGAACGCGGGACGTGCAAGAGGGACGTGTGTGTGCAAGCATGCCGTGAACGAAAACGTGCGTATGCATGCTGTGCGACGGAAAAATAAATATAAGCCGTGCGAAAAAAAAATAATATAAACGGAAAGAGACGGAAACGAAAAAAATAAACAAAACAAGCGGGGAAAAAAAAATAATAATAAAAATAATAATAAATAAACGGCATAGATCTCCAAATAAATTAAAAAAAAAAAAAAATCACAGTCCATCT